>NC_051185.1:9894381-10256221 GCF_013339695.2 Rhipicephalus sanguineus | reverse complement strand
AAATGAAATGTGAACGTTTGCAGTACTACAGCCGTGTCAAGCGAACAATTTAGTTGTACTTACGGCGGTACACTTCGGTTGAAGTGCGCTCTACCGAATCTAAAAACGTAAGCATGTGTCCACTTGCAGAAGAGTACTCCGGTCGAAATCGCTCCGTGTACACATTTTGCTGCGTCTCGGCTGCGTGTATCTCCGCCGGTAGAACCTTTCAGTGGCGTTTTTCGTTGAGAAACGAAAATAACAACATTTTGTCTGTTTGTAACCAACGTGAACAGTCATATTTCTTAATTTGATTTCACATACCCTTAAAAAACCCTGGCAGTTTGCCATTTTGTTCATTGCTACAAATACGTTCTGGGTGCTATTCGGGACTCCTGCCGCATTTTCTGTCAAATTTGGACGGTAGGCGTGACGTGTACACAATGCTGACGCAAAAGGCATGAAGTGCTTGCGAAACGTGACGTGAAGGGGACATAAGATGCAAAGAAACGTGCAATTAATAGTATTTTGTGTCTGAAATTGTTAATGCAATAAGAAAAAAAATAAAAGAAAGTGAAGCGTTTAGTTTAAAGTTGGAAGCGGACGATATCGTCTGCAATTTAGCGCCATATTTAGAGATGAGCGACAAAGCCATAGTAAATTTTTAGCCAATAAGCGAGCCAGCCAGCCAGCGTCGACATTGCCGACATCGTTATTTCGCTGGTTGTTTTGTGTAGGTGTTCTGTGGTTATGTTGGCAAGCGCCGAACAGTGGGCCGCGATAGTTGCATTTTTTTACCGATCGTCCCCGTATGGGGAGGGTGGTTTGCGACTTACTACCGGAGGTACGACGGGAGCCGTGACAGACGATGACAGAGCGCCTTTACGGCTTGGGCCCCAGCAGCAGGCCGCCGCCGGAGTGGCGGTGGACTATGGCGAACTAAAGTGGCGGCAGCTCGAGCTCGAGGCGCGGAATGACGGTGCAGTCAGGTAAGCTTGCGTTTCACTCGGGTGGTGTTGACGTTTCAGCTATGCACATGTCTATTGCAGGAGAACAGGCGGAGGGCCGTTCGATTTGGCGACGCACGTTACGGTGGACGAAGCCCGCATCGTTACAAGTAGTGCGCGTCGACCCCGTCTTGGGCTGCGGTGGCCCTTCGTTCCCCAGGGCCCGCGGCGTCCAGAAGCGCTGCCGATAGTATAGAGCTAAGGAGCTGCACAGCATTGCAAGTATTAATAATGCCCCTTCTGTTCCTTCTGTCTTTTTTGTTGCGGTGGCTGTTCCGCGTCTAGTTTTAAGTAATGTGCCAACTAGCCCAACAACCAGCTGAGTTATTATAACGTCTCCGATGCGCGAAGTATCTTCCTGAACTGTCGTGATCATTAAGATGGCGCTAATATGTTTTGCTGAGGATGCGTAAGGACTACTGTAAGTAAAAGTTACAATCATGTAAATATACATAAGCAGAAGCAATAAGAGTTCAGTTTCAGGACCTCACGTTACGCGCGATCAGTTGAATCTGAAAGATAAAGTCTAGGCGAATCTCAATCCACCGAGTGATGCATCTCCGAAGGTGTTAACTGTGGAAGGTACTTCCACGTTGCTTACAACATACGGATAAGAAGTGCATAATGACCACAGATAAGAAGAGGAATTGTAGTAATTCATGCAGTTGATGTTACATTGGACTGGCAGCACTAAGAAGTGCACAAACTGCACTCAAAGAGGTGTCTTTATGCAGATGTGCTGGTTTCAAAACTGGCTGGTACAATATTAGGAGGCATTCTTTGTTGTTGTTGGCACCAGTGAATGATAAGACAATGATGTAAGCAATGAGACAACTTGACTCCTTTTTATTATTGCAAGGATGATGAATTGACAGATAGAAGATCAATTGACTCACAATACATTCTGAAATATCATGTATTACTCTTGCATGTAAACTTTTATAGTCCACCAGAGAAACCAGGACAGAAAGTAGCTACACAGTGCTGTGCCCACGTTACCCCTTTCGGTACTGGTTCGTTTTGTGCCTGTCAGCGTTTACAGAGATTACCAACCACAGCAAGCTTCTGCACTTGCATGTACGAGTGGCTACTACATGAATAGAGCTTTTTTACACACCTGCCAGACTCGTACAGTCATCACACGGGTTCGCATTGTGAATAAAGTGCTGAAAACAATGCTCTGGAATGGCATTCAGTGTTGCATGCAGTGCTGCAAAATAACACAGGCTGTTTACAGAGTCACTATGGTCTCAACAAACTAGTCCTGCTATGATTTGCGGCAGAGCTGAGCATGCTTTTGCCTAACTGCTTGGTACAATTAGCATGCTCTCAATGAACGTACACAATGAAGCTTTTGTCAGAATACAATTCCTGCAAGAACACAAGTACAGGGGATAGGTATAGGATCGAACACAATGCAAGTGGCTACTTTGTCATGGGAAACAGCAAGAGCTTCTTGTGTTTCACGTTTCTGTGCACATATCGCAGGAATGTAAACCCCACTACATCGAGTCGTGCCCAGCTGTGAACCACTACAGAGCGTGATCCTGCCTTTGCCTACCCGCCTGGTACATGTCCACTGCAGCCGTATCGTCGCTATTGTTGTTGTAAAGGTCCGCATATTCTCATTCGAGTTCTTCAGTGCAAGGGATGTCGTCTGGCTCAGGCAGCTGCTGCCAAACACCGAGGTTGTGAAGCACGACACAAACTGCGATGATCTTCGACGTGAAGAGGGGGCCATAGTACAGTGTTCTGTACCTCTGCAAGCACCGAAAGTGGGCCTGAGGACTCCAGTGCACAGTTATACGACGCACAGCAGTGAAGAGTGGGTGTGGTGGAATCGGGCAGAAGAGGATTCTGCAGGATGTGCTCCAGGGATGGGGTTAAGCAGCCAAGGTTGAAGCGAGTATGCACTACCACCTGTGGAGGACAGTGCTCCAATTAGCATAATATGAATGTATACATGAATATTTACTATTCCTTTCTCACTTCTTTTAACTTATTCGAAGACATCGTGTCACTGATATGCACTGCTTTCCTTTTTTTTACAGCTAGACATATTGACAGAATTGCTCGTCTGGTTAGGTTGCATAATTACGGCTTTTGAAATGCTCCAACGAAAAAATGGCTTTATCAAGTCAATTCCTTCGTCAGGAGGAATGACAACGAAGCTACTGAACTGCAACCTTTAACTTCTTTCATAGAGAAGAAGGGGCGAGTGACAGAAGGCGCACCTTCTTTGGTGGTAAGGGTGTTGTGCTTTCTTTTGATTGCATGGGACTGATGTGCGGCTGCAGACGGTCAGCGCACTCAAGGCTTGGTTTCCCTTAGTTTTTTTTTGTGCTTAGGCCGTCAATGAAAAGTGACAGCAGGTTTCTTTTGCAACCGTTTGAGTTGTTTTTTAGTGCTTTTTATGAACCATGACTGAAATACCTTTGACTTGTCAGTTCACTTATTTTATTGCTATATAGCACATGGCTGTGCTTGCTTATTTGTATTTTTTATGCAAGTTGTCCTTTCTACACATAATTGTATTTATGAATGTACAACATCTATGGCAGTTGTATTTGATGTATTCTTTTTTTTTAACACAGTTTCAGAGTTTAGCATTTTCTGTATCATCGTATGTTACTATTTATTATTGCACCACTTTATAATAAAGGATCATACAATGTCTTCATGAAAGTTTATTTCATGCTTCACCTTTCTATTGCACTAGTAGTCGTTCCCATGACCATAGAAACACAAGCTGCAATTATACACTGAGAGCAAGTCGGATTATTGTGTGCCGCCTCGGGTCTCAGTATGACTTGTTTTCTCAAATGTGTGCATGAGAGAATTTTCATTCAAGGGAACACGAGTGCCACTAAATTAGATAGTGTTCGACCAAGGTAGCTGCCAGTAATAACATACGGGGCAGAAATTTGGACAAAGAGACTTGAGCAGTTAAGAACCATGCAGCGTGTAATAAAATTACCATGAATAATGTTTTGCTACACTAAGACACCACAGAAGCATTCTCACGCTTGCATACCAAGCAGCTATTCACCAACCTGGCCACGGCGTCCACTGCCCAGTCCTGGCTCACGGTGGATCTTCCACATAAAGGCGTCGTGCACGGGCCCCGAGTGCGAGGGCAGTCATCGGCAGGGTTGGTCACATACCTGCAGAGTGTTGTTTCCATTGGAAGGAAGTCGGCAACAGCAATACAACCAGCTACATGCAGAACAACTGTAACTGTGTGGTCCAGCGCACTTATTTCTCTCGAGTTGCCTTCGGAGCGCAGCTTCGACAGCTGCATCTTTCATTGCATATGTGGCAGTTACTGCATGTCTGCATATTACTGTTTATGAAATTAGAGCGCAATCAGCACGTTTGATTTCCTCTCATGCATTATTTTTCTTAAAAGCTGCCACGATCAAATATGAAGCTCGATGAACTTTTTATGGTGTCAAGTCACCCCTGCCAAAACTAAATAGTGACGGAAACTCCGTTTACCGCGACTACTGCGTTCTTTTCTATCATTGCAGTTGGAGCCACGGCAAATGTCGTTAAAATACTGGAGAGTGGCGAAAAGCTGTCTTTCACGTTCATCCTTTGCATTCTACTAACAGCATGCGCGAGATTGAATAAGATGAAATTTGTTCTCACCATCATGACGCTGAGGGTGTAAAAGTTCTTGCGGCAAAAGTAAGCAGCCTCGTTGCCATCGTCCTTTTCATACGGCGCACTTATGCACACGAACGTGTCGTCGACCACCTCAACGCAGCCTTCAAATCTTGCATCTATGTGGACAAAGCCTTCCTTTTGGCAGGGAGGGCGATCCACTCATTGCCGAGGCGCTCGACGATCGCTTCCATGACAACATGAATCGTGAGACCCACACTGGACTAGCTCGTCGCCACGTCCTCGTTGTTCGCGATCGCGTCGTGGTAACTGCCGGTGGCGAACAAGCGAAGGGCGCAAAGTACTTGTAGCTCAACAAAAACAACAACAACGGTCGGGGCTGTTCTCGTGCCCGTACGCCACCTCTCCAGGTCCTGGCGAAGCTCCCCGCACAGCCATCGCACAGTGTCCTTCGTCAGCCGGCACCGCAGTTGAAACAATTGATCGGTCATCACAAAATCATCGCGGTACTCGCGGAATTCTTTCTTCCCGCAGCTCCAGCCACTACACAACAAAGGGCAGCGCCATTTTTCTTCGCTTATCTAGCGTTCTCTTGCGGCGAGAACCGCAACTTCGAACAAGCCAAATTAAACAATAACCTTTTATTTTAACAAGCAAGCTTTATGTACAACACTTCATAATATTACTAACCGAAAACGTGCTTGTAAAGTAACTCACGGAATGGCATCTACACATACGTTTGTGAGGCTGCATATCGAACAAGCAACTCAATTTACAACAATATGGCGGCCAATTTGGGGCACTTCATCGTTCTCACATTTTAAGCTGCAAATATGGCAGGATGCAACGTCACGCAACGTCAAATTGACGCTACAAAAAGTGAGGTCCTGTGACGCAATGGGCGCCATCAGTGCAATGTCCAATCGTGTTGCAGACATGGCGGCTCTTCGACAAGCGAGCAGTAGTTTCGATAAACCGCAAGTTGACCGTAGGCACAGCTCAGTACCATATTTCGGTTTCGTTGTTCCACCCAAACCTTTCTTTCTACATGACAGAGTACGGCGAAGCGTTACTTCGAAAAAAATTAACTATTTTTTGGCACGTTACGTCATCGCGGATTCCTGTGTCGTAACGCCATTGCAGCGCCACAATGCGAACGACCTCGCGTGACCAATCAAATCATCAACATGGCGGAATTCGACAACATGGCGGAATTTGACAATGTCCAGAATAGCACCCCTGTATAGGTGTTCATATCACGTCACAGACTCGTACTAGATACCTCGCTACTTCGCATAATGATAAGCTATGGCGTAGTCCGTACTTCGGCTCTTCGCAAAATGATGATGATTATGCTCTTTCATGACTATGATAGTTTGTTCATTCTTGTTTCAACTTTAATTATTTTTTTCTGGTTGCAGCGTAACGTTGGTTTTTGTTCTTGTTCCCGCTGTTGCTGCTGTCACATCTGTTCAGCGTTTTTATATGTCTGTAATAGTCTTCACCGTTCCAGCGATTCTTGCGGCAGTTCCTGTTGTGCTTGTTCTGCGGATTGAAGTGCCGTCGCCGTTGTGTTTTCTTTGTTTGCATATTTTTACCCTGGACTTTTGAGTGTCAGGTGTTATCAGCATTTGGGGGCCACAATTTGGCGGGGCATCTCGAGCTACCGTGCAGCTCAGAAAGGACAAAGAAAAAAGAGAATGCGGCCGGTGTTCACAGCTGACGCTTTTAGTGACTGAGAAAATGGACCAGACGCCGGTACGTCTCATAGGTACGCTTAACCTAAGCACTCTGGAAAGCGGGTGCCCGTGAAAGGAGGAGGAGGAGGAGGCAAGGGGAGGGGGAAGAGGAACATGTCTGTGAGTGGAGAGGAGAGGTGGGACTAGCGAGGCATGTTGTTGCGCTAGTCGGTTCGCAGATTCAGCAAGTTTTTTTCACTGCACGAAGAAGACAGCACGGAAACATAAACGTAGGTGCAACACACACAAAGCGCAGTGGAAGTAGCGTTTGAGAACCTTCAAGTGGAAGCGATGACGTTGATTTCTGACAAATGGACAATGACAAGAATCTCGCCGAGTTTTCGGCGTCTGACGGAGACAAGTGAAGCGATCTCGCTGCTCAAAAGGCGCACTGTTTTGGCGGCGAAGTGTCGGAAGTAATAACCTGTCGCCAAGAAATGGGGACAACAACTTCGTTTGTTTTGACAGCGCTGCCACCTAGCGACAGGATGTTTCTCAGGGAGCACGCCGGAAATTGTTGGTAATAGAATGAGTCTTTGCTATTTAAAAGGTGCCTTCATTTTGTGATCACTCACCATACGTGTTACTTCTTAGTGCATGTGCTGTCTCAGCATGCGCAATACACTAGTAGAATCTGTGCAATTTATAGCCTACCATTCTTCGTGATTTTTTAGTCGTACGGAAAATAGAGAGAGAGAGAGATACAAGAGGGAAAGTCAGGGAGGTTGACCGCTATAAAACAAAAAGAAATACAGCTCTACCTCTGGAGCTCCGGCTTTTGCCAAGATAAACATATTCGTTATCAAGGCAACAGAAAAACTTACTGCGCACGACTGTGACGTCAAACAGCAACTATGGTTAGAAAAGACGCAGTTGAAACCTTTGCACTAATTCTCTCAAAACATGTTACATACGAGTTACGTATAGATATCCAAGTTTACTTCATGCAGTTTCCAAGTTATAAGAAACGATGTTGAGATAGAACCATTTCTTGTGTCAGTAATTCTTTCTCCTCAAGGCGCGTTCGCGATGGGACAAAGCAAGCACCGTTGAAACATCCATAATGTTTCTCTAACACTCTGAAAGTATTCAATCATACATACACAGGATTGACAAAACGCCTCATATACCGACCCACTTTAATACTTACCTTCATAAACGAATTGAGTGGGAAAACGCAGTTGCACAGTCACCCTGAAGGTGGTGCATCCAATGTAGCAGCGCGCGTGCCATTGCCTACAAGCAAGCCTTTGCCGCGCGCAGCTCGCAGTGAAAGCGCAGCCGCAATTGAGGCTAAGTTGCGTCCAGGAAATGTAAACAACATTGTATTTCATAAATTAACTTACGCAGTTGCACCCTCTTTGCGACCGCTATTTGCCCACCCCACTGCAGGGTAGAGAACCGGATGCTAATATCTGGTTGAGCCCCTGATATGGCAATGTGATATTTTGTCGAGGTGGCTTGTCATTTCCCGCTGCCACATTTCGTTGTTGTCGGGATATGAACGCGTGACCGTCGTTGTTGCCTGTGGCAAGTGAAGTGTTGCGCTGGTAAGCACGTAGATGACGGTCCAATTCCCAGCATGAAGGAAGGAAGCAGTCAGGAGGGAGCATTACGCAATGCGAAAGAAAGAAAGAAAGAAAGAAAGAAAGAAAGAAAGAAAGAAAGAAAGAAAGAAAGAAAGAAAGAAAGAAAGAAAGAAAGAAAGAAAGAAAGAAAGAAAGAAAGAAAGAAAGAAAGAAAGAAAGAAAGAAAGAAAGAAAGAAAGAAAGAAAGAAAGAAAGAAAGAAAGAAAGAAAGAAAGAAAGAAAGAAAGAAAGAAAGAAAGAAAGAAAGAAAGAAAGAGAAATCAAAAGTGGAACGTCTGGTACGCACACGCGGAGCTTCGCTTCCTCTATTTACCCGATAAAGGAAAGGCTCCTAAATTTCTTTTTATTATATTGACATTATGTAAGAGTGGCACGAGGAAACGAGCCAAAACGGGCAAGGGCTCTTGAATCTTTTTTTTTTTTTTACCACACTTCTGCCACACGATGCGTGCGCTTTCTCTTTACCTGTGGGGAAATTCAGTGCACTGAGTAGTTTGCCATGCCAAGTTTTGTAAGACTGCTTCCCTCCTTATAAAGTTACATTCATAGGCAGATAAGATAGGCGGATAAGTTGTGCTCGTTTTGAATGCAATGTATTTTAGCGCATCGGACGAAAGTCTTGGCAGAGACAGTAACTCGAGAATAAATAGATTTGGGTCTTACGCCGAATTCTTTCAGGACAAGACGATTCCGCGTATTCCATAGTTGCGAGGTTCTTTTGCTTTAAGCCTGACTTTGTGCAAGGAAAATCCACGACAGTTTCTCTCATCGACTAACACCGTAGCATTGTGTCTTATAAAGAATCCTGCATGATTTCGCAAACACTTCAAACCCTGAGCTCGAACGCGGTGCGGTGTTCATCAAACAAACTTCCATCGTAACAATCACTGAAGAAATTCACTGAAAATTACGTCTCTAGGAATCGTTGGTGTTGGGCTGTGAATTCGGAGAAGTGAACAAAGAGCATTCTTCGAGTGCTTGCAAAATGTTCAACTATGTTGCGCAAGTATACAGCTCAATGCAATGGCGAAATTCAGGTGAAAGTCCTCTTAGTTATAGTCCGCCGCGGTGGTGTAGCGGTTAAGGTACATTCACACCGAAGGCGGGGCGGCCAAGCGGCCAAGCGGGCTTTTCAAGGCGGCGAGGCGGCGAGCGCGCGTACCTGTTCAGACCGCATGGCTCTCTTGGCTGCCCGCGCGGCCGAGGAGGCGGGGCCTCTCGCGCGTTAGCGCACGTGTCGCTATCACGTGGCACGGCTTCTCCCAAAGAGACACCCGCGCCACCGCCGCGCCACCGCCGCAGCGCGTTCTGATTGGCTGCAGCAAAGCGGCGAGTAGCGGCGAGCGGCAAAAAATTGGTCCGAGAGCGATCGGACCTGCCGCCTCGTTTTCCGCCCCGCTTTCGCCGCCTGGAGAGGAGGCTTTCCCGCTTTCCGCCTCACCGCTTTGCCGCTTTGGCCGCCCCGCCTTCGGTGTGAATGAGCCTTTACGGTGCTATGATGGGGACCCGAAGGTCGCTGGTTCGATCCTGGCTGCGGCGGTCACATTTTGGTGGAGGCGAAATGCTAGAGGCCCGTGTGCTGTGCGATGTCAGTGCAGGTCAAAGAACACCGGATGGTCGAAATTTCCGGAGCCATCCACTACTGCGTCCCTCATAATCACATCGTGGTATTGGGACGTTAAACGTAAGATATTATCATTATCCTCTTAGTTATACATTTGCTTGATCAGATCTCCCGATCTCGGTTACTGGGCGTGAATATCGTTCATAGAAGCAAACAGCACTAAAATTGCGACTAAGCGAAAATCGCAAGAATATATGCCCTCTACCTTTCCCATATTATCGCTGTTTTAGAGGTTTGGCATTGAAATCATCTGCCATCGGCTTCACCTATTTTTGAGTAATTGTAGTAAATATCAACTTAAACAATATCTTATGCTTTCTGGTTATTCCCGTAATTTACAAATTAACGCGTCTAGCCAAAGAGCCTCCGCATGTAGACGCAACACATTTTTGGATGTACCAACAAGTGATGACAATGAAGAAATTTTGAGCATAACACTATGCATAATGGAGATTATCTGCTAACTAAGAACAATACGTAAACCACATTAGCATGAAGATCGAAACAATACAGAAGTTCTGGGGAAGATGGCGGCTTGATGTTGTGAGAATTTTTTTTTGCAGGGAATTTCGCTAGAATCGACGTTTCGACAAGTCATCCTGTCGATATGTTCGCTCCAGCGACGCCCGTCTAGCAGCAGACTTCACGAAAGGGTACACACCACTTCTACATGCCGCGAGGTGCGCGCAGGGAGGAACTCGCCTTCCTAGCAGACGACGTCCGCAGCAACGAGCTGGCAGTGTAGAAGTGCCGTTCTTTTCCTTTTGTTGTTCTCTACGGCGCTTCCGTCAAAGCAGACAAATCGTTTGCACGTGTCATTTTGTTCTTTTGCATTTTTACCGAATCGTGGCACCAACATAGGTCCGGACAGGGGGACCCTACGGCACTTCGCACTTGTAGTTCGCAGCGCATGCTACTGTTTTTTTTTCTTGTTTACTACTCTGGCCCAGCACGTTCAAAAAGTTTGCTGTTTTCTTTTTTTTTTTTTTTGAATGGTCACGTACGCCGAAGACGACAAATGCCGCCGCCTCTTTACTGGAATGCCCATAGGCAAAAAGAGAGACGAGCTCCTTCACAAACACACAACATCGTCGACTGGGCCGCTTGCATCCGGTTGCCGGCCCAGACGGCGCACCAACGCCTTGTGGCATTCGAGATCAAAAGCCACCCAAGTGTATGAGCGTGCAACAAGACTTGCGTGGTAAAATAAGAAAGCTGGAACAGAAATAAACGTGACTACTGAAGTTGTTTAATTGCACCCTGATACACTGCACATTTTCATCATTCAAGGTTTAGGCGCGTGAAAATCGAGCACCGAAGTGGAAGGCTGGTGAAACTCGCAACCCAAGCGCACCAAAACAAGCGAACTCGGAGAAAGGAAACCCGCAAGTAACGGGCGCTTTCCACAACCGTCACTGCGCATCGCAGAGGCGCGCGCCGCGCAAGAGCGGTGCATGTGAAACGAAGCCGCGTCCGAGCGTCCGGGTGCCGCTCGATCGCCGCGGGCCCCGCCGCTCAGTCGCTCGCATGTGAAACAGGCTTAAGAGATACAGTCTCTGAAGGCGGCATTACTCCTTCAAAGGGACTCGAGTTTAGCACTGCGGCATATTCTCGGCTCATGGCGGTGTAGCATTCGTGCGTTACGCGTCACGAAGACGCTGTAGAAGTTCTTGCGGGCCACGAGCCTTAACGAAACTATGTAAATAATGCAATCTGTATGTATGTGTGTGTGTGTGTGGGCGGGGGGGGGGGGGCTGTAGGTGCTGTTACGTGTTTATCAGTGTACATATCATAATCATCACCGAGCACCTGGAGTAGCATGTCAGGCGAATAGCCAGGCTAACATCTTCCCCCTTACCGCTTTCCCTAGCACAGGGTAGCCAGCCGGTCTGAGAACTGGCTAACCTCCCTGCCATTCCGTTTTTCTTGTCCTCCTCCTCCAGCATTTCATTAAAAAATTTCACTCTCGCCCCCGGAAACTCAGAAGCTGTGAAACCTATAAAAGTAAGAAAACAATAGTAAGGGCTCGAAAGTGTTGCAACGGAGTTCTATAGTGAGCCTTATAAGAGAGAAAAAAGCTCTGCCTGCAGTAGTCGCTCAGGAAGCACAGTATAAGAAGGGTGTCATACTAAGGAAGCGAAGTCGCTTACGCGTTATCATTCTTTTTTATTAGGTAAAGCGCACGCAGCACGAAGCACACTGATAGACATTACCAGTGCACAGAATTAAGCTTCGTTGCTGCATCGGTCAGCTCTCATTGGTCGGTTCGGGTGATAAGTTGTTCGAAAACACCCAGCTGCTTCATCACCAGCAGATTACGAAGTCGGCTCGCGTGCCAGCGTCAGAGCGGAAACCGGAAAACTATAGGCTCCCGAAGAGGGCCTCGTAAATTGCATTGCTGCAGCTCACGTAGGACTCGAACTCGCCGAAACAGAAGCCCCACGAAGATCGTGGACTAACGTGGATCTTGAATTGTGCTTTCCGGCCCAGAATCTTGTAGAGAAATTTGGGAGGCCATTTTGGAACAGGTTTATCTGTTCAACGTGATCGGGGAGCATTACGAAACACTGCGTCTACGCCCAAACCGGTGACTTTAATTTATGACAATGATTTTGAGATTACGTAAGTTTTTTAGCTGACAGTGCCCAAAGTCATCATCTCTATTCTGATTAAGTTCCCTTCATAGAAGTCGCCTGAAAAGAAATTTATAAAAAACTTCACTTGTAGGTATTCACATGATCAACAATTGTTTGTGATTGCAGTGAAGGTTCAAGCTCTCTTCCGCTGATTTCAGGTGAATGCCATGCATTTCGTCTGTATTGAGGATACAAAAAACTAAAGTCCATCGAGAAATAATTGCATGGTTTCTGCGCATAAACTCATAGGAAAAAGTTGTCAGTGTAACGAAATTATCTATAGAACGCGGCCTCCCAATATATTAACAAAAGCTTGCAGATCAACTGTACTACAGTGATTACTTGTATTTGGCGTTAAAAATTATAATTTGAGGGGTCGTAAGTGCGAAAACCACGGTATGAGGCACATCGTATTGGAGGGCTTCGGACATTTAGAAGATCCGGTGTTCTTTAATTTGTACTAACGTCGCGCAGTATACGGGCCTCTAGCATTTCACTTCCATCGAAATGGGACATGTACTGGGGAGAAATTGAAGGATTTCGCCTTCCAGTCGCATTAGGCGAATGCGTAAGGGACGCTGTAAGTTTTATTTAGCTCTTTTTTTAGTGACAGCAGACAATTTTGAAGCGCTAAGAAAACTCAGCTCAGCACTAGAATAGCAGATCTTCCACTGAACGAAAAACGTCTAACTGTTCGAAAACCTCTGTTCTCAGAATGTTTAAGTTTCTATTTCCAGTGTGTGACGCCACGATGCAAGCCTATCAGATTGAGTAAATGTAGTTGTACGGATGCGTTTAGGGCTTCGCCACCACGCAAGCGTAACTCCCACGAAATCGCTCGTCTAACCGTACCACGAAATGTTTCGAAACGTTTTGTGTTTGCATTGTCGTGGAGTACTAAACGCAGCTGTCGAACCGTTTTCATTCAAACTGTGCTTCTGTGATCGAAAAAATTAAGTTGCGAAACGCTATAGTTTCTCGCCAACCCTGTACCATGTGTCGTCATTGGTAATATAAAGCAGGGAAATATTCTCCTGTTGTTTCAGCGAGACACAGTGTGTCGATCTCCGAGGCACACTAGCATCCGTATTCGCACTCCGAAGATTAGACCTGAAGATACTCTCGAGCATGGCCGGCAACCAATGCTCGCCTTGAATAGCAAGCGGATCGAAAAGAAACAAAGTTTAAATATGTCAGCAACGAACTCGCCGAGCGCGAAGAAAGAGAGGGAATCATTGTCAATCCGTGTCACGATTACCGCCCTCCTTCACGAGGCATTCATCCCTTGAGGCTAGTAGTGATGCCATTCATCTCACGGACATCCTGCAATCTTGCTTCGTACACGCAGAACATATTGCGCAAAAGCACGAGGAACTAGATGGGAACAAAAAGAAAAGAAAAGGATCTAAGGGCGGAGTGAGTGTGACGAAAGCGGAATGACGCGAAGAAGCAGTGATGCGACAAACACGACCTGTGTTTAGGAAGTCCTTTCTTTGGACATTTAGTCGTTACTTTTTCCTCGAACCATATTGCGCAAACTTGGTTCAGACTGTGTGGCTCAGTATAATGTGCCTTCATCGGTTGTGTGCCGACATCCGTCAGCTAAAAGGTTTACAGTGGAAGGCTAGACGCGGAGTTGACAGTTACTTTCTGTAGGTTTGCAGATTTAAATAAAATTGCGCTTTGAGTTAGCAACAAAGAGCAGTACGAAAAAGAAAAAACGGCACACACACGTCTCGTGTCTGTATTCACCTAGCGCCATTGTCTTCAACAATAACGTACGAAGAATCACAGATTTCAACTGCACTGAGCAATACGGAGTCTATGTCCAAATACACTTGCCTTCAATGCATTACCGTTTCGTTTCTACGGGAGTCTGATCTTTTTTGGCACTAAATGAATGGAGCTCCGTTGATGTTTCCACAAGAACGAACAGCTATCGTAAGAATGTTGCCGATATCTCCATTCATGGCAATGTTTCTTGTCTTTTTCTTCGTTAGTGATATTCTAAGCACGTACACGGCATTGAAGTCGCTGTTCAGCAGCCGGGCATTGCTGGTTACGGTATAACCAGCACGAGTACCGAGTAACACTTTTTGCTATCTTCTAGAACATCCTGTTTGGCGCCATTGCCGGTTATCCAACAACCCTGATAAAAATAAAAACGTACATAAAACTAATGGAAAGGGTTATCTAAAGGTTCTGTGTGATAGTGGGCATTAGGGTATCTCATAAGATAAATTTGCAGTCATATGATTAGTAGAAATTAATGTAAACAGCAAATAAATTCAGGAGGAGGAGGAGGAGGAATAAACTTTATTGCTGATAAATGGGAGTGGGAATGGGGGAACCAGACAAAAAACCATTGTATGGGGCTCGTTGCGCCACCTGACGAATCCGATCTAAACCACGCGCTGCTTTCTACGTTGCTTCGGCAGCGTGCAAAACCTGAGCTCTGAAAGCGTATAAAAAAGGATGTCAACCGGTGCTATTGCCACCCCTTAATCTTCCATTAAGGTCGATTTTGGTTTTTTTATATATACACGTTTCTTTCTATGCAAGTACTCGCTTTTTCTCCTTCCTGTTCGGCTTTCATTGGGCGAACAGTCAAGATAATGCTCTTGAAAACGTACGCAAGTTCACACAAGAATTTCTACTACTGACATAGCATAAAGAAAAGGGCGAAATTCACGTTGTCAAAAATATAGGAAATCAACCAATACTTTTGATCTCAGGTCTAGTCACGCGCTCATAATGATTATTACGTGATGTAGGAAGCCAGCCACGTGGAAACTTGTATTGCACTACGGCAAACGTGCCTTAATTTTGATGTTATTCCGTGGAAAAAAAAATAGATGGGAAAAAAATTTTGAAGATTTATTGGACAGGCCTCTGTAATGTCGAGAACGTATTTTTTATTTAGGTCAGATACTCGACCGCCCTCGAAAGCCATTAAAAGAGCCCGACAACCACACCCAATCTTTCTCCGCGCAAAAGTGGGTGGCATGAGCCGAGTATATTTGCGCGGAATTTTTTTTACGTAGTAGCTCGGCCGGCGCGTGATTAATATAAACGGACCTAAAAGAAGGCTACTATAAACAAAAAAAGTATTTTCGCTCCTTTGCATGGGAGAGCAAGAGAGATAATTCAACATTATTTCCCAGGCCAGTTTGTTTAGGCCCGGAGTTGGGTGGCCACCTCAGTTCAAGTAGTTGCTGCCAACGTGGGGTTCTGGTTCAGCAGCTTATGCTCAGATTCACCTAAGTGCAGCTGATGCAGCAGCAATGCAGCAACTATGCAACAAAGAGAAATGGAAAATGTTATAACTTAGCCGTGAGCTTCAGCTGATAGCCTAGCCTTGTTCGCCACTTGTAGCTGGTCCTCGAAATTCGGGCTTGTCAGCTGTGCCTCCCACTGGTCCTCCGTCGGTGATTTCATTGGACAATATTTAAAAAGACAGGATGGGGAAACACGGTCTGTAATAATAACTGACAGGGTTTTACTTACCAAAACCAGGATATGATTATGAGAGACGCCGTAGTGGATGACTACGGAAACTTAGGCCACCTGGGGTACTTTAACGTGCATCGAAGTCTAGGTACACAGGCCTCTAACATTTCGACTCCATTGAAATGTTACCGCCGCGACCAGGGATTCGATCCCGTAACCTCCAGGTCAGCAGTCGAGTGCCATAACCGCTAGACCACCGCGGCGGGTGAAAAGACGGCCTATGAGGCAAGGCTTACAACAAAATAACGAAACGGCCAATAGAGCACAAAGTCGTAGGCGGCTATATAGATAGATAGATAGATAGATAGATAGATAGATAGATAGGATAGATAGATAGAATAGATAGATAGATAGATAGATAGCTAGATAGATAGTATAGATAGATAGCTGATGATCGATAGATAGATAGATAGATAGATAGATAGTATAGATAGATAGCTAGATAGATAGATAGATAGATAGGATAGATAGATAGATAGATAGCTAGATAGATAGATAGATAAGATAGATAGATTAGATAGATAGATAGATAGATAGATAGATAGATCGATAGATAGATAGATAGATAGATAGATAGATAGATAGATAGATAGATAGATAGAATAGATAGATAGATAGCTAGATAGATAGATAGCTAGTAGATAGATAGATAGATCGATAGTAGATAGATAGATAGATAGATAGATAGATAGATACGCTCAAAGTCGCGGATGTTCGCTAAGAAATGCTTCGCATTTAAAAAAAAAGTACTCAGCCTGCCGATGGCGGTTGGGAATTGGCGGCTCCTTCTGGGTAGTTGCAGTCGTAACATACCAACGCCTACATGACGACCAAGACCCGTTTCTGTATTGCAACTGAATTGCATCGAGATCTCCTCAAAGCCGCTTTTGTAAACTGAACAGAAGCGGACTCGGAGCGTGGGATTTTCCTTAGGGCGGCAGAGACGTATTGGTAGCGATGGAAAGATGAAAAAGCTCGCAGGCACGGGCACAAGAAAAGAGAAAAAATACATGTTACTCTTTTTTGTTGAGTACTGCCTTACAGCATACAGGTTTTTACAAGAAGTGTGTCCAAAAATGGTCGTACGACCATTTTTGGGCACACTTTGTGGTCGTACGAAACCCGTACGACCACGAAGCAAAGTCGATCCATGATTGGTACAACGATGCTCGCCCATTCTGGACGTCTCGTAAGAACATGGCAGTTGCGCTCTACAACGTTTACGTTTCGGTCTCGCTGGCAAAATTGGTCAAATTTCATTATTCGCTAATAATTGCCAGCGGCTGCTTTTGTGAAATCTCAAAACGGCAGCAGGCTCTTCGCAGGAAGGGCTGCAATTTTCCCATTTGGCCCGACCGCCTGTCTTCATTAATTAAAAAGTTACTTAACTTAGTTTCTTTAGTTACTGTCGCAATTTATACCTCTACTCATCTTAAAGTGACTGCCGCCAAACAAAAAGTAATTATGAAGGCAGCGGGAAAATATCTCATTTTCCTTATTTTTGAGGATTTTCGGACACATTTCTAGAAACACCTTGTTATATAAACACCCTCTATAAAGATATCACTCGCTTCAACTCCGAAAGAGCGGCCCTCCCAGCCACATTATGCCAGCTGGACAACCGCCCTCTCACGGAGAACAAAATTCTAGGGCCCTGACCTACCCGGTCTTCAACAAGAGCTGCTCCGAGGGCGTTGTTGCAGCTTTTTCAAGCAACCGGACTGAATGAAGAAGTGTGACTGGTTGCCGACTACGTTGCTGTGCAGTACTTGGACGGTGCTGTAGTCATGACCTTGTTTTGTTTTGTCGCATACTGTCGTCACAGACTCTTCTTCTTCTCTTTCATTCTTTTACATCCCCTTTCCCTTTCCCAAGTACAGGGTAGCAAACCGGAGGCTTCCTCTGGTTAACCTCCCTGTCTTTCCTTTATCTTTATCTCTGTCTCTCCCTCTGTAAAGATACACGCTTGCTCTGTTTTGGAGAACATTACACACTCTCTTCAGAGAGGCGTGACTCTGCGAGAGAGAGAGAGAGAGAGAGAGAGAGTTATGACGTAGCTTGAAAGAGAGTTATATATGTGGCGAGCCATGACGTAGCACAAAAGGGGTAATCTTCTTTTTCTGGTAATGAGGAGAAACAGAAAACACTGCATTGGTGTGTGTGTGTGTGTGTGTGTGTGTGTGTGTGTGTGTGTGTTTTTTTGCCCTCTCTTGTGTCCGCGGTTGCACGCCTCAGCTTCCTTCATGATTACTCTCCCCGCCTTCAGCACAGCGGCGGTATACGGATTACGCGCCAAGACGAGGAAAAGAGCCGTTGCTTCTTTTGTAGCCCGGAGCACGACATCAATCCTGACCAAAAAGGGAGCCGCAAGCTCTGCTGAGGCATTACGTAATTGATCTGACATCATCGCTGATGAGCCACTCGTAGCTATACGCTCGATTCTGTTCAGACTGCGCAAGATTCCTGAATAGCGATTTCATTCCCGCGCGGGTCGATTGGCGCTTCGCTTGCGAAAGCGAAGGAGGTTATGGACGAGTCCTTTCTGCGGACGCCCGTGTCATCGCAGCCGGATTAGTTAAGCGCCGACTATCGGAGCGACGGGACGCGAGAGGGGATTCGTGTTCAAGAGACGGGAAACTCGGGCGGGTGGTTCAGGGCCTTTGTTTGGTCTATGAACCCCCACTCAGTATTCAATACTCCAGTATTGAAGCACACCGCGTCTGAGCATCACTCAGGTTTCTTAAATTATATCTCGAAGTTTTTCACGCAGTTTTCTGTAGGTGGCCGTGCGCGGCATCCCTCGGTGACCAGATAATTATCGCTGTTCTACGTATGTTGTGTTCAATGGGGCACAAAGGGACCCTAAAGAGAAAGGCAGTGGAATCTCGTTAATACGATTTTCGGCCTAATACCTTTTTTCTTTTTATTATCTGCCAACGTCCCATGGAAATCATGAGTTTTCATGAGTTTAATACGATCACATTTTTGCCCGAATGATACGACCGCGGAAGAAGATGCTGACCGATATATCTCAAAATCTTACGTTTATTCTTCGGTCTACTAGCTCAAACCGCGTTCCAGCAAGCGACGATCTGCACGTCGCAGAGCCGCTCAGGCCGCAGCAGCGTTGAAAACAAGAAAATGCAGCGCAAACTGACAGCTTCTTCAATGTTGCCCAATAAAATTGAGTTGCTGACAGAGTATGCATATTTTCCTCTTTTTTAAAACCTTTTTGGCTAATACGATTTCGCGTAATACGTTTTATTTTCGGGTTGCCATGAAAAACGTATCAACGAGATTCCACTGGGCCTCGTATTAGTAAATTGTAGCGAGAAGAAAGTAAGTCACAAAACGAGCAAAAACAAATACAACTACAACACAGCTTTCAGGTTCGCACCCCAGGTTAGCGTGGTGTGACCTGTGATCTGTGCAGACAAGCCTTTCATATTTAATTCCTTCGTGTCGTATATATCTCACACATTCTGTAAGTAAATAAAAAAAATTACACCATCTCCCGCTAAAGGAGACCATGAGGCGATGCGAAGCCGGAGCACTTGTACGATCGCGTTCCGTTGGCGTTCGCTGGGCATGCTACCGACCTCGCGTCGTGGAACGCGAAGAGGAACACTACGCGCGTCGTGTCTTCCCTGTAGCCTGTCCGTTAATTCTCACAGGGCGTGCGGGGAACGTCGACAGGCGCGCGAGAGAGAGGCAGCGTAGGAGAGGAGACAGAGGGGGAGGGGACGCGCATGCGCTGGCGCTCATCGCGGCGCTGCGCAGGAGTGAATTTCGGCATGTCGAGCCCGCATTTAAGAGGAGCCAACCGAGGCAAGCGCCGTACTGAACGCGCGCAGCGCTCTACTATTTGAAGGAAACGAGACTAGAGGAGGAGAGTAGAGTATGCACCGTAAGAGCAGAAGCGAGAACGCAGGAGAAGCGCAAGCAGGTGCTGGTAGAGAAGTGGAGAGAGTAACGCACAGCTGTTGGAGAGAGGGGAGGAGAGTCACGCATGCGTAGTGTGGGTGCGGACAACGCTGCGTGCGGATTACCACGCCGCCTTACATACCCCCGAGCAAGAGATACTTCGCATCTAAAAGCAACTTGAAAATCGACGCTCTTTGGCCTCCTGTTTGGCCTCATGACAATTTGTTTTCATTCTTTCTATTGTATTCGCGTTCTTTTCCACGGCGTAACAATTTCGAACTGGCAGAAGTATACCAGTAGTAAGTCCAGCTGCTTACCATTCGTCTGTACACTTTTTTTTCGTGACGCTCTAGGGCGTAATCAAGTACATAAACTCATTAACTAGATCCCTTCACAGCACCCTTGAATCGCAGAAGGTTTGTTCGTTGGGCAAGTTGGTCACATATTTATTAATGGGAAAAACAGCGCAAAAGGAGACGAAGGGCAAACGAAGGAAGCGCACAGTAATAGCAGTATTTAACTGATATATTACCTATTATTCCCTCTTTATCTATTTTTTTATCATTCAGCATTCTTCAAATTACCTTCTAAATTTTAAACTACGAATAACTGGCCGATCTCCTGGAGTGGGTATGTGCTACAATGTTGAAGGAAACAAACAAACAAACAAACACAAAAGGAACGTCCAGGCAGCGCTCATACTGTGTGTTCCTTAGCTTGCGCTTCGTCTGCTCTTGAACTGTTTTTTACCATTTACAAACCCTTGAATCATTTCTCCATAAGTTGTATTCATCCATTACGCTAAGGTTTTCAACTCTGGCGTCAGCCAACGGCTCCACGTCCATCGCTCGTGGCATGACGTGACGTCATAATATACAGATCGAACTTTCGAGCCCTCCTTCTTCTGTTATCCGAAAGGAGTTCCGAATCCTCCGAGTACCCTTCGCGCCACTTGTAGTTTTCTTTTTGACGCTGCAATCAACGCACCGTCGAGCTTTCTCGCATGACTTGCTTGCGGAGATGGTGATCGATCACTCTACTTCACAGGAGCGGCAGCAAGCTGAACCGCCCCGAACACGCCTCCTTGAACACAATGGGAGCCACGTTCCTTTTCTGTGTTGCTGTTAACTCATACGCTTCTCAGTGCTTTTCGTTTCACGTGATTAGATCTACGACAGGTCTTCGCAGTATTGCTTACTCTGTTAGCAAATTTTCATACTTTGTCTTTGTACTCTCATGTTCTTTCCCTTTGTAATATATGTTATTCGTTAAATATATGTTATTTGCGAACTTCGCAATTCTGAACAAAGTAGTAGTGACAGCGTGCACGCTACGTGCTTAGAGGGAGCATCAGGCTGTCCCGCATTCGTTATGCAGTGGGCATTGCTGATTAAGGGGTATAAATTTCTCGGATTTGAGTGCGCGAACGCTGACAATTACCTGTTTCCGAGAGGGTGTGCTTCTCGGCGCGACCAGGCCGAGAAGCACACTCGAGCTCTGCTGGCTTTTGTGGGCCACATACTCTGCTGGCTTTTGTGGGCCATACTGATCTGGCCACCCGTTAAGAGACGTTATTATAGTGTTTTACTTATTTTTGTCCAAGTCTTCGTCATTTTTTTGCTTTTCTATCTTCCTTCGTTTTTGTCTCCTCCTATCTTCCTTTCATCTATTCCTACCGTCTTCCCGAAAGATCAGCCTGATCTCTCCCTCTGCCCTCTGTGCCTTTGTGTACGCATATCAAATAATAATAATAATAATAATAATAATAATAATAATAATAATAATAATAATAATAATAATAATAATAATAATAATAATAATAATAATAATAATCAATCAATCAATCAATCAATCAATCAATCAATCATTTATTTAACGTGCCCAGGAACAACCGTGAGGTCTTTGTGCAGGCGCACGCAAAAATAAAATCAATAAAAATAAACAATACAATACAGACAGTCTTCAGAAATAAAAAGAGCAAAAACACGTAGACAAAGAGAAATGAACACTAAAGGGGAGGAGTAAAATAAGACAATATGAGAAATATTGAAGGGGAATAAAAAATTAGATTGCACACATACAACTATGCGGAAAGACGGAGAAGGGAAGACTTTGTACACTGTGCCATACTATGTCAAAACAGTGCAAAGCTCGGATAAAAACAGTGATTGTGGACTATGAAAAACGTCAAGATCAAGAAAATTAATATTATAAAGACTTTGTATTCTGTGAACGGTAGAGTGTTGGAAGAAGCAGGCGGGTACATGAAACGGTCTGTTCTCTCTGGTTAACTTACGCGGAATTCGAAAATTAACACAATTGAGAAGTACAGGGCAGGATATGAAACCATGGACTAGCTTGTAGAGAAATAAGAGATCAGAACGATTTCGTCGGCAGTGAAGTGATGGCAGTGATAATGACTCAGCAGTATTTGAACGAGATCCAGAGTCATTTTTAGCAAAGCGATGGTTATATATGCTGAGGAATTTTTTCTGGACTCGTTCAATGGTGTTACCGCTGGATTGAGCAATGCCATTCCATATCACGGACGCATACTCAAGTTGCAGAAGACATATTGCCGTGTACAATTTGTGTAGGGCCATGGGAGACCTGAATTCTCGAGATATTCTACAAACACATCCGAGAGAACGAAGGCCCCGCATAGCAGCACGCTTAACGTGAGAAGAAAAGTTTAACGCGCTGTCAACAACAACACCAAGATCACTGATTTCATAAACCTTGCATAACGGCACAGAATTGACAAAGTATTGAAATGACACGCTAGATGTTTTGCGAGTGATAGACATGAATTTTGTCTTTGCGGTATTTAGAG
The DNA here is from genome assembly GCF_013339695.2 of Rhipicephalus sanguineus. NCBI lineage: Eukaryota > Metazoa > Arthropoda > Arachnida > Ixodida > Ixodidae > Rhipicephalus > Rhipicephalus sanguineus. Next base: position 10,233,753 of record NC_051185.1, on the reverse strand, counting down.
AAAGGTTATTGCCGTTGCACCATTCGGAAAAAGAACACAAATCTGACTGCAACAAGCGACAGTCGTTAACTGAATGAATTTCCTTAAATATCTTGATGTCATCGGCATACAAGAGGAAAGAAGAATTACGAATGGCAAAAGAAACATCATTAACGTAAATTAAAAATAGGAGTGGGCCTAATACCGACCCTTGAGGGACCCCACTAGTCACTTTATACAAAGAAGAGGTTTGGCCATTTACGGCAACATAACAAGATCTATTGAGCAGATAGCTGTGCAAGAGATTCACAATCGACAAGTCAACGTCAGAGTTCGCCAGTTTAACCATAATCAGTGTGTGGCTGACTACGTCAAAAGCCTTGCTCAGGTCACAGTAGATTACGTCAACCTGTCCTCTCTGAGAAATAGGTGTGGAGATCTGCGTCATGAAACTAGCAAGATTTGTGGTAGTTGAGCGGCCAGCAAGAAAACCATGTTGATTTGGAATCAGTGAGTTTTTCACACTAAAAGACAATATTTTGTGAAGAGCCAGTTCGAAGATCTTTGATGTGGCACATAGTAGAGAAATCGGGCGATAATTAGAAACATCTGTCTTAGAGCCCGACTTAAATACTGGGAAAACACGAGCAGTTTTCCACATGCTAGGAAATGTGGAAGTGTCCAGGCAGTTATTAAATATCGTAGTCAGTACTGGGACAAATATAGTACCATATGCTTTTAGTATGGCGGAGGGGATGCCATCTGGGCCACATGATAAGGATGGTTTTAAGCGCTTAATGCATTCGCTGATAAGATTTTCATCCAGCGACAAAGCACTGGATGAGCTAACTGCCTTGGGCTGTTGTCTAATATCAGTGCTGGAGTCTGAGGCCTCATAAACGGATGAGAAATGTGTGGCAAAACAGTCAGCGACGGCATGCACTTCTACCCCATTTGAGTCTAGTAGTCTGAAGGACTCTCCGCTTTTGCTAGACCGTTTACGCACATACTTCCAAAACTCAGCCGGCCTGTCAGAGGCGCTTTTTTCTAAGAATTGAATGTACGAACTATGATCCCGTTTATATAGGCGTTTAGAGAGAGTTCGAAAAAAGCTGAACTCTTCCTTCCACTCGCTGGATGGAGAACATTTAGATTTCCTGTGTGCGTGATCTTTATGCTTCAGTGCACTGATAAGTTCAGATGAGAACCAGTGGGGATATTTACGTTGTTTAGGTGTATACTGGGGAATAAAATTAAGCATGCTGCTCAGTACAAGCTCCGTAAACCGATCAACCTGGTCATCAACATTAGGTTTGTCAGTAACCTGTGACCACTCAACGGTGGACAAGTGATGATAGAGGCCCGTGTAATCACCTCGCTTGAACGCAAATCTTGGAGATTTGTTTACGTAACTGCTGTAGCTCGTTGTTTCGGCTGATGCAGATAATCTTACGTTAAGTGGTGGGTGGAATTTGTCCGGACGTACAAGAGAGATGTTGGAGCGGGAAACTTCAAGGGGTTGATCGTTTGACACACACAGGTCTAAGACGTTGCCACTGGAATTGACGACTGAATTATAATAATAATAATAATAATAATAATAATAATAATAATAATAATAATAATAATAATAATAATAATAATAATAATAATAATAAGAGGGAGCATCCGCGTGGATATAACGATGTAAAGGGTTCGAACAGGCCAGAACAACAGAAGAGAACACAATACGCCATCTCAAGCGCAGTTGAAGCGTTTTACATTGTTACTGTGTCACACCAACGAGGACGAGCATCAGCGACGCTCGAAGCAAACACCGGTTTCACCAATGCAATCGGTAAATGTAAAAGGCAGATATACTCTGATTAGAGATTAATAAAAAATTGTATTTCAAGATATTATTCCAAAAATCACAACGTGATTATTAGGCACACCACAGTGGGGGACTCCGGGTCAATTTTGATGAGCTGCGGTTCTTTAACGTGAACCAAAATCTAAGTAGACACGGGTGTTTATGATTCCCGACCTCTACTTAATGCGGCCTCCGTGGCTGGGAATCGAACCCACGTCCTTCAGCTTATCAACATAACCGCTAAGCTACCTCGGCGCGTAACAGTAAAGAATCGATTAATCGTTCTGGACAGGACTTGTTGCACTAACGAGACGATGCTTTCCGAATTTTGCCGACTGTAGGAAGCACGATCTTGATTCGTGCTGTGAATTTTAATAGAAGTATTACTGGGAACGCAGACGTTAAGAAAGACACACAGAACGTTTACGAACAGGTAAATCTATGCACGTCAACAGCAGATATTCCAGTTTTGTAAATAGCAATTTTCAAGAGCACCTAAGAGGAATAAACCTGATACGTAGTTTTACAAGAATATCACTGGCTATCCGGCTAAAAAAAAGACCGGCCTTCGGCCTCTCAGTTCCTTGCACATCAGTATGCAAATCATCGGCTTTGCCAATAGCGCGCTAACATAATATTCGATCTTCATTACAGCTAGTGAACGAAAGAAGAGAGGTTTAAGGGCACAACCTTAATGCAAACCAACAGATAATGAAGCCAACGGAGGTATAGTACGCGTTAATTGTATTTCTTTAACTGTGTTTTAGTAATTGATATAAATGTGAAGAAAGTAAAGTGGGCGGAAAGACAACATGCCGCCGGCAGGGACCGAAACTGCAACCTTTGGATAACCCGTCCGATGCTCTGTCGATTGAGCTCGGCGGTCGTCCCCCCGTCCACTTTATCGGATATTTACCTGCATGCAAAACCTGGGAGTGTTAGTAAGCGCCGCTCGTAGCCATGACGGCGAGTGTGGAACACGCTTCTTTTCCTAGCTGTCGTCACGCAGAACGTGATCTTTAACGAGCGGACAGCTGACGAATAAGCCCTCGCATCCTACCTGAAAGCATCAAGTCTGCCGGAACGAGACCCTCGCTATGAATGAACGAAATAAGGGAGTTTCGAGGGCCCGTTTCTTTGTGTGATACAAGCTCAATGAAAACCAGCAGGTAATGAAGCCAAAGAAGGTATAGGGGAAAACAAGGTATAGGCCATCGGGCGCGTTATCCGAAGGTTGCAGGATTGGTCCTTGCCGGCGGCAAGTTGTCTTTTCGCCCATTCTACTTTTTTACACATTTATGTCATAACTTCTGCAATACAGTTAAAACGGTACAATTAACGTCCACTGTACTTTCCTTGGCTCCATTATCTGTTGGTTTTCAGTAAGGGTCATTAGAGAAGTGTAATGGTATATTTCTTTGTCTTTTTCCTAACGACCGCGTGCATTTCGATATACCTGAATGATACAAAACGGCACAAAAGTATACCACAAGCAGAAAAAATTGGCCGCGTACCTGCGTGCTTCGCTGCTAATGCCGTCGAAAGACGATAGTCTTCTGCTGGCCGTACTACATGAGTCCTCCTCCTCTATGTTGAATCGCAGCATCTGGCTCCTAGCGTCGCATATGCAGCGCAGCCCGAAAAACACTAGCATTTTCAGCACAGTGCAAGAAACACTAGGGTCTTTAGAATTACGTATCTATGTAGTTTCTAGTAAAAGAACACACCTCCTAATACTTACGTATTGATGTTGCACCTCAGGTATGCGTAACATTTGCTTTTTGATCTATGATGTTCACAAGTATGAACGGCGATACTAGTGCAAGATGGCTGGGCGTTCAGAAAGTGGTTAAACTATGGCCGGGTGGCTGAATCGGGTGACAGACAGACAAACAGAAAGACCGACAGACCAAAATTTCTGCGTCTAAGTTCCCTAAGAAAGACTATCGTCTTTAAAATAGCAAGGTTGGTTGGTTGCTTGTTCCTTAGTCTCGACGCTCGCGACCTCTGCACTCACTTCGTCTTTTCAGCGTTCTCGTGTCTAAAGAATTTTTTTAAAAGAAGCTGCGTTCCTCTCAAGCGTGGCACCGGCACGACCTGTGCGTTCACTTCGTCTTGGTCGTCTTCGTCATTCGCGTCAAAAGAAGCAATATTTATTTATTTTATGGTTATTTATTTATCCTGCCCTCGGGGATTTTCAAAGCATCATAAAGCGATCACAAAGGGTGGCAGCTTCAGGCGTGTCTTTTATCGCGAAATGTCTTCTCCGCGTGAATATCGGCTGCTCCCATTTGCCTCAATTGATCCAAAGTTTGCGAACGACCTACTGTGATCTTGTTGCCGAGCTTGTTGGTTCATTACTTCAGGGAAAAAAAGTTATGGCGCAAAAAGGACGGAGACCAAGTGAAGGCACTAATGGGCGCCCGTGTTTATCAGTTCGCGTCTTCCCTTCGTCCCCGTCCTTTTTTGTGTCAAAGCTACTTTTTTCGAGCTACTTTGAGCCAGGGCAAGAGTAGAGCGGTTATTTTAATCACTGCACGAAAAAACACGTGTCCCTCTTATCGCTACTTCCGGAAGTACTGCGCGACTCCCTGATAGCGTGTTTGGGTTAACTACGTTAAAGACGGGACAAAATTATTGCGACAAATATAAACAAAACCGAACAACCATTCACGGCCTTATCTGTTGGCTTTCTTGCATAGCTCAAAGAAGTGACGAAAAAGAGTAAAAGCTTTGTGCTTGCTCTAAAGGCTGAAATCGCGTACTGGATTTTATTTTTCTTTCGTCCTATGCACTACAGTCGAGACTCACGTGCTCTGCATACTATAATCCGCAATTCTACAACAAAATGTGCCGAAGGAAAGAAAAATGTTCAATTCCAACGCCCATTTAACGCACAAGCGGGGGCTTGCTAATGTTTTGTTTAAAACAAGTTATGGTGCAAAGCGTGAGACATACGCAGTACGAAGACTCCATTTGCTGTTCAATAGTTCGGAGTCATGTGACCTTAGCAGAAACGTAACGCATGGCTTCATCGATATTGACACGTAGCTGTCGACCATGGCTCTGGCAGTAGTGACGCTGGCTGAGAGCCGTGCACTTTTGGCACGGCGCAGGTTACTAGTCAATCCTGCGCATATTTTTTACAGACAAGTTGTATACCTTTACCCCGCAATGGTTTCGTCTCCGTGGGCAAAAACGCCAGGCCCGTAAACCACAAAGAAACGCTCGCGCCCGCGTGCTCCTCTGCTAGCAGATGCGCGCGCGCGCGCTCCTTGTGTTTTCACCTCGGACGCTGAGGAAGGGCATTCGGAGAGGTGGACAGACCAGCCGACGAACGCGTTCGCTGATGACTCGCGCACAACTGCAACGCCACAACTAAATTTCGACCTTTGGGTGGTTTAGGGGCCCTTTAACAAATGAAGGCAAACGACATGTCTTTCTTTGTAATCAGGCATGCAGCACAACCCTCAGTATTCGTTTCAATAAAGTGGCAAAACATGCATCAAAACCGCACGCTGGATGATAAGGTGCCTGTGAACAGTGGGAACTCCCTCCCACGCGTTCCTAGTAAAGGTTAGGTTGCAGCTGTTTTGCACTTCACACGAGGGCTTCGAACGACGTCAAACGGCCCCTTCCCTCTCCCCGCGTGTGTTTCCCGCTTTCATATATAAAAGGGAGACCCGCCTAGCAACTCATTTGGTTCATTCTAAGACTGCCATGTGTAGACCACGGAAATTAAAGACACCGGAAGAACAGCGTGAATACAATGCTCGACCAAAGGAACAAGTTCCTCTTGCTGAGAATGGTCGCGGAACCAATCGCTGTCTACCACCGCAGCAACCACAAAGCGATTATCACTACCATTACTCTAAAGTAATACTACAACAACCCCCCCCCCCCCGCCCCATTTAGCATGTGTGGTTTGATGCAGCTTCGCGGTCGAGCCCGGTCGAGCCCGGTCGAGCCACCTTTACAGCGTGGATCGCAGCCATAATTGTTTGAAAATATGCACAGAATTGGCTTCACTGCACTGCACCATAAAAAGTGCCCTAATTCTTCTAGTCTTCGGTGCAGAAAATGTCTCTTTGAAATTTAAAAAAAATAATGCGCAGGGACAAGGGAGACCGTGAAAAAAGAGCCTTGGACGCGCCATTGGGGATTTGCTTACACCTATCGCCTTCCACTGCCGATACGTTGACAGGCGGTCGTCGTCCAAATCCTAGGATTTAGAAAAAAAATGCTGCTCTGCGTAGTCCCTGCCACACTCGCGGGCGAACTGAAATTTTTCATTCCACAAAACTTTGGCAAACAAGCGTTCTTTTTCTTTTTTTTCGGAACTGAACTGTTGCCGTCACACGCGCGCCGCTCGTGTCAGAGGACGCCATTTTCTCATTAGCGTTACCAGAATCTAGCCCTTTCTCGACCAAAATGCATGCTTTGAGCACGTGTTTTTTTTTTTTTCTTTTGCTGTACCATCTGTTGAAACCAAAGATGGCGCAGAAAATGTATCAGAGTATCTAAATTGCGGCGCGCTTCTTACAGCGTGGATGACCCCAGCTCGTCTACTGTAGAGAAAGGATTAAATATCCCGTCACACTTTTTCGCGTAGAACGAAAAATCGTGGCTAATTGCGCGACACATCCGTAACAATTGCGATAAGAAAAGGGCGTACGTTAATTATGTTGACCCGAAACCACTTCTTCACGTGTAACAGAGCTGCTTTGGCTAATTATTCAGCCACACAAGCAGACCCCTGTCATTACGGTCAATGGGCCGGCGGCACGCGATGCAAAGGTTGATGGAGTGGCGCATTAGCTGAGCCTTCACGTCGGTACATCTATGAAATAGCTCACGCTGCCTTTGTAACCATACTTCGTGTGTGTTCGTGCGTACGTTTGTATGTGTGCGTGCATATGGACCAGAATTTTCATCGCTTGCAGGGGCTAGCCGTCTTTGGTGGGGGGCTGCTGATGACATGGAACGGACGACCACGATAATGCCCGGCCTGTCCTTATCGCACGCTGGCTGTGCTGGCAGCTAGTGTTGACTCGCCATCAGTTCTGACGTAACCAAGCCCGCAGCCCCTAGCGCTGGCAGCGCCGACTGATGGTAGCTGGGGTCAAGATTATGTATGCTTGCTCTAAACGTGGGTGCGAGAGTAGAAATAATGTGGTCCATATGCACTTGCAAAAGTGAAAATTTTCAGGCGGGGGGGGGGGGGGGAGGGGGAGTTGAATTTCCCCCTCTCTGGCTATGCCAGTGCAGGGAACCGAACTGGAATCGAAACTTTCGGTATGTTGCCTCATACTTGAGGAAAGGGAGATAAGAGAGAAAGAGCAGCGGATACAAAGGGCGAGGAGGGGGGAGGGCAAAAAAAAATAAATCTGAGGAACGGGAGTATTGCGGTGAAACGCGTATTATCGCCGTATTCATACCACTTGAAAAAAGCACCCAAAACAAGACCAGGGAAACGCCTTCAAAAAATATCCAGCTCTAATGTCTTCATTACGTTGGGATTGGTGTAGTTCTAAATCATGCGCTAAATGCAGCTCCCGTGAAACCTGAGGAAACGCGTAGCACGGGCACCCAGCGATTCTCGTTCTTAACGTTCCCACTGCTTCGTTTACCAAACCGTCGAGGACGTCAATGTCTGAGATAAGCATATAGGGTTTCCCCGGAACGAGTGGACTCTTGTTAGGGAAATTCGCAAACTTGGTGTGCGACACGAGAGCTACATTTGGCTGCGCTTTGTCCGATTCCTGCTTGTTACGACAGTTGAGATACGTGTCGTCTGCAGCGAGTTCCGTCAGGTTGTTTTCCCCTTCACATGTAGCGATGAAGGCGTCGGAGAAGCGCCGGTGGGTGGAGCAATCGCGCGCTTGGTGAGGTGGTGGCGCCCTCTCTTGCGCGGCACGGGTGTCAACCGCCTGTTTCCGAAGCGTGTTTAGCGATTTTAAGTTAATTATTTCGATTCTTGTTGGTTGTTTAATTTAATTATATTATTTTAGACCCTGTCCGTTTATTTTAATTCGCTTTTGAGCATTGCTAGCCTTATTTTAGGCCTTATTGACCACTTGATTTTGAGTGTGATCACGCCACATGACATCTACGGATGGACGAAAAGCTGGGCCGCTAAAGTGCTGCGCACTTAAAACGGTTCTGTTTCCTACCTGGTCAAATCGGCGCTACGTAATCAGCATCAGAGTAAGAGTATCAGGGCGATGGTACCCTTGGTTTCACGTTAGTAACTCAAGCAGATTGCTTATGCCTAGAGCTAGAGACAGTGAACAGGTGAAGCGCAGGCCCACGTGGCAAAACCCTGTTTCTTTCCACATCAGTCGTCCGAGTTTGCGCAATCTGCGCAGAGAGAGAGAAGAAATAGTAGAGAAGGAAAGGCAGGGAGGTTAACCAGTATAGGACAACCGGTTTGCTACCCTACACATGGGGACAGGGTGGGGGAGATTTAAAGATGGAGAGGAAAGAGAGAGAGAGAGAGAAAGATAGAAAGATAGCACGACACAGCACACATAGAATCAGTGTGCACGCAGAAAGCACTCATCCATAAGTATCAATAAAGATATCCACTCATATACCCACGCCAACCGTGCAGGTGTGTACGGTTGGCGTGGGTAGCTTACGACGAGCTTTCAACGACCATTATAAGTGGTATGTCCAAACCGCTATGCGGCTGTCACTATTTTTAAGGACGACGTTTTGTTCCGTCGCAACGCCAAAGAGTTTTACCGCAACTTAATTAATTGGAGCGTACCGGCGCACAAGACGGCGCAACAGAAAAGGCCACACATCGCATGTACGGAACAAATGAGTCCCCTCCTGTGTTCGCCGTTCGCTATTTTCGAATTTCGGGAACTTGAGATAAGCGTCGCGTGCGCTCTAAACGAGTGGGCTGGCAAACATCGTGAATTGTGCCCAATTAACGTGGCTGTCTCCTCAGCGAATAAGCTGCTCAAGCTTTTTCGTAAGGGAAGTACATAGTCGATGCTCGTAAATAATGTGAAAAAACACGCAAAAGTTGTTCTTTTCTTTCCATCACGTGGCGGCCCTACCACGTGAAATCGGCGCACAGGTTTGGTGATTTAGCATCGACGCCTGAGGCCCAACATGCGTCGAAATTTTCTTCCCCCAACAGAGCACAAATTCAAATAAGGCTTTCAGGAGCACAGTCGCCGGCCAGAAGTTCGTATAGCTGCAAAGTCATTGAACGACATCAGTCGTTAGAGTGGTTTGGAGCTTAGATGTTCCCTAAACAACCTCCGAAAATACAAAGAAAACGAGCGCGTTATTCTCTCCTGGCGTTTCCCGTGTTTTCGGCACAATTCGTGACGCCAGCAATCTGTTCCCATGACGTCACGAGGAAATAAGCTCTCGAGTTATCAGTTGCGAATTGTTTCCTACCTTGCTTTGTCACGCAATCGCACGCCCGTTCTGCCTCGTCTCGCATGACTATCCAGCGCGATCAAATGATTTCACTTCGTTTTGTGCACTTTCGGCTACGCAAGCGGAGACAACAGCGTGTGGACGAAAAGCGCGTATTCCTGATGGACTCAACGCTGAGTGCGGACATCATCCACGTGCTTTATGAAGAAATAAGTGGCGAGGAGAAGAGAGCGCCTGTGAGAAGGGTAGTGAAGGCGAGAAACAAACCACTATCTCGTCTTCAAACTCGGAGTGGTTTTAGGGGCCCTTTAAATGTGCATTTGTCATGCCTGTCCCTGCCAGTGAGCGTGCAGATGTTGTGAGTTCTGCCTTTCTTCATCTCATAACAACAGCTTATACCTACTAATAACTAATTGTTTTAGTTATTTTGTTACAGTTGAATAACTAGAATCACGTTGCACTACTGTTGCCACTAGGAATGAACATAAGGTGCGATAAGTGAGAAAAAACTGAAAATTCAAGTGAATCATTGCGAAATACTACCCAACCAACCAGGAGCGGCTGATGTATGGCAAATATCGCAATATAGGGCGCAGTTTACGCAAGCAAGAATTTTCAGCATGCTGCTGGTATTGCTAAGAGATGAGATATAAAGGATCACACCTTCCTGCTGTATTCCATAATTGCGACTTCTTTCTCCCGGCGTTTGTGCCGCAATGCGGGGGTGTGGCATCGCGAAGGCAGCTGCGTCAAAAATGGGCAAGTTGCCTTCTCATTTTGTCGACTCCTTCAGCCCAGACCGCCCTCAAGTTATGCGGTTCCGATTCCTCCATTGTAAGGCGATGGAGCGCTTCACGGTTCAGAGTGGGAATGAGTAAAGTGCGGGTTCCGTATCGGTTGAGGCAACAGCTGCCAACTTCATCCCAAATGTTGGTTCCCTATCTTTCCCGCGCACGTAATGCGCAATTGATGGTTCCTCTTTATTTCCTTCTTTTCATAGCGCAGAGCTACTGGGTAGGCATCATGCCAATCTCTGTCTTTATTTTATGTTACTAAACTTTTCTATATCTCTACTTTCATTCTCCTCAAACTCTGAAGTATGTTTATATTTCACTGCACATGGTGCTCAAGCCTCTTCTCTGTCTTCGTCTTATGCTCTTTTAGTTACTATGATATTTAACCAACATGTCCAAAGAGTCGCCTTAGTGAACGTTAATTGTGCTCACTGGTCAGTTTTGACTCGCCACCTTCACTTAACGAAACTTCAAGAGATCATATATGTGCAAATGGCGTACAGATAAACGAGAGACAGTTGCGTTTCTCGAGATCGTTCCTCTTTCTCTCGAAAATTACCATAAACAACGTACCAAAGAGTTCTATCGAGTCAGAAGTTTGTCGTAGCTTATTGCGTAGTGATTCGACGACGTAATGAAAGCATTGTGCCAGGAAAAGTGAGTCGCTCGTTGGCCTCTGTCTGTCGAGTATATACGAATATAGTATAGTATAGTATAGTATAGTATAGTATAGCATAGCATAGCATAGCATAGCATAGCATAGCATAGTATAGTATAGTATAGTATAGTATAGTATAGTATAGTATAGTATAGTATAGTACAGCACAGCATAGCACAATATAGTATAGTATAGCATAGCATAGCATAGCATAGCATAATATAGTATAGTATAGCAAGGGCTGGGAAAGAGAGAGGTGAGAGGGTAAAAGCCTAGCCAAGTCAGGACCAGTTAGGTCTGCCGCGAGCCAGCCTTGGGTGACTTAATACAAACTGCGCTGATTTTTGTTCTCCACAGCAACCGGTGGTGGATAACTATCTTCATCTCGAAAACCTTCTTTCTTTCGTTTCTTTACGAGTGGGATGACAATGCACACTATAGTGTTTCGAAACAATCTTTGACAGAAACCGGCTCGTTAAGAAAAGGGCTGCTGGAAACAGTCATTGGCTGAAAACGGAGGCAATCGCTCTTCGCTTTTGTGCGGATACTTTGCGCAAACGCTAATGATGTGTGACTTCGGTTCGCAAGCCCCCTTTTACTTGTCTCCACCACCAGCGTTCAGGTGGCGCATGAACGCTGGTGGTTGAGATATGTGTGAATAGACTCTAGTGTAAATGTAAGCCGATATAAGGCGGATAGTAATGCTGAGAATGAGTAGATAGGACCATAGGTCGCCAATAAAGTGTGGGGCTCACTCAGGCTCACTCAAGAAATAAAACTTGCGCTTAGGGCTTGCTCGGACTCAGATTTGCCAATATTTTCCTCAGCCGAACTCATTCGGACTCGAACTCGCCAAAATATTACTCACCAGGACTCACTCAGACTCACGGCGCGAAATGAGTCTGGGTGAGTCGACTCATGGGTGAGTTTGCCGACCTTTGGAGCTCGGTATACGTACTCTTGTAGAGACTCCAAAGGTTCGTTTCCGAAGGCTCTTCAGCAAGCGTGGCGAAGAAATGAAAAGAAAAGAAGAAAAAAAGAAGCTTAAGCCGCGGAAGTATTGCAGTAGGGCTAAACATGCATACGCTGAAGGCAAACATAAAGCCCAATAGCCTCGCTAAAGAGAAAGAGCTCACGACTGGCAACAAAACTTTGCAGAATATACACAAGTTATTCTAGTGGGGATAACACAAGAATTGAAAAAAAAGAACATTTTGTAGGTAGAAAGGAAACCGAGAAGGTTGATGTTTTTATAATCGTAAACAAGATTAAAATTGTGGCAACAGGTGAAGAGCAGACCATTCAGATGAATAATGAGGTAAACAGATGTTGCACAACACTACGTTTTCATAGGATCCACAATAGACGTTGGGGTAGCTCTACAAGATAAACAGAGCGAACAATGGCGTTTGGAGTGTGAGCGATTGGTGTATATTCAAAGACCGTAAAATACAATACGAAGATGTGAGCGTGTAAAGTAAAATTCACCTCATTTATACGAGTCGGTGATCTTGCGGGAATAATATATATATATATATATATATATATATATATATATATATATATATATATATATATATATATATATATATATATATATATATATATATATATAAAATATGGGGAGAATCTTACTGTTATCCAAAATAGAAGGTAAGAAAAAACTAAGCTGCTTGTGTAGAAGTTGTTTAGATGGTATTCGCGTGGTAGCAGGAAAACGTGCAGAAGAGCTTAAAGAGATATTTTTATTTATATATGAAAAAAAACATCGCAAGGTAGACTATCCCAACAGCAGGACAGTAGTATTGCAGAAACACACAAAAACAAGAAAAGGTAGAGCGAACAAAACAATAAGAAAAGAGAAAAATAATCAAAAGCACTATGTATATATACCAGTGCTGGGCAGTATCGAAAGTACATGCATCTTAGATACTCTGTGAGTGTCTTGTATCTGTATCGCGATACGTCTCGCAAAACGAGTATCTGCATCCGTATTTTCAATACATTCAGCAATGTATCGTGTATCTTAAGATACAAGATACTGCTACAGAAATACCACCGTGCGAAACAATAAACGTCGGCTGAACTCCGCTTCTTCTGCTGATACTGCTGCCAGTAAGCCACCAGAATCAAACAAAACTGCGATTTATTTTATCTTTCCACCAGAGTGCTCTAGCGAGCACAGGCGATTATGTATGCGCGTCCCCATTGGTGGAGCAGAGTCACGTGATGGCTTTCGAGCCATCTCGACAACAAGCGTGCGAATGTCTACGCGCTGCCGACGTTTTGTTTTCTCGATGTTTCCCTTTTTTTTTTTAGTTGTGTCGGTGTGATGACATTTGTTCGTAGTATTGGCACTTTTTAGCGTACTTCGATGCGTGCGGAGTCTTCCGCTCAAATCCTGATGCCGCTATTGTGTCGTTATCGAAGATTTCCTCGCGTGGTGCTTCGTTGCTTTCACACATCAGCTATTTGAAGATCGTGGATGTAAGCTTAGCTTACATACGATGAGATCCACTTATATGCAAATGAGATTCTCACAAGCGCCGCACCACCGGTGCCGGTGCTAGATGCACTAGAACAAACATTTACTTAAGAGATATTTTGGCGTACTGTATCTTTGTTCTTCCTGCTAAGTTATTCAAGAAGTTCTTTCAATGACAAATTGATTGTTAGCACAAGTGCTTTCTGTGTCGTCCTCCGTTTGCATGGCACACATTAGCTGGGCTTCTGTACAGGTTTTGCTCCTCTGTTTACTATAGTATGTCTTTTCTAACCTGCTATTAAATTCCTTCTGAGCTTTATTCATACTTTTTAACTGTCTACGTCATTGCTACTATTTACCCTAGTAGCACTGAATGTTGACACAACGTTGCCGCCACGTTAGAAAGTTGCTTCAACGTCGTGGCAACATTGCGTTCTGCTAGGGTACATATCTACATTTCATGCGAGTTTACAGTTAAGTGAAGGCGATGTTGAGGACAAAGGCAGAATAATCTCCGTAACAAAAACTCTGCTTGCGATTTGGTAAAATTGCGAAATTGCGTTTGAATTGAAATAATGGAAGTTATAAGAAAAAATCATAAAGATGTTAGGAAGGGCATTTGAGAAACATAATACCAAGTACTCCGTTTTAGAGCGCAGCTCTTTGGCGCCCGTTCCTCCTGGATCGAATGGGATTTGAACCCGGGTCATCTGCGTGGCAGTCCAGTATTCTACCACAGAGCCACGCTGGTGCTTGAAACTCCCGTGGAAAAAACCCCTATACAGGCGTCATGTCGGGCAAGGAATCGCGTTGACTTATGTAATATGGCGTGGCAGAAGAGTAAAATAACAACCAGTCATCACACAACGCTAATTGCGCAACGAGTGTGTGGTTTAAAGCTTCCCATCTACTGCAAAGTGCTCAGCCATAATTATTCATCGTCATCAGCCACATGCGGCATCAACAAAGTGCATATAATACCTTACAGATGTGTGGCGGGTACCTCGCTTATCCGCAGAAAGACGAATAACGGTGTAGGGGGTGCTTCCCTAGTTGCCTCAAGCGAGTTTATAACGGGCTCTAGAAAGGCTTCCAGCTTTCGCTGGGACGGTGCTGCGCGTTCCGCACAGGCCTCGCGTTTTAGAGCGCAGCTCTTAGGCCCCCATTTCTGTGTTGAGCGGCGTCGGCGTCGGCGTAACCGATAAAGTGAACGAGGACGAAAGAGAGCGAACGCGGAGTCTGTGGACGCGGCCGCTCGACGTGTTGTCGATATCACGAGCCACTGGTCTCTAACCTCGCTTTCTTTCACCGTCACGCGCGCTGTCCCCTAGGGCGAAGCTCGTGTGCATGCAGGGCTGGCACGTGCACTGCGGCTGGTTTCGCTTTTAGTGACGGGGCTGTCGGCAGTTCGCTTGGTTCGCGGCGCCTGCAATGCACAGAGTGGTGTGCGTAGCGCTCGTGCGCTGTCGGCGTTTCGCTTGGTTCGCAACGCCTGCAATGCACAGAGTGGTGTGCGTAGCACTCGAGCATTGGCAGTTTCTGTGGCAATATGGGACGAATTTTAGATTGCTACGACTGCGGAAAACCAAAACTTCGAACACAGTTGGCGTTGCCCCAAGACGAAGCTGGGCTCAGAATTCGTAATCGTCGGTGGATTTCTCGTGAGCGTCCCCACGCGGCCTTTTATGCTATTTTCCATAGGCACTAAGTTTTCTATTGTTTGACCTTAACGTCCAAGTTGACGATCACTCATGTTCTATTTAGCTTTCAGGGGTGCCGCCTGTACCGTTTTTACACAGGGTGTTTCACGTAACTGGAACCACATATTTACAAGAAAGCGGTTAACATCATCTGAACAAAACCAATGACATGGTTTACCGTCATCTGGATCTTGTTAGGGCATTTTTATATATCGCTTAATTTGTTAATTAAATAAGATGAAATATACAAAATTTCTTTTATTCACTTTAGAGCCAAGTGTCCTTCCTTACGTTGTAGAAGGCATTCCAAATCGACCGATCCAATCTTCTGTAGAAACGCACATGCTGGGAAGTGATATTCTCCGGCATTTAAAGAAAGCCGGAGAAATATGACCACGTTAGGAAGTTGGACCCCAGCAATTAGTAATTATGACCACGTTACTGCCCTCGTGCGCTACCGTACCGCAGCGCTCTCAAACGTGCTTCGAGTGCAACAACGGGCGCGTGGACTGTGGCGAAATGAGCGGCCGCTGCTCTAGCCATCGTCTCCACAGTGCGTCCACGTTTCGTGTTGCCATACATGGCAAGCAAACGCCATCGTCCCTGAGAAGCGATAGCATGAAACTTCGCGCACCGGTTGTTTCGATCGAAGATCGTTTGAGAGTGCTGCAGTACGGTAGTGGTTTGATTTCATATTTCCCGGGCGTCCTTCAAAAGCCAGATTGTATTCACCACGCAGCATGTACATCGCCACAAAATAATACTAATAATAACTGAATGGGTCGTTTTTAAATGCGCTGTAGGCGACGAAGCGCACTTGGCCCTAAAGTGAATATTAAGAATGTTGCATAATTACCGTTAGTTAATTAACGAATTAAGCAATAAAGATACTACAACGAGCGCACATGACGATAAACTATATGCCGTTGGTTTCAGTCAGTCGTGGTTAACCACTTGTTTTTTTAAATATTTGGCTCTTTTTACGTGAAACAATCGGTATACATATTCCCTGTGATTGTTTAATACGGAATCGCCCTGCTATTTAACTTACACATATTCGTCTTGCTTTTTTAGAGCACCATAAAGTTGTTGTTCTTTTATTCTTACAAATAAGGAGATATGCAGAGCTAGAAGTGGCAATAGTGTGAATAGCAGGGATATACTGCGACGTTTTGTGGGGATACGTCTGAGATGTTTCTGGGCGGCACAAGTCCTCTCGGAGAAGAAATGGTAAAAGATTGCACGTTAGTGAATATGCTGCTAACGAACGCTTTACGCCAGCAGATAAGTAGAATATGAAAAATTACTGCAGGTACATGCAGTCAACGAATTGAGGGCGCTGACTTTGTAGTTATCGTTTTCACACGATGCGTAACAAAAATATCGCTACCAGCGTTGCTGCTGCTCTCCACCTGTCGGGTGATGTGGTATTACGAAAACGGTAATACGCTTACGGACAAGCTAAGACTGCACAGCGGCATTTGTGCCATCGTGCGGAGACATGACGTTCTTGCAAGTAGATGGCAACCCGCTAGCTGGCCGCCAAGTAGAGCAGCGACAGCCATCAATCACAAAAGCGTCAAGTGAAAACCACTGACAGCACAGAATACAAAGAGATGTCGTGTTAATCAGCCAAACAAATCCCAATAAGTTGTTGCAGAACGAAACTAGTATGCTTTGAGCAAGTAAGACATAACTTTTGGGATACAAACAGGTATTTCATTAAAGTTAAACAAAGTTGGTCGCAGTTAAAGAATTTTCAATTAAACACTTTTGTGCATGCTGCTTCTGGATCTATAATAGCAAATTTGACAATGTATTG
Organism: Rhipicephalus sanguineus; assembly: GCF_013339695.2. Classification (NCBI taxonomy): domain Eukaryota; kingdom Metazoa; phylum Arthropoda; class Arachnida; order Ixodida; family Ixodidae; genus Rhipicephalus; species Rhipicephalus sanguineus. The sequence continues at coordinate 10,217,062 of NC_051185.1, read as the reverse complement.
AAGTATCTTAAGATACAACTGGGAAGCACCGTATCGGATACGATAATTCCGGATGTATCTTGTATATGTATCTCAAATACTTCTTGCCCAAGTATCTTGTATCGTATCGCGATACAATTTCAAAGTATCTTTGCCCAGCCCTGAATATACGATATGTGGGACATAAAGAATGAGTAGAGTCATAGTCCAGTACATACAGGGTGACCACACCGCGGATAGAGTCCATACAGATAGTTTTCTATGCACTCACATATATGGTCTCTATGAGATATGTTCATTAATAACATAATACTATAAAAAGGAGCAATTATGACAGCTATAAACAGTTCACTAAACTTGCGTGCATTAAAAAATCCCGAAAAGCTCTCACTGCGAGCCTTTGATTGTCAGGATGTGCCTCAGTGACGATCAGATACTCAACAGGAGTGTCACCACGAGTCACAGTCAGAGCCCGGATGGTACTTAACACCAACCACAACGACAACAAAAAAACCACAAATCTCGAACAGCCGCAACACTGAACGACCTTCTCCTGTTAACACGCGCTGTACGCTAAATTGTGCAACTTTCTTTGAAAAAACAACGAAACCAAAAAAAAAATATAGTTAAACCAAGCTGTACAATAAAAAATTCGGCAGATCCCACGTACCGTGGGAATCGATGTTGTGCCTGTGGCGTAATTTTTCATATTGGGCGAAACGTTACGGAAAGACGCTAGAAAAATATGGAAGTGGTTTACGCACACTCATATGTTGAAGAGTCGCATTTGTATTATATAACCAGTTGTTTACAGTTGCGTAACGATGGCAAGAGCAACGTGGGTGTTACCAACACCAGACGCGGTAAGCTGATGTGTAGTGCTTATTTTCTTAAATACCGGAAAGCGCGATTCCGAACATGACAAAGAAGGAACACAGATGCACGGGACAGGCGTTACTCGCAACTAAGCTTCATTCAGGAAAGCTTCCCTAGATAAATACATGGCCAAGTGGCACGCGCAGGCGCACTGCTCGTACGTTACAGTCACAGTTACAGTTGTTATGCTTATATTTTTCCTTTATGACGGAGAACGCACGCACGTTTCACGAACCCGTGTATATGTGTAGAAGGGGTTCTTGACAGTTCATGAACAAGGTCATCATCACCGTGATCAGTCAGCTCTAGCAGCTGGACCGTGGACCGGACTTGTTAATCGGATCCGTTCGTGATAGCGGCTATGAGGAGTCTAAGTGTAGTGAAGTGCGAGGTATAGTGCAGGTGGTGGAAATCCTGAATTCCTCTTACGATGAAATGATCTATGATGCCTCCTGTCGTGGACGTGGCAGCGAGGTCTTCTGATGCCCTCTCCACATCCAATCCGTGTTTCACGCAGTATAAGGACCAAGCGTTGTTGGGTCTTGGTAAATTAATGTTGAAGTCACCGGTAATGATGAGAGGCCTGGTACTCTCAGCATATTTATTGTAAGAAGCATTGACGCGGTTTTTGCGTAATCCACGTGGTGCACGTTGCGGGCCACGTGGACGAGTGGGTGGTAGTAGAGCGTCTTCCAGGGGTGTTCTGTCTTCAGTTTCCTCACTTTTCTTGCGTGCGCCGCGGTGGTGTAGCGGTTAAGGCGCTCGACTGCTGACCCGAAGGTCTCGGGTTTGATCCCGGCCGCGGAGGTCGCAATTCGATGGAGGCAAAATGCTGAATGCCCGTGTTGTGTGCGATCTCGGTACACCTTAAAGAATACCTGATGGTCAAATTTTGCGGAGCCCTTCGCTACGGCGTCTCTCATATCATATCGTCGCTTTCGGGCATAAAACCCCAACAATTATTATTATTATCACTTTCCTTGCGTGTCAATGTGTGTGTTCGCCGTTACTGTATTTGTTGAGACTCTGTATCACCTGTGGCACATACCCGCATAATATTAACTCTGGTTTACGGGTATGTGCCACACGTGACTGAGAGAAAGGGTTTCATGACGTACGCGACAGGTATTTTGCGTTATTCATGTCACGACCAGTGAATCGTGTTCGTCATACACTGATCCCCTGCTATGCCAATTTTGGTATATTACAAGTTATGGAGACGACCAGGAGAGCGCCCAGGCGTAGGCGGCTAGATAGATAGATAGAAAGATAGATAGATACGTAGATAGAAACTGCCAAAGTGCCGGAGGTTCGCTAAGAAATGCTTCGCATTTAAAACATTATGACGGTGATATGTAAAAAAACGCGAGTTATGAGAAAGTTGGGGCATCCAGATGCGCTTCCCCTATTGCGAAAAGCGAGATACCGCGCCGAGAAAGGTCGCTCATTTTACCCTCTTTCTAGCCTGGGGCCAGTAAATCAGATATCGGTTTTTATCTCTGTCTTTTTGTGTTTTATGGTCCGACCTAAGCCTCGTGGCCAATCCGGTGGAAATCCTTATTGACGTCGCTCGAGCGTGGTGGGTAGCAAAGCGGAGATGGGCTCGGTATTGTGTAACGCTGCCGGTGGTCTTGTTGCCAGCGCTTTACGTTGGGCCTCGAGGGAGCAATTTAGAAAGTGGGCGGGCAACTTTGCCCTCTTCTTTCTCGCCTTACAGAGCGGAGCCTTTAGCGAGAGCCACCCTCACTTTCTACGCGCTCTCCGGAGCTTTTTTTGCTCCAGCTATTCCAATAAAGGCGGGCTGCTGGCTTTTCTTTCCCAGCACTTGCCACGCCCCGCGGTGTCGGCTTCCCTACATCACTGTTGATACGCTGTCATAAAAGAGAGAATTGCGTATAGGAAGCTGAATCGATATAGCAAGTGACGCGCTGATTTCACAAAACAACTTTAAATTTACGTCTACACATGCAGAAAGAATGTCATGTAACCTATAATAAAATGCATTCTAAAAAGACAGGGCGTGCAAACACGGACAAAAGAAAGAAGTCAGGACACCACCACTTTCTTGTGTCCGTGTTTCCACGCCCTGTCTTTTTAGAATGAATACTTACCAACTAGCTCAGCTCTCTGTTATTCTAAGCTCCATTTATAATAAAAAACTCATGCATCCGCCTCAGTCGACTCGAAGGCGAAAGCCATCTTCTTCTTCATTTTCTCGATGTGTTGAACCTCCCGCGCCCCCCTCCGAAAGCTTTCTGTAACTAACGTGGTTTTGCAATGCCTCCAGGATCGGAGGCATTGTAAGCTTTCTGCACTTTGCCGTGGTTTGCACTGCCTCCGGGATCGGCCCACCTTTGACCCAAGCAATGATGTCATGTGGTTACGGCACCATGTGACATTACCGCAGGCTTATCTGTTGATGACTTTGGCTTAACTCCCTCTCTCTGTGAGCGTAACTCCGTTTTCCAAGGTATAAGTCGTCGGAGTATCTGCTGTATGTGTTTTAACGCTGTCCGTATGCATGGAGCCCTATACTACGCAAGGAGCACTAGTAACAGTGCACCGTTATGGTTCCCATGGAGATAACAAACACTCACGAAGGCTTTAGCCCTGATTTAGGCTACCAAGTCGCGCGTAATCCTCTGTACTCGGATAATACGCGGTGATCACGACCGACTCTTATCTTGTGCCTGTGCTTTCTGACCTTATTTTTCTACGTCTTCCCAAGATTACGATCTCAAATGTGGTGGTTTGATACATCCCTGCTGTATCTAATCTTTCCTCCCTCTCTTTTCCTAATTATAAAGCTAAGCGGTGGCATCACAAATCTGACAACCGGATATTTGCCTCCGGCTTACTAGACTTTAGAATTGTCATTTCAGTATGCTCTACAGAATTGCCTGCCTTGGTTCCAGCACAGCCACCTGATTTAAGGGCCCGCCCTCTTTCACCGAAATTTTGATGGAGTGGGGTGTTGTACCGAAAATAAACAATGAAAACAGGTGTTTTTCAATGTCCTCAACATCCCCCCCCCCCCCCCCCGGAAGAATTCCTGGCTACGGGCCTCCCTATTTGCCAAAATAAACCTTCACAAAATAAATTTTGTTGAATGTTAGCACTCGTTTTCGTCCCTTCTCTTTTCCTGTGTCAAATTTTTGCGTCACGTGAGCAGTTATGCATCAACAACAAGCCCGACTTCATACTCTTGAATGTCGTACGCCGCACGCACCATGCTTCGCTTGTCCCCCCCTCCCCCCGTCTTTCTCGATTAGGCAAGAGCTCCTGAATTTTTCCGCTTGAAGTCACTTTTTAAGGCGAAATCCATGCCTCATCAAACGCTAAAACTTACCGTCGACGTCCAGCGGCATCGGCGATAACACGAGTGACTCAAAAAGTCATCGACATCATGGCGTCACAGATCGCCAGAACCTGTGACTGCATTATGACGTCATCATGGCGTCACTGTGACGTCACGTAACGTCGTATGACGACGTCATCCCATGACATATCGTAGCTTGTCAAAGGTGGACCGATCACGAAGGCAGGCCAAAATCATGGTGAAGAGCCTCTGATCCCGGAGGCGGTGCAAAACCACGTTAAATGTAGACAGCTTTCGGAGGGTGGCGGGGCAGGATCAATGCATCAACTGAGAAGAAAAAGGCGATGGTATTAGCCTTGCAGTCACCTTAGGTGAATGAATGAGAAACCTTCTGAGTTTTTTTTTTCTCTTTCGTTTGCTATTGTGCTTGCAGAGGCTCCTTGTATCTTCTTTCCCATTATGTATCGCTCGCACCACATGGCTATTCTCTCCACGATTACTGGTTTTATGCTGTGTCACCACGCTTGTTCGTGAAGAGGCATTATCTCAGTATAGCAAGCGTCTAGCAAAGCAGCAACACTAAACCTTATCTACTAAGCTACGGTGGCAGGTAACCATTTCATTCCCACAATGTGGAATGTCCACAATGGTTAGGGACAGGAATATGCCGTACGAACGTGGTTCTTGAGTATAGTTGACATTAGGATGTAGAAATGGAGCTCGGCAAGCCCTGCGATGCGTCCGGTAGTCAACCAGTGATTTATGGCAGTTACAGAGTTTGCGCCAAGTGAATGTAAGGTTAGACGGCGACGACAGAGAAGTGGTTAGTGTGATGAGGTTAGGTAATTTGCACGCATAATGTGGTGTCAGCTGGCGTAAGTAAATAATTCGCCGAGACGTGTGAAGTAAGAAAGAAAAGATGATTTTAGAGGGATACTCAAACAGTATATTATAAATTGAGTTATTGTGCTGTTTGGTGGGTACATCGCGTGCATCTTGATAAGTATGAATTAAAAAACGCACGTTTAACGGAAGAGGCATTCATTATTGAGCAAGTCATCTCTTTTAGTCCATCCACGTGCCGTATTCTTGCTGCGTTCAGGTGAGGAGAAGCGAGGATGAGGAGGAGAGAGTAAAGCATAGTACACTCTTAATCTAGTTCCAGATAAGTTCCAGCTAGTAAGCGGAACTTTTTTGCAAAAAAGTTCCGCTTACGTAGGCGCAGCTAGTGCTCCAGATAAAGCTCAGCTATGCGGAACAGTGTTCGGTTACTTGCACTGGGCCCTACGCGCTCCAGCGTCCCACTTACTAGCTGGATCATAGTTCCAGCAGCTAGGTCTGTTTTAATAGCCCTATTCAACGCTTCTTGTAAAACGTGTATATATATATATATATATATATATATATATATATATATATATATATATATATATATATATATATATATATATATATATATATATATATATATATATATATGTTAAAAGAAATCGCAATGTTACAAAATCTATGTGAGGCTACAATTGTGATAGCTTTCGCCCATGCTTCACATGGGCATGATCTGAAAGCTGAAGCCTATTGCTGATGGCACTCAACCCTATGAAATACTACTCGCAGCATAATAGTACTGCTAACAAGGCCTGCTATTCCGGCTGGCAGTATAACATCAGTAAGATGTGTGGAAAACACTTTTGACTCTTTTATTTTGCAGAAAACCTTTTGCAGCATGGCGAGATGGAGACAAGTACAGCACATACAGGCAATGCAAGGCCAGACTAGAAACTCATGAGTAAACTATAGTACACAAGTCAGTACGATGAACATCAGCACACTTGGAATGAACACGAAACCTGCATATTCAGTTTTCAGCCCAGTCAGCCTTGTGGCTTGTCCTCGTGAGGCAGCTATTCAGCTGCTTCAACAAAGCTTTCAGCCGATGTGACATAAAGCATTGCTCAAATGTGTTGTTCTTTACTAGGATGGTTTGCGACAACCCTAAAGTTTGCCCAAACGCATGCGGATACGAGATCAAGTATGAAACAAAAAGTCAAACACAGAATCAGTCAACGTTCAACGGAACATCCAGGTAACAAGGCGCACAGTCTGTTTCTTGCATACAATTCTTTCTGATCCAGGTTCCATGATAACACACGGCCCTAGAAGAAGCTTGCTGATATCATGCTGGTCCTAAAAAAAGTTTATTGCATCCCAATGTAAAGCCTTATCAGGTAGCAGTTTTATAACATTTTCACCATAATATAACAAGCGCACTGATTTGAGCCACTCTTAAAGGTTGCAGATAAACATTAACCTCCTCAAATAATAAAATATATTGTCACATGTGGCAATCTGCACTGAATAACAACAAGAAATGTGGAAAAAAAAGCTTATTTGCGGGTTACGTTTTTATTTATTGTTATTCAGGGCAACTTTATACATTTATGACAGGCCACATAAACCATAAACTTAGAAGACTAGACTGTTTGGCGAGTTGGTAATTCATGATGAATGAAAATAGCGCGGACAAACGTAAGACAAGACAAAGAAGGCTACAGCACAAGCTCATACTAACAATTGAACTTTTATTAGAAAGAAGAAAATATATAGGAAGCCCAGACCACATGTTCACCACAAACAGAACCAAAACCCTCAGATGTGCGCGTCCAGGTACCTTATCTCTGCCTTATTTAACGCAAGGGAAGGCTTTGCCACACAGTCATCTCCAGCTTTCAAAAGGAAAAAAGCTTCAACGAGCTCACGTGCCGTCTGGTCCCTATGACGTGCAGCACTTTGGCATCAGACAAGCCAGGAGTATACCTACACTCACGGCAGTGCACGGCCAAATTTGACAAAGGCTGACCATTCAAAGATCGACGGTGGTCTTGCAGGCGCGCATTCAGACAGCGGCCTGTCTGTCCTATATAGCATTTACCGCACGTGAAAGGCACCTGATACACAACTCCCTTGCCACAAACCGAAGGGCTGTCCCTGTGTTTCACCTTACCTTCATGCCATTTCTGCGCAGTCCCGTCCACCTTCCTTTGAACCGCGGCGCATACTCTACCAAGCTTATTCTTAGCCGAAAAAACAACATCAATATCATATCTAGCACCAACCTTCTTGAGACGATGGGAAACACCGTGCAAGAAAGGGATGGGAAACACTGCGCAGAAATGGCATGAATGTAAGGTGAAACAGAGGGACAGCCCTTCGGTTTGTGTCAAGGGAGTTGTGTATCAGGTGCCTTTCACGTGCGGTAAATGATATATAGGACAGACAGGCTGCTGTCTGAATGCGCGCCTGCAAGGTCACCGTCGATCTTTGAATGGGCAGCCTTCGTCAAATTTGGCCCTGCACTGCCGTGAGTGTAGGTGTACTCCTCGCTTGTCTGATTCCAAAGTGCTGGCACGTGATAGGGACCAGACGGCACGCGAGCTCGTTGAAGCTTTCTTCATTTTGAAGCTGGAGATGACTGTGTGGCAAAGCCTTCCCCTGCGTTAAATAAGGCAGAGATAAGATACCTGGATGCGCACACCTGGGGGTTTTGGTTCTGTTCGTGGTGAACATGTGGTTTGGGCTTCCTATATATTTTCGTCTTTCTAATAAAAGTTCAGTTGTCAGTATGCGCTTGTGCTGTAGCCTTCTTCGTCTTGTCTTACGTTTATTCGCGATATTTTTCATCATACACTACAAAACTTAATGGACTGCAAAGGACCATTTATTTTAAGGTGTTTTTAAGTATGTTTAAGCTGTTCTGAATATCAAACTTATCTGTAGCAAAGCCCCGTTGGTGTGCTCACTGGCATTATATTTTTATTAGCCATTGTTCCTAGAAAGGATTAAGCACCTCAGTGCAATGAATTATTGCTACCTTATTTATGTTTCCTCCCAGGTGCTCACCATAGATATTAAAGCAAATTCTGATTTTTTAGGACGTAGATAGCTGTCAATATGAACAGAGCTGCTCAAGCTGACCTTTTCCAGCATTCTATGAAGTTCACTTTCCATAGAGTGCAATGATGCCCCAAACCTAATCGCAACCTCCATGCCAACTGAAAAGACAGTACACACGGCACTCATATGTCACATTCATTAGGCACATAGCTTTTCATAAAATAAATGTCTTAAGAAACACTCAGTGTATAAGTTTTTGAGTTAAAGTGGTTTGTGCTTGGGCACACTGAAAACTTCCATGAGCTCTTTTTAAGTTGGTGAAGCTTACATACTTTGTAACAGAAGCCCCATTTTTCCACAATCTATATTTCGCGAAAAACGGTTACTTTCAATCTATGTTTTTTTTTGCTCTCTTGTTTACAGCATAACTGTACGAATCACTGGGATTTGGCCTGTTCTAGTGATGTTTCCCGCCTTTTGCTTTTCATGCACCGTGCTTTGCAAAAGTACTATGCACTAAGCACGTATACTCAGGAGCCTGTGCATTGAAAAAAGCATGCGGACAAAGGTGTGAACGCTGCTGTTTTTCGGTAGTGAAATGAAAATTTAATGGAAGAACATTTCGTTCAGTAGCAGCTTAAGAAAAAGACAATTCACAAACGTGAAGCCATACATGCATAATGATACATGTTTATGGAGATATGCTTACCACAGCTGCATTCATAAGGTATACAGGGAGCTCCTCAACTGGATTTTGCTGCCGTATTTGAATGATTGCACGCAGCAACATGTTCATTCTTGAAAGATCAATTCGATCTGGGTCTGTGACAGTTTCTGAAATCGCCTGTGAATCAGTAAGAAATATTACGTAAGTGCTATGCCACAAATACCCGTGAATTAGGTCACAATAATTATTCAAACAATGGCATCCAAGATGCATGCCATTAATGCATCTGCAGAAACAATGGTATACGTGCAGTGCTCACTTAATATGAAATCAAAAATTTTTTCTCAGAGCAAATGAAAATGACCGGCAGGACTGGCTAAGAATTGTGGCCCTTACCCTTAGCTCACGCTGTGCTTCAGCGCACGAGATATCAGTTGTTAGTTCAGAAGTGTTAGAGTTCAGTGCAAAACGTGGTTTAATTCGCAATTTCCGGGTTTTTCTTGAGCTGCTGACTGAACGCATGAACCCAATCTGCAAAAGAACATATATTAAATACTAACATTAAAAAACCTACTATTTTGTGACAACTTTTTGGAAATGCCAAGAAACCAAATATTTTCTCATCGTTACATGCCAGAATAGCACTTTCAAATATATTCGGTGTTCACTATATACTGAAGCTGTGGCCAATTTTCGGTAGCAGAACACCACGCTGAACAAGATATAGCTGCAACATTAAATTGATTTTTCACTGTGCTTCATGACAGCTGTTGTGATCACGCAGTCACTTCATTTAAAAAAAAAAAAACAAAGCAACTAACGCTTTTTGATAACAACGGCCAGGAATGCTTCAAACAAGCTCACCCATCCAAGCTGCTGAAGTTCCTTTTCTTTCCATACCATTCGTGGATAAGCTTCATGTAGAGTTTCTGCAAAGGCACAGTAGTTCCACCTTCTGGCGGCAGGGTTAGAGCTTTCAATCAAGTTGTTCTACCTGAAACAGAATTTGTGTAATGCTCAAGAAGAGCCATAACTATGACTACGCCTCCCAGGAAAAGTTATACAATTTTTACTCACTCCAGCAATTCAGTTACTTCATCTCTTAGGTGTGCTGTCATGCGGCGGCGTGCCATAGTAAGCATTTCTTGGCCATGAAGCAGTGGATTTAAGCACGTAGAGAAAGAGGGAAGTTTTTATCCCACTTCCGACAAGATTCCCTGGCGGTTTCCTATGCATGGAATAATAAACACAATAAGTGACACAAATTATTAAATAATAGTTCATAGTCATTTTATTTTAAAACAAGACATCTGAAAAATGTTAACAGTAACGTTTGTCAACAGAAGTATTTTCACAAGCAATGATATATGGATGAATACTACAGGGACAGCTTTTCACTGGTCAAGTTTTACTTAGGCTCCAAATGTTTGACTTAAACTAAGAAATATAAATACAGCTGAGAGTATGATGAAACAATTTCTCAAATTATTAATAACCAAACACACTTTTTGTGCCCGGAACTTACATAGATCCACTCAACAAAATAATGAATACTTGCCAGATGCAGCCGTTAATGAAAGAGCCTAACAATAGCCAAGTACAATGCTGGTTAAGAAGTTGTAGGTCAATTGTTACGGCAAGGAAGCATAACAGCGAGAGAAACAATAAAGAATACAGCCATGCTTGCATACATACACAGGCCAAAGCAGTCAAAACTTTTTTTAGATGTGACTGTTTCATGGCTTGTCTCCCTCAAAACAAAACAGTTCAAATTTGAGTTAAAAAATTCCATGACCATAATATGGCAAACAAAGAATACATGCTTCAAAAACTGAACAATATTGACTATTTTCAAAAACCCGGCATCTCCAGAAGCTGCCTCAGTCGTTCACTTTAGGAACAACATTGTCGCACATTATTTTTTGCACTGATCGGCCAACAGAATTTTGTGAAGAAACTGGCAAGCCTTCGTGAACAAAGGTCTAGACGGGACAGTATGATGCGGCCCCCGGTACGACGCGACGACCCCCCAACTCGACGCGAGAACCCCCCCTCTCGACGCGAGGACCCCCCCCCCCTCTCCTACATCGTCACTTCTTTTATGGAGGTCGACATGGTAGTGTTGGCCTTAAATAAGGTTTTTGCTGTTAGCGTATGTTGGTAAACTGCAACCTCGTGACATGCGTGCTGAAAATAAACATGATTTTTACTTCAATTTTTTACATTATTGTAAATTCACCAGTTTTCTGGCACCCCCCTCCCTCCCCCTCCCCGCCTTACACATGCCGTCCGGACCCGCCGTGTCGACTTCGTGTAACTCGGCCCTTTGCCTCAAAAGTTTGCCGACCCCTGCTCTAGTCGGTACCGCCACAGCGAGTTCCTTATTACGTTAGCTGTAGTGGGCCATAACATGTTCACATAACAAAACTGAATGCTTTAAAAACGTATCTTGGTTGTGTGGGAAGTAGCGCTACAAAAAAATGATTTTCGGTTAAGTTCGCGCTAGGCTCGAGCGATTTTTGAAGAGATTGCAGCAGCAGTTGCACCAAACGATACCACACCAAATAAAAAAGTCGAACCTCGCATCAAACACTACGCTGAGCACTACGTTGTAGCATTTGCCACCGTAACTCAAGCTTCCACAACGCTCCGCTAGTAAACGCTTGTCGGCTATAGCACGCTCTTTTCTCACAAAACAAAATGTAGTCATGAAGTCTCTGAGCGCGATGTGTACCATTTCGCTGGAAAGACTGCAGAGGTCAGCCAGGAATGCAAGAAAGGCCAGCGCGAATTCTGCTAGATCGCTTACGAGCGCTATTATGGAAGCAAACAATGTCATTCACTGAAACTCTCCTACAAGAACTGTTTAATATTGCAAACCTCTCAGTGACCCGAGTTCACAGCTGCGCACACCTAACCTGAACAATGTCCCTGCCGTCAATGGCATTCTAAAGTTCGCAATTTCTCAGCTGATTTTGCACATAAAAGAGCTACATGGGGCCACAAATACGCTATTTACAATTGTCTGTGCGTTCACGCAGCCTTCTACAACACGCATAAACTTCTTTCATCATGCTGCGGTCGTTGAAAAGTTCAAGCCACACAAAACATTACGAGCTGAAAGCCAGCGGGCAGAATGGCGGAAAGCATGCCGGGGATCCCCATTTATTCCCCGACTCGTCACTAATTTAGAAGCAGTATAAACGTTCACCACTCACCTGAAGTGACCGCTGAATGAAACGCCTGAGCGTAAACAGAAAAACTTGTGAACGATGGTCCAAGAATATCCGGAACTATGTAGACAAGCGTGATCAAATCTTCGAAAAAGCACGCACGTTCACCGGCACAAAAAACGGCGGGGCGGCAGGCTCGGGCAAGCATCTATTGCTTCTATAGTGCTGTGTCTCAGTAAGTGGAACTAGCGAAGCATTTGCCACCGTAACTCTGTAGCCTCCACAACGCTCCGCTAGTAAACGCTTGTCGGCTATAGCGCGCTCTTTTCTCACAAAATGCGCTGCAGAGAGACACGGCGGCGCTGCAGTCGTTTCTTTTCCGGCATCAGTCCAGATCTTGATGCGCTTTGTTTCGTTGCAGCACTGTAGTGGTTTCGTAATCGGAGAAAGGGGTGCGCTGAAATGTAGTTTAATCTTCGTACGGACGCGCACGTTGCATTTTTTGTAGAAGGCACGACTGCGAAAGGCAGGTTACCCTATCACGGTTTAATTAAGTTTTTTTTTTCATTTTTATTCGCTTGCATTGCCACGCGGCTAAACATTCAAAATGAGTATAAATCCATGCACGAAGGACCGTTTGAGGCAGATACGACATAAGCCATTTGTCAAAAGTGTAGTTCATGTCCCCATTAACCTGGAAACGATGTGTCTTACTGGCTTTTGTATTTAGAGCTTCTGTTTTCTATATAATGTGAAGGAAAGAGAAAAAGGTGAGAACTGGTATAACAACTTACTTACGTCGGCGGAGATGAGAAATCCACGGCGGTTTTTTTTTTCTTTTTGTATACTATAGTTTTATGTGTACAAGTCGTCTAGCTTAAAAAGGCGAAAGGCGTACATAATCTATTTTTTCTTCGATATAATCTCGAAGAAAAAAATAGAGCGTGAGCGCACATTATTGCACAATTCTAGCGAACGGGAAAGTAATCTTAATGAAGTAAGATGTGATCAGCATTACCAGCTGAAAAGGCAGTATGAAATTGTCAAAAGTTAAGTAAGTCATCGCGTTGGCTAGTAAACTAGCTGGCATCCATGAACATAGATGTTCGCTCTGGCATGCATCCGCAATGCAGTAACGTCTCCGCGTGTTGCTATTCTTATGTAGCCTTCATGAAGTGGAAAATTCAGCGCTCAGAAATATAAGCTGCACGGCTATGCATGGGAGATGCTGCCAAGCGCTCAAATTATTAAGCCTATTCACTTGTTCCTAAATTGATGATTTTTCCCTTAAATTTATGAGTTTTTCTGCGAAGTTGAATATGGCTAGGTGAAACCAAAAGTAGTCCTTCCTGTGTATATATGTACGCAAGAACTGCTGACGTTTATGTGCCACAGAAAGTGGGCAAGCTATAGTCACCACTGGCCCACTGAATATAAAAAAGGGAACACACGGGCGTCAAACGCCAATGTAAATTTCTGGACAGACATGACTAATAATGAAGAAAGGCTTTAACCAGTAGACGGGATTAACCCCGTAATAAACATCGGGGCCGCACGTTTAAGGTTCGCTGGTTAACCATCTGTGCTGAGTGCTTGGGTGGCGATCTTTACCACATGTATATGTATTCGCATTATTTCTGATTATACCTGAAGTATACGTTAGGTGTAACATGAGGAATTGCGCATGCGGTCTCAGGACACACCACACTGGCCGACTCGTCACGTCCTTGATTAAAGTCTCCACATATGCGCATTAAGTATATGAATGGAACACACGATCCAGATACGACGTTGCCTCAGCGTCTGAAGTGGAACAAGTGGCAAAGCACGCCATTCGGTAACTGGAACCAATCGTTGCTTTAGGTTAAATATGACCTGTTCCACTTAACTAAGCAAAAACTAAAAGAAAAAACAGCTAATGTTCCGGATAAAGCACGTGAATCAACCCAGTTCCACATAAGACCCATGTCTGTTACGGTTAACTCACCTCGAACACTGTGTTAAGTGGAACCTATGTGGAACAAGATTAAGATATAGAAAGAAAGTAAAAGAGAGAGAACGAAAGAGGAAGCGAGAAATATATATATATATATATATATATATATATTGAAGAAGCTTTTCCAATGGGCCAAACGTACTTGGGAAGAGAAGAGACACAACTAAGCGTGTGTGTGGGGGCACAATCTGTGCCCCCACACACACGCAACGGGTAAGCGTCAAAAGAACACCGCCCCCCCCCCTTCTTTTTTTTTTCTTTTTTTTTTTCCTCCCTCTTTAAGTGACCGCAAAAGGCGCGGGATCGGGCTTACTCTGCCACGGATGCACCCCTCGCAGCAAGTAATTGCTGCCACGCAAGCAAAGCAACAATGCTCCCGACGACCTTCAAAGGCGCGCCGCGGAACCCGCGCTCTGCGTTTTGTTGCGCTTCTGCCATCTCAACTTTTTTTTTTTTTTTTTCTTCTTCCTCCCATTCTACGGCATCTGCTCTACTCCGCCGAAACGGCGCTTGTTTCCCGTTTCCCCATTCTCTTCTTTGCTTGCTCTAGCGAATGAGCGGAGAGGAACTGTTTGACACACTATACGTCACCGCTGACAACTTGACTGTTTTATTATTTCCTCTCTTTCCTTCCTTCAACTAAGAGTGCTCACGACGATTTTGGATGTTCGTATAGCGCTGTATTTGCTCATAAGCCCTGACGAAGACCGGTCCTCCGGTCGAAACCGTTGGCAAATAAAATTAAGACAACCGCTTAGTTGTGTCTCTTCTCTCTCTCTATATATATATATATATCCAGCTCCGCACTTCCTTCAGACTTGGCACCAATAGGGCGCAGCTGCCTTAATTTTTTGTTTTTTTGTTTTGTTTTTTTTTTTTTCATTTGAAAAGCTCGCATATGACCTCCGTCACAACCGCGCACTGAGTCTCAGCACCTCCCGCGTATTAATTGAACGCGCTTGCTCCGTCATTTCGTGGTCATAAATATTACAGCTATAAGTGGGAGAAATATAACCATTGCGCAGGGAGTCATTGAAACAGCGAGACGTAGTGACACTCGCGGTATTCTTACACCTGCAGCCAGTTCATATTCGCGCTTCCCTATCGCACCCTCGGGAAAATGGCCGTCCATTTGTATACCGCAACCCTCGAATGGCGAGCTCTTGCAATGAAAAAATAAACTGCAAACACCTCACGAACGCTTACGCCTCTTCCGTGGCCTGCACACTGAGGGGCCGAGTTTCTTGGTCCCTGGGAGAGCCGTAAAGCTTCCATCGAATTGCCGTGGCGCAAGCCTTGTGGGAAGTGTCTCGCTTCTCTGGGTATTATATGGGTGCGTCGTTGGAATATGTGACGAGATGGCGCCTTACTGGCTGTTCAAGGAGACCTACATTCAATAGCTTCGCCCATAATGGCCAGTTTTTACGAAACCACAATTATGGCCTCCTTCCTTGAAGTAAATTTTATTCATATTTATTCATGTTACCCTCAGGACCATGCAGCATTACCGGGACTTGTTAATAAGAAAGAAAAAAAAAAACGACCAAAGAAAACTAATGCAACAATGAAGCCAAAATGAACAATTGGAGACTCCTAATTGTAAAATGATCGCTGTGTACAGTCAGCAAAAGAACACCAAGGTGTCACTAAGGTGACACCAATGTGACATAGAAAAAAAATCCACGTATATCCACGAAGTGAATGACGAAGTCTGGGGTGAAGCTCGGATTGTTCGGTAACCGTGAATCTCCCGTGACTTTGCCCACTCTTCATGATGTAAATGAGTGACATGTGTGTCGAGTATATACATTTTATTGGTCATAATTCGTATGTCGTGTTGAGTTCTGGATTCCGTTTTCCTTTCATCATCACCGCTTTATGATCCGTGAAATGTAGAGTCAATGGTTCTTCGATCGGATCTAACCTGAAGTTGGCAAAGACAAGGTCTATGCACGTTCACCTTATGGTTGTTGGCTGTTTACAGCCATACGAAATGCATCGTACAGCGTACCGAGACGTCATATACTGCACAAGGCTGTCGTTGTCGGTGGTGCCAACGTTAAAGTCACCAACCAGCACGACGGCGTTGTTCTTGTACTTTATTTCATAATCGCTCATTGCTACAGCGATGTACTTTTCTACGTTGCATCGGGAGAGGTTCGGAACCAGGTATACTGTCATGACGACGATTCCTTTGGATAGTTTTATTGCAGCGTCTTCTCCGTTGCGAGAGGGCGTGCACCGCAGCGCCCTCTCGTGTATTTTTTTTCGCACATATTTTATTTTTTTATTCAGTTGCTATTTTTGTTCGGTTTTCGGTGCAGCCTCTCGTGTATTCTTTTTTTCACATATGTGCTTTTTTTTCGATTTTTCGATGCGCCCTCTATGTATTTATTTTTCTCATGTGAGAAAAATAAATACAAAGGGGGCGCATCGAAAAATCGAAAAAAAGCACATATATCTGTGCAGATATTTTTTTTTTTTCAGTTTAGGTTTCGGTTTCGTGTACCGTGACGGACGCGGATGGCGGACAAGGCTAGCTCTTAAGGAGCTTCGCCCCTAAAAGAAGTAATAATGTGGCGAAATTTCCCTGATTCTTTAACATATTTTGCACATAACTCGAACATGAACTGTCGCAGCACTGTGTAGTCTGTGTATAAAATATAGCCGTCCATTTGTAATGCAACTTTAGTAAAATAGCTTCCAGTCTGTACGTGTACACTATAAGAAGAACAAAGATCACCTGTTACTCCCTTTCATGATTCCTGACTTGCCACATAAATAAGCATCCCTAAAGATACACTTTACTCCCTCTTGGAAAGTAGCGCCTCCTACCAAACTCCGAAGAGAATATATTCACTTCAAAAAGAGAGTTCACGGAAGAGCTGGTACTGTGTCGGCTATACCATGTGGATGGTGCCTATTCTTACAGAGCTCCCCTACTGCACCATATCCCCCGTGAATAGGGGAGCCTAGGTCAACCGTGAAGGAAGATGCTGAATCGAACTGTGCACGCGGTTGGTTGCACAACAATGCGCTCGGTCGCTCTCGTTTTTCAGCTAGAGGGGGGAATAAAAGCTACAGGCCTGCGCAGCACACGCAACAGTCGGAGAAAGCTTTAGGAGCGGCCTTTCTAGATCCCATTCTTGTTGCTTTCCTCTGGACGTGGCTCATACCCAGTGCAGGGGATTGGCTGAGTAATGGGTGGATTTATCCAATATTTTCTGTAGTTAATCATTCGTAGGAGGTATAGTTCCTTGATATATTGATTTGAAGTAGCAGTTATTGATAATGAAATATTTAAAGCAGGAATAATTTAGCTAGTTATTCTTTTAGTCTCGCTGATGAAATCCTGAATGGCGACGAAAACATCGTGGCTACGCCCATTGTAAACTCACCTACTACTGCAACTATAGTTGCAAGGTACCCACTACGCCATAAATCACCACAATTTCGCGAAGTAGGGAACTATCTACTATGCCATTATTCATCATTCTGCGGAGGAGCGAGGTACCTGATACACATCTGTAAGGCGTTTTGTGCACTTTTTTGATGCTCTAACTGAAGACGACGAAGAATTAAAGCTTAGCCCTTTGTAACGGGTGGGAAGCTTTAAACCAACCACTCGAATTCACTCGTTGCGCAGTTCTCATTGTGTGACACCTGGTTGTTAGTTTACTCTTCTAACACGCTATATTACATCTGTTAAAGTGACTCCTTGCCCGACATGAAGCCTGTATAGGTTCTTCTTGAGAGAAACTCTCATGCGCCGGCGTCGCTCTGTGGTAAAATACTCGAGTGCCACGCAAAGGGCCTGGGTTCGAATTCCACTCAGTCCTGGACATTCTATTTTCTCACTGCGCGTGATAGCGGTTACGGACACCGGCGGCGGCGGATAACTACGCCACCAAAATCGGCTGTTTTGATTTCGTAAAACCTTTAGCGGTAAAAAGGCCTAAAGTCAAAAAAGTTAAGCGAGGAGGGGTAGCTAGAACTACATGCAATCTCCTGTCCTACACTCTTATTCAGGTCTAGCTTAAAGTGCTAGATATAGCCAGGAAACCGGATATTGTTGGTCTGGTTTCCTGGATATAGCGAGGATTTATCCAGGACCTGATTAAGAGTGTATACGTTGATGGTATAGTGCAGAGGGAACGTAAATATATAGAAAAAAAACAAGAGAGTGCGCATTCTAGGCGGATCGCATTTTAGTTGTCACCGCGCAATCACACGCCTTCGCATAATCCTGTTGCACTAAGCACCCGTTTAGAGCGATGACGTGGCTTTAAGCGCCGATTTCGCGTAATACAATCGATTGCCCGTGCTCGCGTGGTAAGTGGTCGGTTGTCTGATCGGTTCAGGCCAGCGCAAGGACAAACGAAGTTTCTGAACGCGACAAGACGTGGACTCGCTGAAAGCAGGCACTACGATTGTATCGCATTTCTGTTAGCCTTAGCGTCATGTTCCAACATAGCGCGAGAAAACCCTGCTTCCGACGATTGCTTCACCCGAATCACGTTTTGTAGGTCAGTCGGCCTCGGAGCCGCGTAACATCTGAAACCTTTCATACAGGCCCACTTTAAAGGTGTCGTTTGACGTAGCGGTCTATTGTAGTCGCTGCGCAATGTTGGACAGAGAATGCGCGTGAAAAGAGATGCGTTGAATCCGTCTAGTTCCCATGTAGCGCGGAGAAAACGTGCGCGCAGTACCGCAGAGCTTTAGCGGACGCTGTTGCAAAACTACGCTGAGCCTGCGCTGCCTCCGATTGCAGTCCGGTGAATCTAATCACTGATTTGAGAGCTTAGAGCGAAGTGCGTGCGAAGTCTCGCTGAACTGGGGCAAACGTGGAGCTTTAGGACGCGTTTACAATGTTGTAGAAAAGCGAGGAACCTGAAGCTGAGAGAGTGTTGGTGCATAGCTGAACGAAATACTTGTGGCGCAACTGAGGACGAGGACGAAAAACGAGAGTAAGACAGGATAGCGCGCAAGCTGAAGATCACAGTGGCGTCACCATTTTAATGCATTTTGCAGAAGTGGAGCTTGCTTCATTTATAAAGTCTGTTCACTGTTAGACTTTATGCATGAAGCAAGATTGCATATGTATTTCTGATACCGCGAATTACTATGCCTAAGGGCAGGCTTTCTGAATAAAAAGGAATGAAAAGCAGAAGTGAAGCAAGTCACGACAGTGGTGCAACCGGAAGGCGTACACCTTTGAATCTATCTATACTTGAGAAAGGAATACAGAAATATTTTTATTGAAATACAAATAATTATGCCAGCGTATATGTGGTCTTTACAAGGGTAGACGTTCGACTTTGTTGGTGAAACGTATATAGTTATGAATATTTAGCGCCGAAGTAATGCTCATGCATTCCCGAAGCCAAAACGCAGACGGTGCTTGATGTATTTTTTAATTTATATATTTAAAAGAAAACATGGGAAGGTGTCTACGTTAGAGCCGGCTATATCATCAACATTATATTGTAGTAGTAGACCCGAGAAGCTGTGGCTCATACCTACACTGGGGGATTGGCCAAGAACCGGTTAGTTTTTAAAAGCAAATTTCAAATTGAAGTTCCAACTTTGTTTAATTAATACGGAAGAAGTATAAATGAATTAGAATTGAGATTCTACTACTAATAATAATAATACAGAATAGAATTGAAGCAGTAAAACCGAAAATTTGGGAAAAAAAGAAAAGAAATTACAAAAAAAATATTATATCGTGAGCACAATATTCACAGCATTCGTCCTTCATCATTTTCACCTGTATATAGTCATCATTATTGGGAGCGTATTCTTTGTTCGAAGGGACGCAATATTAGTGTTAGTCGCACAATATTAGTATTGAAGAAACACACGAAAACAAGAAAACTAGAAGGAATAAAAGAATGAGAAAAGAGAAAAATAATCAGAAGCGCTATGCACATATACGATATCTGGCGTATACGTGCATAGGCATGGGCAGAGTCTATAGGCAGAGTACAATACATACAGGGTGGTCCCACAGATCACTGCAGATAGCGTCCGTACATATAGCTTGTTATGCACGTAAAGATATAACATGATTATTAGATATGTTCATTGGTTGCGTATGTGTGAGTTGTTTGTGAATGTGTGAATGTGCCATTCATGCAGTCGATTCATTTTATACCGAAATAAACTACCAACTAGCCCAATAACACGTTCTTTTAGATTACACAGAAAGACACGCTAAGCAGTAGATCTCCGGAACAAGTGGCCGTCTAAAACTCATTCGTCGTGTGAGGCAATCGTAACCTTTTCTTCGCTGTAAGCTAACCTTTCATCTTGCCCATGGTAAGACGGTGGAGGTTTGGCGTCACTTGCGGGACATATCCTCCCCTCCAGGATTTAGTTTTTTTTTTAACTCCCTTGGCTTTAACTCTCTATTATTTGTCCTAAACCTTTCCTTGTATACATTGACATTCGCTAAGATGCAATAATAAGTGGAACCCTCAAGTTATCGCATAAAATACTTCTTTTGATTTTTGGCGTACAGTCTTCAATTCCTGCTGTTATTAAACCTAAAAGGCTCAGGTATCTCCTCAAACGCTAAAAATGGCGTCGGTGGTGTCGGCGCCAACACGAGCGATGCAAAAGATAACCATGTGATGACGTACGTCACAGATCACCAGAATTTGTGGCGTCATCGTGACGTCGCATAACGTCATGTCACATGATGACGCCATCACATGACATTGTCGCTTGGTCATAGGTGGGCCGATCTCTGAGGCACTGCAAAACAATGTTAGGGGCAGAAAGCCTACAATGCCTCCGATTCCGGAGGCTGCTATTGCAAAATCACGTTGGGTGCAGAAGGCTTTCGTGTGTGTGTGAATGTGTGTGTGTGTGAGGGGGGGGGGGGGGGGGAATGAGTACAATCGACTGAAAAAAAAAAGAAGATGGCTTTCGCCTTCGAGTCGTTTCAGGCAAATGCATGAGGTAGGGTGTGACTTTTATAGCCTACAGCTAAGCTTCCCCTCTTTTATACCCGAATGGATCGATACACTACGGATAATTGGTCCGTACAAATTAACAACGGCACTCGCCCAGCCAGTCAACGCCAGGTCTATTATTGCACCATCCCAGGACTGCATGTACTATTGCATAACTAACAGATAACGGTCCTTCGGGTCACGACCTATCAGTCACGCCAATGAACGGCTTTACTTACCTTAGTCTATACTTACGTCAGACAAATTAGGAAGCCGTGACACAGCCCGAACGTGCGTAATGACCCGTCTTATCTTATAGCCTATGTCAGTGCCAGCTAGACCTGCGGCTATTTTGGTGTGGTTACATATAGGCTTTCTCTCCCTTCCTCTCTCTCTCTCTCTCTCTCCTGTGTAAGATCGAGCGTCTGTTCTCGCACTCCTATAGTTAGAATGTAACGTTTGTTGTGCTACAGCTGTAGTGGCGTGTCTGAATTCTAGATGAGAATGCAATCGCATTTGCGTCAGATGGGGCGATGAACCTATTAGCGAAGGCTATTGGGTAATGGCAAACATCACTTACAAAGGCAAAGCTTTGCGAATTTCGTCCTTGTATGCGACAACAGTTCTAGTTTTCTTCCATAAATTAGCAATTTCCTTTCTTGTTCATTACTTACTGACCACTTTTGTATTCTTTGCGCAATTGCCGCACTTCTCGCCTTTCTTTTATGATTGATCACATTCATAATTTTTTTCAGCGTGATCATCCTCGTCGTCAGCCTATTTTATGTACACCGCATGACGAAGGGCTCTTCCAATGATCTCCAATTGACCCTATCCTGTGCGAGCTGGTTCTATTTTGTGCCTGCGAACTTCGTGATTTCGTCATTCAATCTGACCCTTTGACGTCATTGGCTACATTTCCCATGCCTTGTTATCCATTCCTTCGTTCTAACTGGCCATCGGTTATTTGTTCTTCGCATTACGCGACTTGCCCAGGTCTACTTTTTCTTCTTAATGTTATCTAGAATGTCAACCACCTCTGTCCTCTAATGCACTCTGCTCTCTTCCTGTCTTGTTGTTATGCCTATCATTTTTCATTCGATCGCACGTTGCGTGGTTCATAACTTCTCCACTAGTTTCTTCGTCATCCTCCAAGTTACCGCCCCGTATGTAAGTACTGGCAGTATGCAGTGGTTGTACACTGTTGAATGTACGGAACTGCGCTGCGAAAGGTAAATGTTCGTTATGTGAATTTGTTTACCTGATTCGCCACGAAATTCTATATAACGCAAGACATCACGTACGCTTTTTTGTAATAAGTCCACCAATTGTTATCTTACCGCATTGCTGATCTTTTCAACACCCTAACTACATACGTACATATAGAGTGAACCCGCATACTATGTCTGCTGGCCTTTTTTTCACTCATTTTCTTTCGCAAAATCCCTCTGTGTGATTCTTGAAGTGAATGTATATGCCTACATGTGCGTATATAAATGCACATATACGTAATTACCTATTTATATCGAGTTTGATGCGTTTAATGCGTTCATTGCGTTTTATTGTCATGGTTTATTTTTGAAGTTATTTTGTGCATTTCTGTTTGATACCGTTGCATTGCTTTGTAAAAGCTGGGTTGCTTCTAAGGCAATGATGATGAGGACGATAATTAATATTTATGGCAAGTACCCACTAAGGAAGACGGTCCAAGTACCTAGACGCAAGAGCGCGCTTAGTCATGATAAATCATTCCAGATGGATAAACGGAAAATCCAAAGCAAAGTGAAAGACCGAATGAGCGAAGAGACCCCGGGAGTGAGTAGTCGAACTATAACTACAAGAATTTAGGGAAATGGTAATAACACTAAAAAAAGATCCTATAGTAAAAATAATTTTTATGGATGATAAGTTCCACTAAAGGGAACGGTGAACATAGAAGAGTAAATCTGCAAAAAAAAAAATATGAAAATCGCTTACGTTCATTTTAAAAAATTCCAGCGCAGTGAAATGCACATCCCTGCGAAAATACCCCAGTATTAAACAGAACCGCCTGCCCGCGGCTTCATTTTATTGGTATTTCTTCCTGAACTTCCTGCTACCACTACTATGGGACCACATTTTTAAAATTATTCTCGCGTTATTCAGACTAATGCGCTCCTAGGGACGCGCACTTGCGAATCCCTAAAACGCTTTTTAGATCGCATCATTACGGACCTTCCCTTGAGATTTTCCCGACCCTGCCTCCTCGAACTTAAAAAAAAAAAGCTAAAATAAGTAAAAGGTTAACTAGAACAAAATGCATTGTCATTAGTTCTGGTGATGTGAAGTCGTCGCTTGTGTCGTTTATCTCCCTAGAGCAGGCGAGGAACAATGGCCCCCTCACGTAATACGCTGAGTGGCGCCTTACCTAAATAATGGCTGCGGAAAACGGCTTCCGTATTTAGTTCTCAGTGTAATAACGCTTTAGTAGGTAATTAAGTTTTTAAATATTATTGAAGCATTTCTCCGATTTTTGCTAAAATCGAAAAAAAAAACAGTGAAGTAAAGTTGTATATAAAACTGTTATATACAGTTATAAACAAGACGAAGCATAAAGTATGACATCAAACTATTTTGACACAAGAGGCCACTGGGAAGCCAGTATGGACATTAAATGAGGAGCTAGTGGTCTCTGGACGCATAACTGTAGCACTTGGTAACGTTCGCTACAGCACTGACTTGTTGGCGAACTCGCAATATGTTGGCTATTTGTTGGCTTATCTTAGCTAATGTCGTATAATGTTGGCTTAATGTTGGTTAAAGTCGATTGGTTTGGCTAATGTCGGCGACTTCTGATTAGTGTTGTAACACTAAGTAATATTGAGCCAGACGTAGGGCAGGTTATATCAGCGTAACTCGTACGCGTGCACACAAACGGGGGGGGGGGGGGGGGGGAGGGTTCAGTTTCAGTTTTCTATTTATTGTGAAGTTGACAAGTACTGCATATTGGACAAGTTGGTACATTATAATATCGGTTTTAATATAGCGCACTCAGTTTCAGAATGAAGGAAAGAAACAGTAGCAAAGAAGGAAATGACAGGCAACAGGATGGACGCTAAAGCTCCCAACTTGTGTTTATTCCATAACCCTACAGCGCATTGTATTGCTCGCTTGCAGCACACGGGACTCCGCACACATGACCAAAAAAGAACTTTTAGTATTGGTTTAGTTGTTTTTTGGTCGCGTGTGCGGCGTCACGTGTGCTGTAAGCGAGCAATATAATGTGCTGCAGGGTTTTGGAATTAGCACAAGTTAGGAGTTTAGTGTTCATCCCGATGCCTGTCATTTCCTTGATACTCGAACTGCGCTACGCTATAGCAAAACGACATCGCTGTCGTCTTGCTATACCGAGGGTCCCGCTGCAGTCTTCGACTATGGGACCCTCGTCTGTATATTTTTCTGTATTCCCATTTGTATGTATAATAGAATAATAAAAAATTGATTGATTGATTGATTGATTGATTGATTGATTGATTGATTGATTGATTGATTGATTGATTGATTGATTGATTGATTGATTGATTGATTGATTGATTGATTGATTGATTGATTGATTGATTGATTGATTGATTGATTGATTGATTGATTGATTGTGAAGCTCCTTTATTTCGGACTCGACCAATAGAGGAACAGAAGGAAGGGGGCGGGGGGCTGCGGTGAAAATTGCCCCCCCCCCCCTGTGGATAACTATGCAGTGCGCCTGCATGCGAGTGCGGAGAGGCCAGACCCATCGACGCTAGAACTTGCACGATACCACTATGACGTCAGCGTTTCTATTGCGCCGGCAGCGGGAATGGCATCTATAGACAAGACAAAGACGACAAGTCCTCTGCAATGTAAACTCGTATTCGTAACGATAACAGCTGTGAAAAAGTGCTGTTGCCGACATATACGGGAAGAGGAAGGTCTGTTTGAGCCTGTTCATTTTTTCCTGTGAACCTAGCGTGCAACCAGACTCCGCGCGACGGTTTAGGACAACCCAGACGCACCGAAAGCGATTTCATGTAATGCGGTCACGTAGTGCTCGGTCAGTCCGATTCCTGTCTCGTCGTGTGTGGTCATTGCAAACGTAGCCTGCATCGGATGTCGCAAGGTGGCTGCACTTCTGGGCGCGCTACAAATATAAATATTGATAAACAAAGCGTGAAGAAACTGTGGCGAACAGGTTACCCCTAATGGAAGGAGTCGGCGCAGAGTATGTAAGGGCTTGCTGCAGCTGCAGCGTTATCGTGTCTTCATAAGGGCAAACATTTGGGGGACTTGGTACGGTAAATGACGAGAACAAACTCACAGGATTCCTTATGCATTTGGCTAGAACGACTCGAAGGTGAAATCCATCTTTTTTTTCTTCTCGCTCGATGCATAGATCCTCCCACGCCCCCCACCGAAAGCTTTCTGCACCTAACGTTTCGCACTGCCTCCAGGATCGGAAGCATTGCAAGCATTTCACCCGGTTCTGCACTGTCTTCGTGATTGGCCCACCTTCGACGAAGCGACGTTGTCACGTGGTGATGTCCCCATGTGACGTCACATTGTGACGTCGTATGGTAACGCCATTTCGTGATGATGTCTTTTTTTTTTTTTTTTTGCATCAATCGTGTTGACGCCGACGGTCAATTTTCGCGTTTGATGAGACATCTAACGCTTTCGCCTTAATAAACAGCGCTACATTTACGCTAACACTAGCAAACACGGGCACACACTAGGACTAACGCATCTAATCACTCGCTACTGCGCTGGCGTGTGCCTAGCGGAACACTGTCAAACGTGGCAGAACACCAACAGAGGGAGGTTATGAGAACACATGCGCGTGCGTTGTCATCACCTCCCTCTGTCATTCGCTGTGTGCGCTTGTCAGTGTTGCGTTATGCGAAACCGACTCGCCCAAAAGTCCGTGCTTTAGCGTGTGTCTTCTTTATCTCATGTTTGCGTGCAAGTTGTGCTTTTATTCTCATCATCTTGTCTTATTGTAGCTCAATGGCGAAGTTATTCAAGGACGCTGTCAACATGCGGTGTTCTTTTTAAATCTAAAAGCAGTAGTCGCAATACAGACATATATCATGAAACCTCTTCCCCAATGACCCGCAGGTCGCGGGATCGAATCCCTGTCGCGGCGGCCGGATGTTTGATGGAGGCGAAAATGCTTGAGGCCCGTGTACTTAGATTTAGGTGCACGTTAAAGAACCCCAGGTGGTCGAAATTTCCGGAGCCCTCCACTACAGCGTCTCTCATAATCGCATCGTGGTTTTGGGACGCTAAACCCCAACATTTATATTATTTTTACATTTTCCCCAATGAGACACCCAATTTCAGCATGGTGCCGAATTCGTAAGCTTTCTTGTCATTGGCCGTCGTTTTCCGTTGCCATTAGCTGAAAGCATTCGTCAATGTTATGTTGGGTTTTACGATTGGCTGGCAGGTGTTCTCGCAAACGCAGTTAGTGTAAGATGGTGCTTGTGGTTACGGACGTGACGGGGAATGTTCCCTGCTATCGGAGCAAATACTCACTCACCCCTTTAATCTCGCTTATCTATTTTATAGCGCAGATTCTGGTTGAAACCATAGAACTCAGAAGCTTGTGCGCTTTTTTCCATGGTTACACTAAAGAACTAAATAATTTGCAGTGTATATATTTCAAAGAAATGTCGAGCATATTGAGGTTGATTTCCAGGAGAATACTCACGTATGCGAGTTAATTGGAGCTGTATAAAATTTTCTAAGACCTCGCATTCTACCTGCTTAAAGACTCTATTCGAAACACTTACAAAGCTTCTCTCTACCCTGGAGGAACCAAAAGTAGTAACTTGGCTAAATGTCCTTCGCAATTAAAGTAAAATAGATTTTAATTAAGATACGATGCCAGTGATGCAACATCATGTTGCGCATGCGGTTTATGCTCTTTGGGGAAAACAATTCTAAACAGTGATTATATTGCTTAGACGCATCTTTCATAAAATTCTTTTTTAATTAGCCTATTTTCTTTCGCAATTATGGTATCTGCTTATGTTTGAAAACTTACGACAGCCGTATTTGAGGGCAATTTATCGTTGACTGATTCTTCAGGGGGGTTTATTTTCCATTATGTTCATCATCAATTATGTCGTGAGATTAGTGTCTGGAAATACAAGCGCACAACGTGTGCATCGTATGTGAAGCAGCTAGCATAGTGTTTTCATTAAGATAAGCGTCAGGATAACTTTGAGAAACCGCTATATTTGCAGCGTATGAGAGTCGCGCTATGTGGAATGGTTACCGAAAGCTGCAAATGTGTAGCATTATTACAGGCTTTGTTCAGCATTACTTTAAAGGGGTCATGAAGCACCAATTGTGCTTGTTGAAAAAACACAACCTGCGGAAAGCCGACAAGGCTATGAACTGCTCTGCAAAATATTACAGTCGTGCGCGCCGCGTAAAGGCCACAAGCGGAGCGCGAAGTTGCCGTTTCCTCAGGCGCCCTCTTTGCAAACAGAGGCCGGTTCTCACTCTCGTCGGTGGGCGGGGCGTCTGCACGTTGACATCGCGGAGACATAGCATGCTTACTGGCCGATAGCCGGATGAGATGCGCTTCTTGCCACGGGGTTCCGCCACTTGCCCGCGCCGCACTCCTCAGTCTGCTAACTTTACACGGTAGCCGCACTCGCGCATGCGAATCACAGCGGGAGAGCAATCGCGTTTCATGACGCGCGCTGACGTAACTTCTTACCCCCGTGCCATCCCTCCCTGTCTAGCTTCCAGTGCGCTCGTCGGCACGAGAAAAGAGAGAAAGCGCTTGGAGCGGGCGCCGAACCCCCGTAACTCCGCTGATTCTTGACGGATTCGAGAAATTTTTGCGGCAATCGATTCGGGAGGCAGCAAACTCCGATACTAAGGTCATTAGATCATTACTTGGAAAAGTGGTTCATGACCCCTTTAACAATCCCTGTGGAGCTTAATAAGCTCACACTCTCAGATAAAAAAAAGAGTACCTCTTACTTTTGTTCATGGGGCCTTACTTGTCACATATATAACCCTCTATAACGATATACGTTAGCACTGTTTTAGAGAATCGCGCCTTCCTCGACTCCCCGAAGAGAGTATATAATGATCCCCAAATGAGAGCTATCTTTAAAGAGAGTTATATATGTGACAAGTCAAGCCTCGCCAAGGAGGGTAACAGGTAACCGTTTAAGAACGAAGCTGTTTAAAAGCTATCGGTAACTTGTGCTCTGTCGTACAAAACTCCTCAGGCGGGTGTGCGCCACAGGAATTGGGCAAGCCCCACTACCGAGTACAGCAGGCGAGAGCTTTAAAGGAAAACTTTGTTTGGAGAAGCGGAGCACGTGAAAGAGAGAGAGAGAGAGAAAGAAAGATATATAAAAAAGAAAAGGATAAAATAAAGAGAGAGAGAGAGAAAGACATAGAAAAAACAGCGCAAGACAGAAAGAGAGAAATAAAGAGAAACAAAGAAAGAGAGAGAGAGGGGAGGAAAGAAACAGAAAGAAACAGATACAAAAAAAAAAGAGGTACAACAAACAGAGAGAAAGAAAAAATAAATAAAGAGAAACGAGGAAGGCCACCCAGCTCCGCTCTTCCTTCAGGCTTGGCATCACTAGTGCAAATCTGCCATAATATTTTTCCTTATAGTGTATACTTTATGAATCACAAAACGTTTGCCCGATTATCTGGAAATTCTGCAGACATAACAATAAATGTCACCGCGGTTAATGCCACTCCGCATCGCTAGAAATTTCTGATTTACTTTTTCTTCAGGCTGCAGCCGCACCTCATCATACTTGTGCGCAATCCCGTTAAATCTTTGCAGTTAATAACGGGTTGCCTCAGTTCCACAAGCGCTTATTTCGAAGGCTTCCGCAATTTTAGCACAACGATAACAATACACAAAAAAAACAATAAACGCGCACGCTGGGTTACCCGAACAAATCTCCCGGAAAGTGAAATTGAGCCGCGAGGATGCAGAACATCATCCGGCTCCTTGGAAGCGGAAACATAGGAAATACCGCGACTATAGTCAAGAAAAACAAGTGTATCGCAGCACAACAGACAAAAGTAGAGTGACCAAGCGATCATGGTCCACGCTCAATTTTCCGCACCAACGGCTTTTCTGTGTAATCGCTTCTCTGACCTCCTCGTTAAGGGGCACAGATTTCATAAATGGCCAAAGAAAAGGCCTGAACTAACGGTTCACGTCAGCTTTTCGACTCCGGACAATTTGTTACGCTTTACTAGAGGCTTCATGGACGGCGAACGACTACTTTATCTTGAAGTTGCTGCGTTCGAGGGGCCGTTGGGAAAACATGCTCGACTTAATCTTTTTATGTATAGCGAACCTTTTACGGGCGGAGTCACTATTATGGTTTTCATGGGCGCCGGATTGTGGTGACGTGACAGTTATTCAATACGCGCCAAAAGAAAAAAAGAAACAGTACCGTTGCTGGCGAAGCACCCATGTGAGATTGTAGGAGAGAAGGCGCGGCCGGGCGCCGGCGTCCGTGATGGATCGTCACTAACAAAAGCCAGCAATGCAGCTTGTATACATCTCCTAAGCAGTCCTGCATCCAGTCCAGCGAAACACGCAGCCGGCCTCAGTAGAGCCGCTGCAGAAAACAGGAACACGGATATATATAAATAATGCCAAGCTCAAGGATGGTGAAGCGTTCGATGACAAAGCTTTTAATTGGGCTATTAGGTCCTACGCGCTGGAATAGATATTTAGGCACGGAAGTCGGACACGAAGAAGCACTGCGGGATAGGATGCGCGCGAACTTTCTACTGATTTTCATTCTTTGTGGAACTTATACCACAACACCATAAAGGCATGCGCACCAGCGCCACCAGCAAAAAAACAGAAAATACGCGTACATGCGTATAATTAGCTATAAGATAGTTTGAAAATTTAGACACTAGATCTACAACTTGGGCAGATCAAATGCCTCATGAGATGAAATTCCTCATCACGCTGATACAAAAAAGACGTTAATATGCACCGTAAAAATGTTTCTGGACATACGAGAACGATAAATCCAGCAATATCATTAAACTACTTTTTTGTCTTTCTTTCTTTGGCGTTGCCGGGGTTTTCTTATGTTATCGTTTTTCACAAACACACAACAAACGGAGTGAGCTAAAGCATGTAGACCCGCGCTCTTGTGTGTATGCGTGTGTGTATGCGTGTGTGTGTGCGTGTGCGTGTGTGTGTGTGTGTGTATGCGCGCGCGTGCGTGTGTATGTGTGTGTGTGCGTATGCGTGTGTGTGTGTATGCGCGCGCGTGTGTGTGTGTGTATGTGTGTGTGTGTATGCGCGCGCGCGTGTTTGTGTGTGTGCGTGTGTGTGCGTGTGTGTGTATGCGCGTGTGTGTGCGTGTGTGTGTATGCGCGTATATGTGTGTGTGTGTGTGTGTGTGTGCGCGCGTGTGTGTGTGTGTGTGTGTGTGTGTGTGTGTGTGTGTGTGTGTGTGGAGGGGAGAGGGTGGGGAGTTGTGCAGCTGCTTAGCTATAGCACCCCCCCCACCTGAAATTTCGTATCTTGCATGTATACATATACACACGCACACATACAAACACAAGCACGAATATGCATAAATGATTGCTGATCCGCCCTCCCCCCCTCCGAAAAAAA
The DNA here is from genome assembly GCF_013339695.2 of Rhipicephalus sanguineus. NCBI lineage: Eukaryota > Metazoa > Arthropoda > Arachnida > Ixodida > Ixodidae > Rhipicephalus > Rhipicephalus sanguineus. The sequence goes on along the minus strand of NC_051185.1, from coordinate 10,186,544 downwards.
TTCTGGCTACGCCCCTTGGCGCGGGGGAGGGGGGTGCGTGCGTTTTGCGTGTGCACGTGTTGCAATCTCACTCTTCTATCCTGCAATGTCCCCCCAATTTTCATTTATGACATGGGGATGAGTGACTCAACATGGGTGCACCTGAACAGTGCTGAAAAAGGAATGTCAACATAGAGTGGGATAAACTATGTAGCTCATTGCGTATATGACGATTATCTTTTTTTCTTTTTTTTAACGCTGAGGGTTCCTCGACAATCAGTGGTTCGGTAGGAAAACTCCAAAGCAATAAACATGTCGCGTCCATTCTTTCTTGGGCGACAACTCTTACGGCAACTTGCCGAGGCAGTCGAAGTACTGTCTACCCACTAAATGCATCCAGTGCCTCCTCCTAGGATGTCAATGACCGCTGCACGGAGTAGTCACAAAAGATGTTATATAGCTGGGACATGAACAGCGTGAATATTTTAGCACGTGCCGTGAGCGGGGTGAATGAGCTGAGATAAAGGAGCATATGAGCCTTCTTGCGACGCACACAAAGATATCAGGCCTCGCGCCGTCATATAAACTCGAAATGCGCCTAACGTAATATTGCCGCGTCTAAGTTCGTTAGCGTGACTCGTTCCATGTGCAGAACGGAGAAACGCTTTGAATATGCACAGCAGGGTGAATGAATCGCATTATGCCGGTGTGCGGCTTCTGGCTAAGATTACTGTCACGTGGCGACGACTTTTTGCTGCTTTCGGCACTTTATTTATTTTTTTAAGCGAACTCCAACGCGTCCAGTGCCTCTAGCTTTTATAGCGGCTGCTTTTTGATATTCTACAGAACGCCGCATCGAGTTTCTGCGCATTATGTGAATGCAGCTGTCAGAAACAGTCTTTGTTATAACGATCACGTTTCTGGACTTAATCATCGCCAAATTAAGGTAGCGGGCTTGATTTGGAAGTCAGCACGTCACGTAACGTAAACGCACTTTGTGATCACTTCGTCTGATTTATCAATCTACCACTCGGTTATTTTTTCATCAAGTTCGATGAAGCTGCAGACACTGTGCTGCCCGGTGATAGGAGCGCGACTGCGAGTTACTTGACACTAATAATTGTTGGGATTTAACGTCCCAAAGCCACGATATGATTAGGAGGGACGCCGTGGTGGAGGGCTCCAGAAGTTTCGACCACCTGGGGTTCTTTAACGTGCACCAAAATGCAAGCCTGGTTGGTTCAAATAAATGTGTTATTTCGTTAAATGTGACTTTCAAATAAAGGTGTTATTTGTGATCGCACAGGTTTTTTTTATGCAATGACAGCAGATCAATAATAATACCGAGAAGACAACACATGGCGATACAGTACAGAGGGCCACACGTTTGTGTAGAACGCCGGAACGTTGCGCTGGGGGATGCACGGGCGACATGCACGCATAACGCGTGGTTTTAGACGGGGCACATATGAGCATGCGCGGCCCCCAATGACGCGCCTGCCTTGCATTTTCATTCCTTGTTTATTATACTGCCCGTAGAGTGTTAACACATTTTGCCACATGGTATGTGGATACCGTAACAACCAAAGTATCCCGTCCATAGACGAACAGAGCATCCAAGAAAATACGGAAGACCAGTGGGAGGCGTTGATGACGCCACTAAACCCTGAGGACCAGCTCCGGCTGGTGGAAAAAGGCTCGGGCGTCGGCAGCAAGCCATGACTACCTGGAATAAATAAGTCACCCACCTCTGGGCGAAGAGAACGCGCGCCTGGTCGCAAAATAAAGTTTGATTCTCTCTGTCGCGCCAACAACAACCGTTCTGGCCGCAAGAAGCGCTGTCGGTGGTGTAGCGCCGCATAAAAAAATTTAAAAAAAGATAAAAAAAACGTCGGAAATCACCCGGCTCGGCACCTGATGCAAGCTATGCTGAAAGGTCAGCCTTGGTTAACGGTGTCATCATTCCTGCAGTCCGTAGCAAATATATTCCGCGTTTACCTTGTTTTCTGACATACACATCAGCATCCTGTGTTGTTTAATTTTCAGAACGCAAATATCGTTTGAGTAAATCAGTAATGCCATGTTCACCCATTTTTTTTTAAATAATACTAACTTCAGCTTCCTTCCGCAAGAATTTCTTATTCTTTCCTTTCCTTGAAATAGCATTGCCGGTGGCAAAGGATGCATTCTTGTGGAGGTGCAACTAACAACCCTGGTGTACTTAGAGCTAGATGCCCATTAAAGTGTGGTCAAACATATCTCCAAGTTATCCACAACGCGGCAGCTTTCATCGGAGGCCCGTTAAGTTCCATTTAATGCTCAACCTGCAGCAACAGTGTTTTAAAACAGTAGAATTCATGTGACAGGCTTTTACGACGTAATTAAGGTCTTCACATAAGCGTGCGTTACTAACGCTTATTGTCTGCAGTACTGAGGTCCGAATCCCACACCAGAACGAATCTTTCGTAAACTGAGAAGCGTCCTTTCTGAGAAATGTATGCATCTTTTCTTGCAACGGCATAATGCAAATTGGCGGACGTCAATAATAAACTACCTACCTCATTAGATCTCTCTGGATGATGTTCTGACGTCATCGATTCCGACGTCACCCGTTCTCCTTTCAACAATACATTCCGTCGCAAGTGAAATGATTGCTGGCTGCTATTTTGAACAACGAAAAAAATTAAAGGCCTTCGCAGGGTATTCGAACACATCACGTCATCCATGAACAAATATATCAGACCTTTTGTCTAGCTTTCGTCATCGCGTTGTGCTTATCCCTGTATGCGACACCTACACATACACAGGCCGCATCGCTCATGCTGGTACATACTGAAAGCCTTTGTCCCGCTGTTCGTGAAACGTTTCATACGTTAGGCGCCGTTTGATGTAGTCGAGCACGGCGGACGCGGAATGAAAGAATTTAAGGTTCGAAGAATTCGCGGCTCGCCGAACCAATCACATAGGCGGCGTACTTATTGCATCAAACGCTCCCAGAAAGGAAATTCATCATTGTATCACTTTTTTTTGCCTTTCAAACAGGGTTTCTATGTGAATATGAGTCGGCGTTACGTAAGCGGTAATTTTTAAACCCCTCAGGGAAAGTTTTGATTGTATTCATTTCTTCTTCTTGCCTTCCGTGTTTTCTTTGCGGATCAATTTTTCATTTATTGCGGTAGCAATTATATGGACACTATCGGTGGATTTTTGCCGTCGCCGTCGTCGTCAAGTCTCGGATTGTGTATGTATGTATGTATGTATGTATGTATGTATGTATGTATGTATGTATGTATGTATGTATGTATGTGAAGACAATTAAAACAACACTCTCACCACGATTAAAAGCAAACAAAAGCACGACGTTTCGGTCCCCGTACGGGAGCCTTGTTCACAAGTGAAAAATGACTGTGTGAGCGATCCGGTTATGCATGTTATAAAATATGACGTAAGCAACGTGTGTAGACGTGTGGAAAGTTTCCATCATTTCAATTGAGTGTGTGCGCCGTTGTCTGGATCGTGGTAGATTCGAGATGAAGCCGAGATGACCAGTTCAAAAAGGCAAAAAAAAAAACTAAGCAGGTAAAGAATTCCAAAGCGCAGATTTGAACCTTCGACCCCTCGCTCCCAGCGCGCTGCGTTAGACAACTCAACCACGCGCCATGCGTGCGCCGGCGAAATAACGGCAAGCTATTTACATCCACCATTTACCGCTGGGGGCACGCAGATCCCGCAGAAGCTTGAGCGTGTTTTTTATAGCGCAAGGCTCCTACATTTTTTTATGTTTCAAAACTGCCACTGAGACGCGCACGGCAAAGTGGCCCCTTTCTGAACCCACTCGTGGTGTGGAACGAAAAAAAAAAGAAAAACACCGGGCACACCTTGCGTCAGACGCCCCCGTGTGGCAGGAGACGCAGAGGGGTCACTCCATGCGCCGCAGTTTAAAAGAAAAAGAAATATCTAAGAGCGTATGATTCTCCATTGTCGACCCTCGCAGCGTGTTGCTCCAGCACAAAGACGTAACAGTTGTGACAGTTGTTATTTCCCGTTTTTCCTGTGTATACCTGTGCGTGCTTTTCGGGCGTCCTTCTTTGTGCTTCACCGGAATGCTGCAAGTATCGAGCTGCTTGTCGTTCTTCTTGTGACATTCCAATTTCTTGCTATCGCATTCATTGCTTCGCCCTTGCGGCGAAACTGAGACTTTTTTCTTTTTATTTGCGCATTTCTATGTCGATGTGAGCTAGCGCACATTGAATAAGCCTAGCTACGCGTATCTCGCATTTCATTTCAACTCGAAGCCATACGCGATATCAACAATATGAGAAGGACCGCATCAGGGGCTGCATTCTCGCAACGGAGCAGCCGGGTTATACAATGTGCGCCGGAAAGAAAGAAACGCGCAATAATTAATATCCGGTGTTTAACGTCCCAAAACCACGATATGATTATGAGAGACGCCGTAGTGGAGGGCTCCGGAAATTTCGACCACCTGGGGTTCTTAACGTGCACCTAAATCTAAGTACACGGGCCTCAAACATTTTCGCATCCATCGAAAATGCAGCCGCCGCGGCTGGGATTCGATCCCGCGACCTTCGGGTCAGCAGTCGAGCGCCATAACCACTAGACCACCATGGCGGGGCCACGAAACGCGCACGCGCAGCCTTCAGAAGCGTCACAAAAAAAAATTGGAGAGGGGTGAGACATGTAGGGAAGGGTGTTCCAGCTTCTTTAACGTGAAACTTGTGGAGGGGCGAAGCATGCAGTGTGCGCCGTTGTTTCCCACAGCAATATCACTGCTAATGGGCAATGATAGACTGAAGAGAGATTCGACACAGAGACCCTCAGACCGCTTTTATTTAGCGTGCACGCTGCGAGTCTATTATTCACCTACGCACAAGATAAATCTCCCAGCGGCAATACATTGCAGGTCAAGATCCAGTGTCTATATATAAGGGGTGGCTGGTGAACGGTTGTGCAGCGCGAGCAGTTGGTTTTTTCAAGAGACTCGCTAGCAGACGCTGCCTGCGTCGGCGTTGTCTCTCGCGGGCAAAGGCGAGTTCCTCGCGAGCTGGCAGTTCAGCGTTCATCGCAGAAAGAGCGTTTCCGTGGTTAACTGGGTTAACGCGCGCCGTTCGCTCTCTCTCGCAACACGGCGAGCGCTGAGGCGGTGGCACCCTCTCTTGCGCTCAAGCAAATGAACAGGACACGACGATGCAAGCAAGCAAATGGGTCACGACGATGCACGCGGCGACAGCAGACGACGATGCACCGTCGACAAACCGAGGCCCTAAGCCGAGACCCTAGAATCAGTGCTTCTTTTTTTCCCACGTAAGCAAGAAACCTATTTTGGATGCAGTTTCTCGCAACATTTGGTAAAATCGGTGGCTATGTTTTGCTTATTGAAATATTCGCTGAGAGCGAAGCTCTACATATTCTTCTATATTCGAATCCCGTACGAAAATCTCTGCGCAGTTTACCGCGTAACCCTATTCAAACGCTGCTATTAAAGTTAGCATTATGGATTTGGCTCGCAAATATATATTGTCTAATATAACGATCTCCTTCGTAATGGAGCAAGGAACATGGTGATGCGCATAACTTTGTGTCATCCTTGCGTTAGCGTGTCCTCTGTTGTCCTGTGACGCCACAGGTTCAGGCACTCAATCTTCAATTAACTAGCTAGCATCCATCTTGGAACTACTACCGAGATTATTTTCCAATCGCTCCTCTCGACTTAAGAAATACAGTCCACTTCGGCCTTCTCTGTAATTTATTCTAGCCAGTTACCAAATCCGTTAAAAATGAAGCGAGGTAATCATACGAATTATGCCAGGTATTTGGTTTAAATTTGCCTTGTGGCCGTTAAATCTATTATCCAGTACTCTACTCACGTTCCCTCTTCATCCAGCTATCCTGACGAATTCAGATGTGATGCTATTCAGTACTGTTTATACATATAGAGAAATTTATCTATAGAGAAATAATATACTAAATTATCGTTATTTAGCAGACCTCATATAACAAAATCCTATTATTGCACACCTGTCTACTGCATAATTAGTAAGTATAATCGATTTTTTCTTTGGTGTTTTTAGTGCTTCAATGCCTTTATTAGTGTTTTAAACATACTTGCTTGTTTCATGCGATGTTCGAATTTATATAATTAAACGTGCACGCACGTACACACGCATACACCGTGCCCAGTGCCCTGTAAAGTAAGCTTCTTCTTTTAAAGAATGTACATGTGGCAGAGCACGCTTTACAAATATATTGACGTAGTTATTTTGATTCTTTTAATCTTAAGGCTTTGATGAGTTTATCTGTCCAGGAAAACAGTGCACTGATGTTCCCAGAGCTCTTACCGTGACTAATAATTATCGATAACGTCGTTAATCAATCAAATCAATTAAAATCAATCAAAACTGTCAAAGCTCGTCACTTCTGGTTCACGTTGGGTTGTACTGCGGTTTCACGTGATGATAGCGTACAAGACCTTTAAAAGGTGGCGCTGGGCTCCCAGCTGCCATCGGGTTAGCGAGCGAACGGGCCCAAGGCAAAAAAAAAACAGTAGGAAAGAAAGCGAGAGAGAAAGCGAGAGGAGCGCAATTCGAACGCCAAAAATTAGCGGCAAGGCTTGAGTATTAAAACAAAGCACGTGGGAACGTGGCATATTTTGTAGGAGCACATACAAAGGCAACTGCACACGTTATCTATCTATCTATCTATCTATCTATCTATCTATCTATCTATCTATCTATCTATCTATCTATCTATCTATCTATCTATCTATCTATCTATCTATCTATCTATCTATCTATCTATCTATCTATCTATCTATCTATCTATCTATCTATCTATCTATCTATCTATCTATCTATCTATCTATCTATCTATCTATCTATCTATCTATCTATCTATCTATCTATCTATCTATCTATCTATCTATCTATCCACGCACATGCACTTGTGTACTTCATATTCTCGGTGTTTATTCTCTCGAAAAGGAGCCCCATCGCCTCGTAACGATGACTCGCATTTTGTCATGTTGTGAAATGATTGTTACAGCGTTCTCCACTCCGCGCCAAGATAGCAAAATAAACACCTACACAACATCTCTGGGATGACAGACCCTCGCGCGCGCCTTTCATAAGCGGCAGCTCCAACATTAGTGCCACCCACCGTCATCAAAACCAACTTATAGAAAGAAGCTTCGTTTTGCAAGGAATACGACGTGTGCTTCGCATCTAGATACATTTTTTATGCAGTTTCTAAATATAGATTGGCGAAATCCAAAGGTCGCCAGCCTCGTCGCCATGACATAAACGGACGGTGCAAACATTGATCCGTCGCCAGTAAAAGGGCAAGGCACGTGTTTCTGTGACATGCGTTCACTCACCCCATCGGACGTTCTCTATGCATTCCGTTCCATCTTCTACTTATCGCGTAATAGCATAAAAACAAAAAAAGAAACACCTCTCAGAGCCCAAGCCTGGAGGCTGTCGCCGACCTCACAAAAGCTTCCATAGATAGGCACGTATTTTAAGTGTATCGTTACTCCGGGACGATCGTACGCTATTTGACAGATTGGCGTGTGCCCGAAAGTGCGCGTGGCTAGCGTTGGGAACATCAACGCTTTATCAAGCGGTCCCATCGATTGACAATGTGCACGGAGTTTGCTCTGAAGGCCCTATGTCTCCACTTGATCACGCTTGACGAGTTCGTTGTATTTGCGTGCCAGCTAAGTGGCTCGCACGAAAATGTGGGTTTGAGGTCTACGACATCTAGCGTTCTCGCGTAGGCGTGGGAACACAAGAAAGCCTAATCGCGTCGGTCCATGCTCTCTGGGATCGCTTTAGTATGATGAATTATTTACCATCTCGTTTTAGGCTTTATACGGTACGATGACCCGGTCGAGAAAGACTGTCTTGCCAGAAAAGCACAAAAAGTCTAAGAGAAGATGCAGAGAGACATGCAGGTTCACAAATAGAAACTTATTAATGATCATTAGATATAATAAAAAAATGGGGGACACTTAACCTTCGCCTTTAAGAGTTGAGCGTGATAGCGATATCTGGCCCCATCCTCATCGCGCTCTGTTCCGCCGCCCAGCCACGCACGCACGCACGCACGCACGCACGCACGCACGCACGCACGCACGCACGCACGCACACACACACACACACACACACACACACACACACACACACACACACACACACACACACACACACACACACGACGTACCTATAGTAAAGGTAAAGGTTACCGCCCTCTTCAACAGCACTTTTATGACAACAGTGTATCGACTACGTCTGTTAAGCGAACGCGCGCATTATTGTGTGTACCCTTTGTAATGGGTGGCATGCTTTAAACCAGCAGCAATTACTCGCGTGATACTTTTTCGAAGGTGCGATGCACCCACTACGTGTCCGTAAGCGAATACGCGCCGTAATATGTGTGCCTTTTGTAATGGGTGGCCCGCTTTAAACCACGAACTCGTTATGCAATTCACATGGTGTGACGTCCAATGGTGATGTACACTTGTACCACATTTTACTGCGATCTCGTACTGTAACGCCTGTACACAGGACGCGTATGTTTGTGAAGCATGAAAGTTATATCAGTACAGCTCCAAGCATTTTTCATGGCTCTGTAGCAGAACACCTGCTTGCCTCACTGAAAGTCTGACTTCGATTCCACCTAGGGTACATCATTTTTTATTATTTTCATCCATGGCGATTTTTCGGTCACGGGTGATGATGATTCTTCGCTCACAACCGACCACGCCGACGCCGACACCAGAATTTCTGCGACACGGGCTCTTTAATGCTATCGCGTTAACATAAAGTGCCGTATGACGTATGGGTGAGGTGGGGGGGGGGGGGGGTTCATGTGCTTTGTGGGAACGCGTGTTTCCATATCGTAAAGAATACAGTAGCGGAACCTCGCATGCGGGAGAATCACGTGACCCCTGTAGAAAAGTGACGTATGACGTCAGTGGTAGAGCAACACGTCGTCGTTGTCGACTCTGGTTCTGGCAGCAGTGACGCTGGCAAAATAACGAGTACCGCAAACGGGCGGCATGACGTAGGTTAGTGGCCCTTCAGTAAAACGGGCCAGTAACCGCTGACATTGGCAAAATAGTGATTACCATGCAACGCCAGGCAGAAACTTTTTCATTTCATTCAAATTTTGGAGGTGCATGGTAGGACGTCAGACGATACTGCGGTTGGAATGAATTTAGCTTCGTAGCGAAATTTTCTTGAAAGTTCGCGCTTTTAGCTATTCTTTTGCTTTTCTCTCTTAGTTGATTCCGCGCATCAAAAATAATCTCGATGTCTTAGCTTGTTTCGGCACTGATACCTCTTCCTTCTCTCGTGTAAACGACACGAACGACGTGTTCAGAAAGGTTGAAGCACGTAGGAGTTCCACGCCCTGCCGAACGCGCGCAGAGCCAATGGCAGAGCTCGCGCTAAGTAAGAGCTGTCGCGCGAAAGGAAGGTTAAACTTTTCGCGAACGCGCCCTACGTCATTCTTTCAGCGCAGCCTGTAAATGTATTTAAACAACAAAAGTTTGTGACGCATGTCTTCTGCAGCCTGTGTGCCGGCTTTTTGTTTACGTTGTCGTTGGAGCTAGACGCTCAGAGACAGCAGATGTTCCGGATGTGTGAAGTGGTGCGCAGCGAAGAGACGTAAAAAGGCGAATTGTCGAAGCCAGCTTTCTGCAATGCAGTCCACAATACGTACGACGCGACGCGCCTGTTCTCGGCATCGCGTTCGTTTGCAGGCGCTTTCAAAGTGCGACGGCGCGGGGATAGAACACGAAACACGGTTCGTCGACCACAGGGGGAGATTCGGTCAGTCTCCTCTTAACGCAGAAATGTTAGCTTACGGGCCGCTGACTAGCTATTCGAAAAGTAAACGGACTTGATTTTATCATAGAGCCTCCCGAAAAAAGATATTCAGGAGCCCTTGCCAGCTATTGGGAAAATAGGGACAAGCGAAGCATCGCGTGTGCGTGCTTGACTCACAACCTTTCTTTCTTTCTTTCTTTCTTTCTTTCTTTCTTTCTTTCTTTCTTTCTTTCTTTCTTCCTTTCTTTCTTTCTTTCTTTCTTTCTTTCTTTCTTTCTTTCTTTCTTTCTTTCTTTCTTTCTTTCTTTCTTTCTTTCTTTCGCATGGCGCAATGCTTCCTCCCAACCTTTTCCATCCTCCATGCCGGGAATTGGACCTTCACCCACGTTCTTACCCGCTCGACGCTTCAGTTGCCGCAAGCAACAACGACGGTGATGTGTTCAAATCCGGGCAACAATGAAACGTGGCAACGCGAATTGACAAGCCACCTCGATAAAAGATCAGCGGCGCGATTTTGTACGCCTTCTTAAAAGCGAACGGAGGTGGTCTGTTCTATCCAGCCGCACGCGATTGGTCAATGTAGGACCGTGACGTAATCGTGCCACAGATTGCCATACCATGAAACGGCTGATCGTCGACAAACCCACGATCGAGAGAGCGTCAATTATTGGAAAACGGAGCATACAAATGCGCGTGTGACCAGCGCCCCTTCGAGGGCCGCATTCCTTTACGCACGCTGGCGTCGGGCTTTTAAAGACGATTGTCTTTCTTGGGGAACTTAGACGCAGAAATTTCGGTCTGCCTGTCTGTCTGTCTGTCTTTATGTTTGTCTGTCTGTCACCCGATTCAGCCACCCAGCCAAAGTATAATCACTTTCTGAACGCCCAGCCATCTTGCACAGGTATCACCGTTCATGCTTGTGAACGTTTCGATCAAAAATCAAATGTTACGCATACCTGTGGCGCAACATCAATACGTAAGTATTAGGTGGTGTGTTCCTTTACTAGAAAATAGATTGATACGTAATTCTAAAGACACTAGTGTTTCTTGCGCTGCGCTGAAAATGCTAGTGTTTTTGGGCTGCGCTGCAAATGCGACGCTAGGAGCCAGATTGCGCGATTCAACATAGAGGAGGAACACTCATGTAGTACGGCCGGCAGAAGACTATCGTCTTTCGACGACATTTGCAGCGAAGCACGCAGATTCGTGGCCAATTGTTTTTTTTTTTTTTTTTGCATACGACGCTGCCGAAATCTATGACTTATAAAAGCTTCGCTTAAAAGATTTTTGAAACTGGCAGCGCCCATAACGGCGCTCGTTAACGATAGCGATGTCGGACCTCTAGGAGGTGGCGCTATCCCAATCTAGACATTGGAGAGTACGGAGGAGGAAAATACGGCTAGCTGGCGTTTGCACGACAGAAGTATGCCTGCGGTGGTGGTGCAACTTTCTAACCATTTATCGATTTATTTGTTGGACGACTGAAGTTCAATTCCTGAACAAAGCACGGTGTCATTTATTTCATATATGTAGCTACGATCTATTTCGGTGTGAAAACAGCAAGCACCCAAGGTTAGCCTAATAAAAGCTTCACTTTAAACGTTTCTAAATTATGTGAATTCTGAACCAAAGAAGGAAGTTTGGCTTGCAATATACTCTCCTGCCACGCCATAAGTGAAGAGGTGGTCTAGTACAATTTTTAGAAGAGTCAGGATATCAGAAAGATACTGATTCACATAAACAATTATTGTTCGCATTGTTAGTAATTGCCAGATACGTCTGGTCACATTTTTTGCGTGTTTTCATGTGTTTCTCGTATTTCATGACAGCTGTCTTTAAACTGCGGGAGGTGCCGAGTGGCTGTTGTGTGATCACTTTCAACTCATTTGCAAAGCGCGGAAGTTTCTTGTGTGTGAACATTGTTGTTGACGTATGAACATTGTTTATGACGCGTGAACATTGCTTCTGTGAATGGACATTTTAATGCACGCATTTTGAATTACCTTGCGGTGATTCACAAATTCATGATGCAAATTATTATGTAACAGGAGAGGAGTAGCCGGAGCCATACGTGGGCACCAACCTCTCCTTAAACACATTTAATAAAACAAAAAGTGGTACTCCACTAAAATTACACGTTACTGCATAATCATTGCACACGAAATTTTTTTTCTGTTATATAAACAAACATGTACCGGCTGGTCGCGAATATGGTCACTTATAGTCACTCAGCACCAAAGTTCAAGAGCTGCATGCGTAGTGCCTGTGCAAATTGCTTATTTTTTCCATGTGCCTGTGCACTTGTGTCTTCTTTACAGTAGGCACGTGCAATCGACGAGGAAGATACTGCAAATTGGTTGACGCCGTTTTCCTGCAGTTCGGATGTGACGACTCTTCTGCAACAGCCTACGGCTGAGCAATAAGCTAGCTCATTCGAAGCAAGCGCTGAAGAAGAGAAATCAATTACAGACAGAAGTGGGAGGTAAACTGGGCAAGTAAACCCTATCACTTCTCCCGGGTGCTCATTATTTCTAGGGGCGTCACAGTGGACGGTATGCGACGCTCGGTGTTCAGGGCTCGAACTTCGCTCTCTGGACAAGTTCACACGTTTCGTTTGCACTGCACCCTCGTTACCAGTCCCTAGCCTGTCGGATATCTGAGACACAAGGCACGTGGCGGGAAACAAGGGAAAACACTTCTCTACCAGAATGAGAAGGTGAAAGCCTGTAGTGGACACAGCAGAGAAAAACAAGTCGTTATCTTAGCTCGTGAGCCAAGATTCCAGCGATATATTTTTTTTTCTTAATGACTCTTGCCCCAATGTGCTGCGTCACTGAAGTGGGTTCTTTCTAGCTAACTTAGGCCTTAGACAGATGTCACGTGTTGCTTTGACGTTGTAGTAGCGTCTTGCAACAATCCTCCACGGCCCTTTGATAACAAAACGGGCCATTTTACTCCCAGAGCCTTTTACGCTCGGCGGTCAAATTCGACAAGCACATGATGGCAGTTCATTTCCGGGTACACTCGTGGACGGTATCAAGGAGGCTTAAAAGAGCCAAACATTGGCTGTGTTGGTATTTCGTATTTTCAAGAGCAACAGACAGACAGACAGACAGACAGACAGACAGACAGACAGACAGACAGACAGACAGACAGACAGACAGACAGACAGACAGACAGACAGACAGACAGACAGACAGACAGACAGACAGACAGACAGACAGACAGACAGACAGACAGACATGGACGGATGGACGGACTGACGGACAGACAGACAGACAGACAGACATGGACGGATGGACGGACTGACGGACAGACAGTGTACATGAAAGTACTTGAAGAAAAGGCATCGGAACAAACAGAAGACGCGTACAGCAGACAGGCGCATGTAATATGGGCATGTAATAAACCGAAGAGACAAGGTCGAAGGTTGTGGGTTCAGATACCACAGACCACCGTCCACTTCAATTCATTTCGATTTACGTCCCAATTAGTACACTACAGTTAGAGACAGGAATTAACATCGTATACGCTTCCCTCACCTAATTGTCCCTTCGTTTCATTCGGTTGTGTCTCACGTATAAACGAGCGCCTCGAAATCAATTCTCCTTCTTCCGTTCCTGCTTGTAATAGGCCCTTTTAGCGAGAGCGTTTACGATCCGCTCCGCTCGGACCTGCGTATGCTAGCGATTTACACACAAACGCATAGATGGAACTGTGGTGTGCGTGCGCAGCAGCGGAACGCAGAACGCATGTCTCGCTCCGATTGTGAAGGCAACTGAGCGGAGCGTGGAGGTGCGTCTATTCTGTTTCGCCGTCGTTTTGCAGCGTAGCTGACCGCCAAAAACGCGAGATATATGCAGTTTCCTATACTCCCTCGGGACGCTACATCTGCGCGGTACTGAGCGTAAGCGACGTTCAGCTAAAAGCATCTAATATGTAATACTGTGTAAGGTCACAACTCTGCATAAAGTGTGTGTGATAGACGTGCAGTGTATACATTTTCATCGTCTCACCTAAAAAGTTAGACCCGCCACGGTGGTCTAGTGGTCATGGCGCTCGACTGCTGACCCGAAGGTCGCGGGGTTGAATCCCGGCCGGCCGCGGCGGCTGCATTTTCGATGGAGGCGAAAATGTTTGAGGCCCGTGTACTTAGATTTAGGTGCACGTTAAACAACCCCAGGTGGTCGAAATTTCCGTAGCCCTCCACTACGGCGTCTCTCATAATTATATCGTGGTTTTGGGACGTTAAGCCCCAGATATTATTATATTACTAAATAATTCAGCGAAGAACGATGTTTTCCCGTACACGCCTGAGCTGTCTTCGGTTGCCAGGAACATATAGTGAAATGCAGGGGCGTCGCCAGAAATTTTTCATGTTCGTGCGTGCGTTTGTATGTGTGCGTATATGCATACACATGAAAAACTGAAAAATTTAGCACGTGTTGAACAACACCTCCGCCCCCCCCCCCCCCCTCCGCGCCGCCGCCCCCTGGCTACGCCAGTGGTTAAATTTTTCATGACGTAATGTTGAGAGGGGTGCGAAATTTCATCGAAAATAATTACTGGCTCTCTGAATTACCTCCTCGTACGAAAGTGATAATATTGGTAGTATCGTACGCGAAAACACTTTCTCCGAAGGACCACACTTCGATCACTCTGGCAAGTTACTGAGTGCGTAGCAAAGCCTTCGAAAGTTCGAAAACTTGCGGGTGGTCGCGTAGGTGAGACGACCGTAGCATTAACGAGAGTCGTACCTTTGCCCACGCGGGACATCTCCAACAGGGCATCCGAAACTTTCGCAGTGACAAGAGGACGCATGCGCGAAATAAATGACGTGCTCGCGGGCAAACAATCACCGTCTCGCCGGGCGCATAGCTGACGACACCAGCATCCGTGCTTTCGTATAACGAGTTTACGCGGAGGTGCGGGGCTGCCTCATTTTCGGGCTTGATATCTGCGAGGAAATTCGAAGAAGCGGGCTTGTGATATTGCAGTATGTACGACAATGACAGGACCCCTTTAATTGCACTCTATGTGCAGTTCTCTGCACTTTATATTTTTGAAAAGAAAAAAAGAGTGTATCTTAACGACTGTCTTGATGATCGGTGGTGGTCAAAACACATTAGAATACTGATTCATCATCATCATCGTCGTCATCATCATCATCAGCCTGACTGCGCCCACTGCAGGGCAAACATATATCCCATGTTCCGCCAATGAACCCGGTCATGTGCTTGCTGCTGCCGCGTTGTACCACTTAATCTTATTTGCCCAGCTAACTTTCTGTCTCCCCCTCGCTCGTTTGCCTTCGCTTGGAATCCAGCATGCTGACTACTACCCCTCAAGTCCATATACGTCAAATTTCCCTTGCGCCAATCAACATCATATATCATCATCATCAAGTCCATATACAAGCGTCTACTAATCCTTAGTTAAAAGATTTCTGTTGAAATGAAACGTAGTGTTTTAGTTTTTTGGTATTAGACATCGCAGGAGGGTGATTATCGGCTCTTTAAAGAGGTATCAACTGTATTTTCCATATGTGTAAAGCAGAACTAAGCGGTAGCTTCATTTCAGAATGTTATTGTGGTGAGGCACAGTGCTTTTAGAGGGAGTCAACCGTAGAATAACAGTCGACCAGTTTATACCTGCAACGTAATAATTGAAAGCCTTATTTCGTTTCGTGACGTTTCGGCCTGCTATGGCTGTCACCGACACAAACAACAAACATAAAACGTGAAAGGACGGGATGCGCAGCTGACCCAATGACTAGAGAGTACTTGTGTGTCGATAATAAAAACAATTGATGGGAAATTTTGTGCGCAAAAACAAGACAATCCACCAGAACGAGAGAGACAGGACGGGCGCTACATTCATCTAACTTTATTTGCGGCTTCGCCAACAAATATATGCAGAAACCACACATGCGCAGAAAATCAAATGCATTGTCACGAACACGTTTTCACTTCAGTAAAAATTATCAAGATATTCAGTTTCTGCCTTCCAAAGCTTCACCGATGTGTCACTGACACGCCTACCCCCTATCTTCCTGATATGAAACGCTTCCAGTAACACCCGTGCCATCTTATCCCTACCGCTGCCCAGAACCTTTATCTCATTTAATTTCGGCTCACATGCCTCGCAACTTGCACAATGCTCAGCCAAGTTGGCACCCCCACTCTTAACAGCCCGTCAATGCTCCCCCGCCCGGTCATTGATACAACGACCCATCCGGCCTATATACGCCTTGCCGCAGGTCAAAGGGATCTCATATATAAAGCCCGTACAATAGTCCACAAACTTCCTACCGTGTTTTTTCTGGCAACCACGTTTCTTCCCATCACGAGAATCATAAGAATATTAATATCTGGGGCTTAACGTCCCAAAACCACGATATGATTATGAGAGACGCCGTAGTGGAGGGCTCCGGAAATTTTGACCACCTGGGGTTTTTTGACGTGCACCTAAATCTAAGTACACGGGCCTCAAATATTTTCGCTTCCAACGAAAATGCAGCCGCCATGGCCGGTATTCGATCCCGCCACCTTCGGGTCAGCAGACGAGCGCCATAACCACTAGACCACCGTGGCGGGACATCACGAGAAACACGCGAGCACAACTGAGCAAGCTTCTTCGGAGCGGAGAACTCTAATGGCACCTTATGACGGTTCGCCACCATTTTCACATGGTGCGCAACCTTATGTACGTACGGCACCACAACAGGCTTGATCAATCGTGCTCTTTTCTGGGGTGCTTACATTTCCGAACATAGACTGCTTGGTTTTTTGCAACAGGGCCTTAGCCACAGACCTAATTCCTGCACTTGAGTAGCCAGCTGACAACAGCCGGCTCACTTGCTTATTAAAGCTAGACAGCATTTAGTGTGGACAATATTTCGTTAATGCGCACCCGAAACAAAGTTTAGCTACAGCCCTCTTGACCGTCTTTGAATGAGCCTATCGATAGGGCAATAAGTCTTTTGGACCCGCGTAGCGTACTCCCAGCAAACATGATCACGCCCTAGCGTAATGTTAATGTCTAAAACCTGTAACGAACCCTGCACCGGCAGCTCGTGAGTGAAAACTAAACCCTTCCCATTCTGCTGAAAGATGTCCAAATTCTACCAAGACATTCAGGGTACATCAAATCTGTTATTTTATCAACACAAATGAGGTAATCGTCCACGTACCGGAATACTTTTTGCACACACATCCTATTCAAGCACTGCTGAAGAGTACGGTCTACAAAAGCTAGGAACAGGTCACAAAGGACCGGGCTGCGCAGCATCCAATACAGATCCCTTTCTTCTGACGGTGAAATTTGCCCGCAAATGAGATTAATGTCAAACCAAGGTAAAATTCAAGAACACGCAGAAAGTTAGAAACAGATAAACCACAAGAATTCTGAAAATCAACCACACCACACTCCTCTATGGCATCCCTAACCGCAACAAAAAGATCTTCATGAGGCACAGAATAAAACAAATCCTCGACGTCAACAGAAAAGAGGCATCCTGGTGGCACTTTTTCCTTCAGGAAACTTCATTACTTCGTAAGAGTTCCTAGTTGCGAAAGGGTCTTCAACCTGCAGCGCACTTAAGTGTTTCTGTAAGTACTTTCTGAGAACATGCGGCCATGTTCCGCTCTCACTAACAACAGACCTGAAAGGCACTTTGAACTTAAGTATTTTTGCCGTGAAAAACACGTTAAGGGCATTACACTTAGCATCGACAATCGCACTCGCTAACCTGTTCAGTTTCAAGTCCTTGCACAAAGCCACCGCCTTGCCCTTCACTCTGGTCTCACTCGAACTCACTTACATGAGGTTCTTAGCGATTGCTTCATCCGCTCTCCTGTGGTACTCATCTTGGGCCATCACCACGAACCCTCATTCTTTATCTGACCAGAGCAGCTTCACGAGAGAGCTGATTCTGTTGAAAGAAGGCCACGACCTTTTCCAGCCCATCCTTGGTATTTCTGGAGGTAAGCCTATACCTTTGTCTTCATGAGCGCATCCACACCATCGAGTAGGTACCTCTCGTGGTTTTCTTCAGACGCCCTCCTGGCAATCTGCCCGTTCAAAGCGAGCAACTCATGCCCCTCGATTCTTGGCTCATGAGCGAACTTCGGTCCCTTGTTCAAAACATTAGCCACATCTTCTGGCACTCCCACACCACCAATGACGGCAAAGCTCTTCTTCGGACTACTCGCTTTGCGCTTAACCGCTTTCTTCTGTAAGGCTTGGTACAAGGTTTGTGCCCACAAGGCCTTTGTCAAGTTCGCCATAACACGATTAATGGATCGTAACTTGGACTCAGCCAACCAACCAGGCTCCTGTGTATAACACAAGGCTCTCAAGAAGGCCTTACACCTTCTAACCTGTCTCCGCTTCTATTCCCTAAAAAGCTTGCAGAGTCGCTTCACAACCCCAAGTGGTGGACGCAAAATGCGTGCAACAGCACACACGTCCACAGGCAGAAGATTCTTCCGAAGGCAGAAAGCCAAGTATCTTGCTCGAAAAATGAAAAGGGAGGGATACCTCGTATTAGCCGGGTCTAATCGCGTAGGGTCAATTTTTCCCATATTGTTGAATAACCATGAAGGGCCTCTCACCAAGACTGAGCATTTCGAGTGGACAAGCGTAATGCGTGTACTGGGCGCCCACGATCACGTCTGCCATGATCTACAACGCTACACGCCGCGGTAATACGTGAAACTGAAGGCCGCTTGCCCTTCTCGTGGGTGCTCACCCCAAGATGGGGGGGGGGGGGGGCGACGTACAACAAGAAACGGTCCTGCATGGTTATCGGTGCTTACGTCGCTCCTCTACATCGACATTGGTGCTCTGACGTAGCTCACAGTAGCACGTAACACTGCAAGAAATATAAGAGGTGACATGTGTAATTTGTGTAATCTGTTGCTTGAATAGATGAATGAAAGCTTAGAGAAATAATAAAGCACATGAACGGAATATGCGTGCGTTTTTTATTATTTTTTTTACTTCGGATCGTAGGGAGATGCTACACTAATCGGCCTCCATTTCGCATGCGTTCGTTTTCTCGCCGTTCCCGCCAACGTTACTAGAACAAACTCAGTTTAAAAGCTCCGCCGGAGAGGCGGTCCGCGTGGCGGTCGTGAGAACTAGTGGCGCTGCAGTCACGTCTAGCTCCCGCGGCTGGCGCTTGTTGTGATCTGCGCCGCCGATGTACGAGCGCACGTTGGTTACAGCGTCGTCTGCGCTTTGTTAGCTCGTCATTTTTGCGACTGTTCTTGACCAGGCTTAGCGTCTTGTACGAAGACACGTGCATGATGTACGAAGCGTAACGAGGGCGAACAGATTCACAGTGCGGTATGCCGACTTGCTTTGCGCCGGGCTGCAAGAGCGGCTACCGCAACGACGACTCCGCTTCATGACACTTCTTCGGACCTCCAAAAGATCCTACGCCATTCAAGCTTTGCATCGCAAAGATAGAAAGCTTACTGCGAAATGCAAGGTCTGTGACGTTCATTTTGAGAGTGACGACATTGTAAAGCACTATCGTCGTGTCGTTGCGGGACATTGATCCCACGTGGAAAGTGGGAACTCGCGCCCGGTGCCGCGCCGCGCTTGTTGCCAGCACTTCCACCCCGCATTTCAAAGCCAAAATGTTCGGAGTTTAGGCGCAAACCCCCCAAAACGCACGGCGTCCCGCGAAAGGCCAGTGCCCAGTTTGAAGGAGCCGCCAGTTGTAAGCTGTCGCTATGCCTTCAAAGCTGTGGATTTTCGAGAGATTTTACGACGAGGTATTGAACAAGATGTGCGGAATATTTTACACTCGCCGGCTCGGGAACGGGCTGCTCAGCGCAAAAATTTGACACGGTACACATAGAAAAGACGAGGACCAGCGCTGGTCCTCGTCTTTTCTATGTGTACCGTGTCAAATTTTTTGGGCTGAGAAGTTTAATAATGGAACACCAACTAGCCCAATCCCACACTTTGCTTCGGGAACGGAGACTTACTTGTGCAAAAGATAGTTGTAGTTGACGAGCAGTTTAACTGCGCAGTGAACGGCTACAGCCCGAAACGGAAACGGCTGTCGTACAGTGTAAGAAGTGCTGCGGGCATGGAGCATCTGCTCGGTGAAGTTGAAAAACTGAAGTTGAATACTGACGACTCTTCTAGCGACAGAGTACGCGCGAATAACTGCTCGGTGCTCACATCACGGCCGATCTGTTCGAATTGTTTAAGGTACCGTAGAAGGATACGACGTAGAAAGATGAGACACCGAAAATACAACTCCGCTGAAAAAATTGCTCAGAGACGACATCTATTCGACGTAATCGCACACTGAGATTTCATTTACCGAGTTCTCGTAAAATTTTCCGATTTTGGGTCAGTATCCCTTTAACCGTCGCGAAAACGTGTCTTGTAAACATTGAAAAACATTGGTGATGTTTTTCGAGAAAGTGTTTTTCAATAAATTGTAGAAACATGAGTACTGTTTTTCTAGAACGTTTTTGTATCTCGAGTAAGTACGCTTCTTTGTACACTATAAAGGCTTTCACAAACATGTTGGGTTGTTCTTGGTCTAGATAAGACAGCAGCGGCTAAAATTGTGGTGGTAGTTATAAAAATTACCCTGAAAACCCTCATTCGCTTAGAAACTCCTATGCTTGGAAGGTAAGCGCAACGTAGACAGCTCAAATATTGTCACAGGGTCGTGACATCGACGAAGGCAGCAGTCAGCAGGTCCGAGATGAAACTCTTTATTTGGCCGAACTTGTGGCCGGGAAACTGAAAGTCAAACTACAGCAATACACTGATAGCGGCGAACAGAGCGTCGACCGTCGATCAACTGACAAGCGGTCAAGCGCGTCGGCTTTTATACAGGCG
The DNA here is from genome assembly GCF_013339695.2 of Rhipicephalus sanguineus. Classification (NCBI taxonomy): domain Eukaryota; kingdom Metazoa; phylum Arthropoda; class Arachnida; order Ixodida; family Ixodidae; genus Rhipicephalus; species Rhipicephalus sanguineus. Next base: position 10,165,839 of record NC_051185.1, on the reverse strand, counting down.
CTATCGAACTTTCCAGCGATATCGCTGGTGGCGGCGTTATCTCTTGACAAAGCTAGAACATTCGCGTGCGGCGCGCAATCTTAACAAAACGATCTACTACAATCGCGAAGCTTCTCGAACACTGCTTCGCGGACAGCGTCGAGCGTTGATAACCGTCCTTGCTGGTCAAACCCGAATACATCATAATAAAACAAGAAGTGGGCGTGGCAATATAGACCGAACATTGATTCTTAGCCAATCAATGAACAACGCACGCGGGCCAATGCATACAGACGACCTTATGCATATCCACCTAAGTATCCACCTAACTAGTACAATAAGAAAGTTGCCGCGCAGTTACCGCGAGCAGCTGCGCGGCGGACCGCAACGTTATGCCGTGGCAGCAGACGACGCGCCGATAGTGGCGCAAGACGGAACTGCCGCGCCGCTAGTTCTCGCGACCGCCGTTCGGACCACCCTCCTCCGCTGGCGGAGATACGGAGCTTTGAAACTGAGTTTGTTCTAGTAACGTTGGTTCCCGCGTCGTACCGGCGCCAACCCTTACGACGCTCGGCATGTTTTTGGTGCATCGTCCCTTACAGCAGTTCTAGCGGTGCGACGCGGTGTACCGTGGTAAGGATAGATAATTCGTGCCAGCTTCTCCAAACGTACGCGCACTGAGGGATCCATCCCACAGAAACAGGCAGTACACAACAGAGAACACCGAAACGACACAACATCAATGGCGTGCAGGAGCTAGCTCGGGCACGTCATACGCACGTGACCATGCGTGTGCATCACGTATTGATGCGTCCGCGTCATGTGATCCTCCGGCTACGACACCGAAGAGAGCTGGGGAAGAATAGCTTGCGAAGACTACACGAAATGGATGGCAAGAGTTTCAAGATCGCCTTCTCGCATCATGGCTTCGCAGTTCGTAATGAACCAATTTGAAAAATTGGGGTGGTACAATGCTCTTCATTGGGACGCAACAGTTTCCTGTGCCTAACTGCAATATTTTATGTGACCTGGTGAGGTGCCCTTTAAGAAGTAATTTACGAACAAAACAAAAGCCGCGTACACATCACATTTTTCTTTCTTTTGATCTACACTCTCCTCTCCCCTGACGCCACTCCACGGTTTCGCACTCGTTCTCCGCCTTCCCGCGGCTGCACAGAGGGACCCCTTGTTCCCTTCCCACCACCACACCCAGGTCTTCAGCGCGGTTCATAAATTCCTTGGGGACACAGGACTGGACAACCGACTGTAGAAGCCGGCCGCCGCGTCATCGGACATGGACGCCACTCTCCTTCCTACCCTTATTTCCCTCGCCCCATTCAACTTCAACTTTTTTTTATTCTTCTAGTTGCCGACTAGATTCCCCTGCAGATGCTGAGACGTACTCCTAATTAGGGTTGCACAAAATGACGTCATTGCCTCTCCTCTTCCAACTTCTCGCGTCATGACAGAGCGATGGCGTATGGTTGCCGGCGCGTCCCATTTCAACGCTGCTAAAGATTGTTTTCCGGAAGTTGGTTGGACTAGAGCACTAGGTTGAACCCCATAAAGTTCTGAAAGGTCAGTGTGGCCCGGTAACATAAATAACGGTCTTAAACTGCACTCGAAAACAAAATTTGAGCTTAACCACTGTACATATAGACGCCGAATTTGAAAATAGGCATTTATAAGCACTTAAAGACATTCAGGCAAGAACGCCAAAAATAGGTACTTATAGGCACTATAAGAACACTATAAAAGCCCTTCTTTACGTCCAATTCATGCTAATATATCAAAATGACATGATATGAACGCAAGGAATAAAATAGGCATTTGCCAAAAATCCGGTCTCTAATCATTATGTAATACCTCAAAATACTTCTTTAAATACCCCCCAGTGTGGGTGCGATCCATATTATGATGATGGTGATGATGATGATGTCCTCTTCCTCATACATGAACGAAATGGCGGACTCGTTAGCCACCATATCCTTGAGTGGACCCCTCATCCCATTTTACAGTGAAAGCTGTTATGAGATCATTTCACCGGCCGTTTTTTGCGCCGTAGTTGTCCACCGCCGCCGCCGCCGGTGTCCGTAACCAGTATCGCTCGAAAGAAGAAAAAAAAAACGAAATAAGAAAACATTCCAGGATGGAACGAGGTTCGAACCTGGTCCCTCTGCGTGGGAGCCCAGTATTCAACCTCTGAGCCATGCCGGTGCTTGAAACTGCTTTGCAAAAAGGTCCTATACAGGCTTCATATCGGGAAGGAACCACATTAGCATATGCAATATAGCGTGATAGAAGCGTAAAATAAGCACCAAGCGTCGCACAACGCGAATTCTGTAACCAGGCGTCACACAATGCGAACTGCGCAACGAGTAGCTTGTTGAATGCTTCCAACCCTTTACAAAGGGATCTGCCATAATTCTTTGTCGTCATAAGGCACAGCATCAACAAAGTGCGCATAATGCCTTACATGCGTTAAGCGGGTACCACGGCTCTCCGTAGAATGACGAAAAATGGCACAGTGCCTGCTGCCCTACTTCTCAAAAATTACAATGATTTATAGCGTAGTGGGTTCCTCGCAAGTGCACTTGTATTGCTTGCCAGGGAAGCCCATAAGCGCATGATCCATTTACTCGGGGTCTCAGTAAAATTACAATGATTTAGAGCGTAGTGGGTTCCTCGCAAGTGCACTTGTATTGGTTACCAAGGAAGCCCATACGCGCATGATCCATTTCCTCGAGGTCTCATTAAAGTTACAATGATTTATAGCGTAGTGGGTTCCTCGCAAGTGCACTTGTATTGGTTGCCAAGGAAGCCCATAAGCGCATGACCCGTTTCCTCGGGGTCTCAGTAAAGTTCTTCGTCCCCCCCCCCGTCTCTCTCCCACGTCAACGTATGTTATAAAGCATGACGGGAGAGGGAAATAGCGACCGGGCGTCACCCAATGCAAATTACATAACTGGTGGGCCGTTTAAAACTTCCAACCCACTACAAAGGGCTGTGCCATAATTCTTCATCGTCATCAGTCGTCGCGTCAACAAAGTGCACATAATGACTTACAGACGTGTAGCTGGTGCCTTGCTTCTCCGCAGAATGGCGAATAATGGCTTAGTAGGTGCATCCCAACTTCACAAAAATTGTGATTTATGGCGTAGTGGGTACCTTTCTAGTGTACTTGTATTGTAGCCCCAAGAGAGCTTACAACGGGCTCTAGAAACGCCGCTCTTCCAGCTTTCGCTGTGACTGTGCTGCGGTTTCAGCGCAGGCCTGGCGTTTTTTTTACCAGATACGCCTTACGTGACAGCATTAAGGTTCATAAATGCTTGTTTGCAAAGTGAAATAGGCAAGCTATCATTGGATAAATTTAAAGACATCGCATATCTAAGATATGCTGGAATAAACAGTGATGTGTATCTCGCCACTTAGAAGTGCCTTACAGCAGATTACGCTGTACAGCCCCACAATTGAGTTATTGCTTACATAAAGCTGGACTCAAGGAGTCCCCTTTATGCATATTTTGCAACGAAATCGAAACATCAGAGTATTTTTTTATTCTGTCGCCGCTATTCTAATAACAGAAAAAGATACCTTGTAGCTCCACCTCAGAAGTTACAATTAGCAATAAATGTTGCAGTAATCTGATCATCTGGCGGCACTTCATTAGGTTACAGCCACAGGTATGCCTGCTTTGCTGTGTTCGATTACATAAATGAAACAAGAAGATTACCGTGTTAGTCTATTTTTATCTGTTCATATTCTTGGTTTGAAATCCGTCATTATCTATTTCCGTCATAAAGCCCAGATGATAGCCTGTCCGCTTGCTCGTCAAGCATTTTCATTTATTCAATGTTTTTGTTTTAGTCTAAGTTTCCAGTTCCGTTTAGCTTCATAGGTATTTACCTTATCCTGCCGCGCGGTTCTTGGACCATCTCCCTCTGTGGGTGAGCGCCACCAGGAAGAGGTCATCATCAGGCACATAGGCAGGTGGGGGGGCGCGAAATTTGTCCAGCCTTCTATATTCCCGGGCAACTTTTCTTTCTTTTTGCCATAGAAAGACTTTCTTTCGAACAATTAGGCCCTCCTCCGCCTGAAAAAACATCCTGGCTACGTACCTGGTCATCATCGTTATCATCATCATCACGTTTTTACCTCTATTCTAATCGCACGGTTATGCTTCTAACGATACTTGGCGCGTTTACTTTTAAACTGCTCTTGGGGCAGAGGAAACTGGTAAATCATTGCTTCGTCGACTGACCTGCTAGCAGACTGACTTGCACTATCCCAAGCGGTACTTGCTGTGCCAAGGAACTCCTGAGCACCGCTGGTGAGTTGAGACGTCGAGGACAACTGATAAAAATAGGGATGATATATCGCACATACTTTGTACATGTCGAGCTCAATGCCCAACACTCTTCACATAGCAAATAAACATTCCCAGTTGAATTTCGTCAGCACTGCGTGTGCGCCCGTGTGCTTCCTCTGTCTGCGTCCAGTCGCGCTGTTTAAACGTATTATGATCACCAACCAACCAGCCCGCCAACGCACTTTGGCGCTATAGCACAAAGGAACGATCCGATGAAAAACCGAAAGCACAACTTCTCTAGTTTATTTCGGTTAAGGTGTGAAAAACGGCGCGCAGAATTATCTCCGTGCGCTTTGCAATGCGTGCAACCTGCAACCGGCATCAAGTAGCAAGTCCTTGATGTTTAAATCAAGTCGGGACTCGGCGCACATGTCTCATAGTTTAAGTTCGCGGCCTACAGGTCGCCGTCGGATTGGCACGCGCATGCCTGCTTCTGAGAGTTTATAAAGGGGTCGCAACCCAGGTTCGTGGTCAAGCTCATGAACAGGTCGGCCGTCGAGACGCACGAGTCCTTGCCAGTCGTTACCTTGGTGTCGCAGATGCGCTTCATACAGGCGTCGAAGGCCGCGTCGCACTGTGCCTTGTCCGAGAGGCACGTGTCGTAGCAGACGTCGTGCTCGTTGCAGCAGGCCTCGAAGTCCGGGTGCGGCAGCGCCGACGCCGGCAGCCGGAACGCCTCGGTGCCGCAGCCGTTCGAAGAACTCTTGTAGAGGGCGCGAGGCGTGGGTTTCAGGGAGTGCGGGCAGTGGAATTTGCACTCGACGTCACCGGCGACGCCGTCCTTGCGACCTCGAGCCATCGAGGAGGGCCCCAAGACGACGACCAGGACAAGAAGACCGGAGAGCAGCGTGGCGTGGAAGTTAGGCATGACAGCGTGGCTCACGACGTTGACTCGTGCTTTCGAATGGCACGCACACGCTATGGCGGACTTGTAATTTGATGATGATTATGTTTTCCAGTCACACTTCTTCCTTCGTTTCTTTGACCAATGCGGCCGATTGTGATGGCTACGATAAAGATGATTATGATGACAGCGACAAAATTTCTTACGACAAAGTAATTATGAACACTCTCGCCTAATTGTTCCTTGGGCAGTATTCTTCTATGGCAAGGTAAAGGCACATTGTTCTAACTTTTTTTCGGTCTATTATAACGCAGCTGCTTCGCACTGGTCGTTAAATTACGCCACGTATGCTGAGAACGTGTTTATTGCTGAAAGGTATTGCGGTTTAAAAGACGCAAGAACATACACATCAGAGAGTGTTACTGCAGGCAGAACAATAAATACTTTTCGCTCATTTTAAAGCAGCTAAAAGATATTTTCCTGATTCCTAAATATAGCAGCAACTTCTAATGTTCATAAATATATACATTGTTTTGTAACATATTTTATAATATAAACCCTACTTTTTTTAATTGCAGTAGCTTCCCTTCCGAAGCTGTTTCTTTTGTTGTGTGTACATTCGTTTGCCAGCCTTTACTGGAGCAAGGCGTTGTATTACATCTGCGATATTAGTCTACAGATTTCGCGGCGGCTGCATTTTCGATGGAGGCGGAAATGTTTGAGGCCCGTGTACTTAGATTTAGGTGCACGTTAAAGAACCCCAGCTGGTCGAAATTTCGGGAGCCCTCGACTACGGCGTCTCTCATAACCATATCGTGATTTTGGGACGTTAAACCCTAGATATTATTATCAGTCTACAGATTTGAGGAACCATGGGTTAGTAATAATGATGGTCTCTGCAAACTAAAAAATAAATCACCTAATTCTGACGTGTTCTGTCTCTTTCATTTTCTTTATATTCTGTATCAACGTAGTCAAGGCAGAAATACTTCAGACATAGCTAATAATCATGGTTTAACGCAAGGACACAACACAAAGACACGGAAACGCACAGAACAAGCGCTTTTAAACATAGCATTGTATTGAGAAACAGGAAGTGTTTTTTTTTAATCAGACTTGAGTATCGCTCTTGTTCTCTGTACTGTTTTTACGCCACGTGGTGCCCGCATTGGCTTTGCAGTCTTCACCACGCTGATCAACTCAAGCGACCCGTATGCCCTTCGTACCTGGCGTAGAAAAAAGAATTAACACCACCAATTCTAGATCGCGATATTCTCAAACAAGGTACAGCTCAACATGGAAAAGGAAGCGACAGTCGAGTGACTCAAAATGAGGAACACAATGTTGATCCTTCTTCTGGTCGGCTTGAATAATTATTCTTTCCCATGTTACATTTACCGTTCTTAGAATGATATACCAACTCGCCCAGTCCCCACTAATCGCGAAATACTGCGCTCGAATAGCGAGGACTGCTCGGTTTGTCTCTCAGGGTTTTGTTTCCATAGCACATATATAAACACACCAGGCGCACCTTCGCCGTTGGTGTCGACGTCGGCGTTATGTTCCGTATAATGTCCAAATACATAACATGGCCCCGCTCGTCTTATATTTTATGTGCGACTGAAAGCGTGTGAGGACACGAGTGAGAACACGTGCGAGTGAAAGCGTGCGAGCGCTATCTTGACAGGGACCAGCAGACGGCTCGTACATTTGTACGTGCTCCGTTCTGACCACTGTTCGTGAAGCGATAGACATGGCAATGGTCGCTTCGCTCGCTGCAGCGGCCGCGTTTCCTTAAGCCAGCGTTTCGTTGAGTTACGCCACGTTGGATGGTAAATGAGTTAGCTGCTAACCTGGCTTCGTATAGCATTTTAATTTGTTGCTATATCATTCATTGCTTCGCCCTCGCGGCGAAACTGACCTTTATTTTAGGGGCGAAGCTCCTTAAGGCGGCACCCGTTCGTCCCTCGTAGTCGTAGTCGTAGTAGTCGTAGTGCGTAACCAGTCTTATGCTTTGACCTCCAAGGTGGTGCCGGTGGGAGATTTTTCCTGTGCGTTGTTGAACAATAAAAAATTCGCAGCGTGCGCGTTAACTAAAAGCCGAATTCTTCTGTCTCTCATTCCCCATTAGCAGCCATTGGCATGTTCCAGTAGGAAACGTTAGTAGAAGTAGAAGTGTAAGTGTTAGCTAAAAGCCGACTTCTTCTGTCTCTCATTCCCATTAGCAGCCATTGTTTACCTCCAAGGTAGTGCCTGGTGAGATTTCTCCTGTGCGTGATTAAACAATAAAAACTTTGTTCAAAACGCCGTTGATTGATGAAATAAACCAACGAAAGACGACAGATGTTTTCTAAAGCAATGGTTTTCTAAACAACGAAAATTCACAGCGTACATGTAAAATTAAAGTGAGCTGCAAGTCGTCATAACTCATCGAACCTTTAGTATAAACGCGCCCGATCTCACGTCGGTGATGATGTACTGGGCAGAATTCATGGAAGATTCACGGTTTACCGATGAACCTCCGCAGCTTCACCCACTCATCATCATTCACTCCGTGGATATGCTGTGATTTTTTAATATTGCCACATCGCTTACATCTAAGTTTAGCGTTTGCATCAGGAGCGCGAACTTTGACGGCTGTCACTATGGTTGCAGCCGCTATTCACAGTGTTCCCACACAAAGCACTTGTGCCCCCTGGGAGCGTTCTAGCTTCTAATGCAATAATGCGGGAGCAAAGACGCCAGCGCGTGTGGCAGTAAGCCACAGCGACCAGAGACGATAAGTGTGGCTCAACTCCCCGGGTGGCGGCGCTGTATAGGGCGCCTCAAACGTGCTTTATTAAATTATCGAGCATGGCTTCTTGAGATGCTCCTGGACCGCCGCAAGCCCTCGAGCCTTGTACCGTATTACCGCGTGCACAGTCCACCATAAAGTGCATAACAACCGCAGTTTAAAAACTCACAAGGGTGCGTCGCTTATGCATTTGCCCAAGACGACTCGAAGGCGAAAGCCGTCTTCTTTTTCTTCTCGGTCGATGTATTGATCCTCCCCCGCTTCCCCTCCGGAACCTTTCTGCGCCTCATCTGGTTTTACACTGCCTCCATGATCGGCCCGACCATACGACGACATGTGATGACGCCATCATGCCACTTCACGTTACATGACGTCAAAGTGACGTTGTGATGATGTCACAATATTTTGGCAGCTTGTGAGATCATGATGACGTCGAATGGTGGCGTCATCAAGTCACGATGATTTTTTGCATTACTCGTGTTGACGCCGACAGTCAATTTTCGTGTTTGATGAGGCATCTAACGCTTTCGCCTTATTAATCTCCTGACCCCATCCTATGGCACTGAATGAGACAGAGGTTGAGACAATGTTACCTACAGAGCGAGACAGAATCAAACGTTTGTTTGAGATCTATCAAGCTAGAAAGAAAGGTGTCTTCTCTCCCTCGGGCAAACGGCTTCCTCATTGCACAACCCGTAGGCTGTTGCAGCCACCCTGGCCCTGTTCACCGTCTCTCGCTGGTCATCTAGGCCTATATGCTACGTCGTGGCCCCCAACAGCTCTTCTCTATCATCATCTGTCATCTCTTTTACCGCTCTCTGTCCTTCGTCTTAGGTCGTTGCGGGTGTCCTATCGATCCCGAGCATTCTATTACGATGTAGCGCTGGATGCATGGGACTACGCAATTCTTAGAGAGGTATACGATTATAGCGTTGGCGATACCCGATACATCATAGGATACCGTGAACGCATGTTGTATACAGCCTTAAATATTTACTGAGACCCACCGCAAATTTTCTTAAGTTTATTTAGCAGTACCGATGCCTGCATAACTTAGGAACGTGCTTCTGCCCTTCTGCACCTCTCGTGTAAATGGGAGCAGGGAAACTGCAGAGACAAAAGGACAGGAGGAACAAGTACAGGCAGTGGTGACAATAACCCATATTAAGCAAGTGGCGCAAGAAACAGCGACGCAAGGACGAACAGGAAGACCAGACGAGCGCTACCGTGTTCCTGTTCCTTCTTCTGTCTTTTGCGCTACTTGTTCAATGTGAATTCCTACAATGTCGCCCAAATTTCAGCTCTATAGACAAGAACTCGAACGCGAGCTCCAAACCAGAAGAAAGAAAAATCTGCGCGTTACGAGGTTGATTTGATGGCCCAAATTATTGTCCTGTGCACTTTCTTGTCCGTGTCTACTTCGCGCTGTTTTTAAATGTGGATACTGTACCAACTGGCTCGCATGCACTCACTTTTAAGTTAACGAGTTACTTACTTTAACAAAACAAACTGGTGGGCTAGTTGGTACTGCATTTCCTTAGGTTTAGCGTTAAAAAACGCGAGGAATAAGGCACACTCGCTGCAGTGCTCTAGTGGTTATGGTGCTTGACTGTTGGCCCGAAGGTCGCGGGATCGAATCCCCACCGCGGCGGCCACATTTCGATGGAGGCGAAATGCTAGAGGACCGTGTGCCTATAGTTAGGCGCACCTAACCACAGGTGATTGAAATTTCCCGGTGCTCTCCACTACTGCGTTCCTCGCAATCCTACAACATTATTCATGTTATTACACAATTCGTACAAATCCTTCGAATGTTCGCGAAGTTTATACAGGATGTTTCAGCGAACTTGCGCCAAGTATACTTTTTAATTTCGCGCACTCTAGAAAAAAGCTGGAAAAAAATTTAACAGGGCAGTTATTCTAGCATAGATGAAGCAATTCGAACTTGCTTAACAAACGTTACAACTTTCCTAGTTAATATTTTTCGTTATAGTTACTATTTTAAAGGTTAGTTAAGCAATCTTTGTTAATTACCCAGCTTATCGGATTGGCGGTTATACTAGCATGAATAAAATATTCTGACGTCCGCCGCGGTGGTATAGCGGTTACGGTGCTCGGCTGCTGACCCGAAGGTCGCGGGTTCGATCCCGGCCGCGGCGGTCGCATTTCGATGGAGGCGAAATGGTAGAGGCCCGTGTACTTAGATTTAGGTGCACGTTAAAGAACACCAGATGGTCGAAATTTCCGGAGCCCTCCACTACGGCGTCTCTCATAATCATATCGTGGTTTTGGGACGTTAAACCCCAGATATTATTATTAAAATATTCTGACGTTTCAGAACAAGTGCTACAACGTTTGCATTGAAGATTTTTCTCTATATTCAATATTTAAAAAGTTCATTAAGCAATCTTTGTTAATTGCTGAGCTTAGTGGATTGGAAAAAATAATCTGACGTGCTCTATATGGCTCAGAACAATACTACGATTATTGAGATGCATAGCGCCCATGCTTAATTTTTTAATACTTGGTGCTCTTTAGCTGAAGCACCCCGTATATGTTGCCTTATTTCGCCGTTATTTTATTTTTACGTAATCTGTTTCATCTAGCTCAAACTGTTTTTGCACCAAGGTTTCCTGTTAAACTAATGTTCAACAACCTTCCATTGGCGTGTATAATTTTTTTTTCTTGAGTACCTTTTGCTTAGATCTGTCTTTTGTTATTATCATTTTTTTGTTCTACGCAATGTCCGTTGCTGTCATTCTAAGGAGGTTGTCACCCCGCTAAGCTACTCATTGAAGTAGCTTTTTGTGACTGCTCCTTTCATTCATTGAAAGATAAATAAAGCATTGAATTGAATTGAATCACATCGTGGATTTGGGACGTAAAACCCCAACAATTATTATTACAAAATAACACACGAGGACACAGAAGGCGCGAGCGCTGCGTCCGCATTCCTTCCTTTGTGTATTCGTGTTTCTTAGCGCTGAACTAAGAGTTGATTTAAGGTCGCACAGTTCATCGCACAGTCGCACAGTTGTTCGGCAGTGTAACAAAGCTCAATCTGCGGGGAGGTTGCGCTGGCTGAACCCTCTCCCCCCATCGCGCTCCACCACTGCATGCAGGAGGCTTTGAATACTTCGCGTCCCAGCGCGATAAAAAGCAGCGCGCATTTCGACTTCAGTGTTCGAGCGAGAGTCGGCTCACCGAAAAAGTGGCCGCTGACCTGATTTCATTGCAATCGATTGACCTGAAAGCGCGCGCGGCGCGGCTGTCGACGCAGCGCGAGCTGACGACGCCGGGCGTTTATTGAAATTGATCGTCACCGGACACTTCGACAGCGACCACTCGCAAGTCCTCTGTCTCGCACGAAAACACGCACTTCTAAATTGTGCCGCTATTTGGGTCATGGAAAGATAAAGATTTATTGCGGTAGAATAGCTGAGAAGTCGGCCTGAATCAGTGTTCGGAGCAGCTATTCGGCTCATGACGGCGTATATCACAGCGTGCGAACATAGGAAAAAGCGACAGTGTATGAAAAGAGCGCTGTTCGCGCGCTGTGATATACGCCGTCATGAACCAAAACCAACACGCCCAAGCATCTACGCTATTCGGCGTTGCTCTTCGGCTAAGCTATTGCTAGTTGACTAAGCTATTCGGCGATGGGGACGCGAAATGAGTGTACAGAAAGAGAGAGATAAGGTGTTAATTGTGAGGTCTAACATGATTCTTAATAAATCTGAATCGTCAAAGACTGCATTTGCATTGCGCTCTGGCAAAAGAATTGATGGGAGCCTCGAGAATATCGCATTGGTGACAAGGATCCAGTTAAGGTCCCGGGCTCGAAGGCGAAAGCCATCCCGTGTGCAAGCAACCTTGGAATAGCAGAACATTTTATAATTTAACACTATTAATGCGCCGTTTGATCTGGCCGTTTCACCAAGATGGGCTCGTAAGTTAACTTTACCACGTAAAATAGCAGAGGTATATCGAGGTAAATTCTTTTTCGGGTGGTTAACAACGTTGCTATAATGAACTTCAAAGCGGTCTGGCACCATACCTGTCGTTGTGTGGGTATTTAAATGTTCGCGCATACCAAACTTTTGCAGGCTTAGGTTGGTTATTTAGGCGAAGAGTTCAAGATTAGCCTGATCTTGAGGTCCCTTCGGTCATGAAAAGTTCATAACCTGCATACACCATTCTTGGTGTACGCCTTCTATATAAAATAAACTGGCAACCATAAAGCCTATCGGGCCTCCTGCTTGAACTTCCCTCAGTAGTTCCTCCAAGCCTGTCCTCGGAAAATATTTCGATTTCACCATAAGCGACCATGGTGTCTGATGTAGACACACGTTCGGTAGAGTAATGTGCAACAATATTAAGCCCTCTATTGAGGCTTGAATCATATAATAATCAATATTAAGGCTTGAATCACAAGTGCATCAACGCAACTTGCACCAATAATTCTTTATTCAACGCTCAACAGTGTAGTACTCGAATTTGACAAACGCGCAATGAATTCAAAAACAAGACACACATTCTCTACATGCAACGTTATGTAAATTTATTAAATAAATTTTAGCTCATGGACGCTCTGCCGATGTGCATTAAGACATTTGGAGGGGGGAAAGCCGATTAGCGTTGCCAGCGAGCAGCTTTTTTGGACGAGGGTGCGTAAAAGCAAATTTTTATGCTCGTCGTCATTATTGCATGCAAGCGAAACATTTTCGCCATGCAGTAACGTCACATCCCGTTAAAGATTTTGTCATACACACAAATTGCACCTGCTGGTGGTAACCCAAAGGCATACGTACAGCAGAGTCTATACAGTGAATAATGATAAAAAAATAAAAATGGGTTTTGTAATAGCTTGTTAGTTGGCGCTTGATTTTTAGGGCTGTGGTGTACGTCTATTAGTCCGAGAGCCGTCATTTGAACGATAGTGAACGAGCCTGCATATATATATATATATATATATATATATATATATATATATATATATATATATATATATATATAGTAGTGGGAAAAGAATCACGCGGACCCCGATAGAATAAGGAATGAAGAAAGAAACTACGACTTTCGTTGGTTTGGCACTGTATATTTTCACTAACGTTTCGTCTGGTGGACCAGACTTTGACAAAGTCTGGTCCACCAGACGAAACGTTAGTGAAAATATACAGTGCCAAACCAACGAAAGTCGTAGTTTCTTTCTTCATTCCTTATATATATATATATATATATATATATATATGCAGGCTCGTTCACTATCGTTCAAATGACGGCTCTCGGACTAATAGACGTACACCATATATATACTTCCGTCGTACGAGTAAAGTTGCACTGTTTTCCATCCATAAAGTGTGTTGTCAGCGCTCGCGTGTAGATGTACTACATCCTTAGGCTGTTGTCTCCTTCTTGTTTTATCCTCATTTTTTTCTTTAACTGCCAGACTTACAACGAATTGTGTTTGAAAAAAAGAAACACTGAATCTCGAGTCGGATTACACGTTCATTCAAGAAGAAGAAGAGCTGCTGATCGATCTTGCGAGATAAATGGACTATGCCGCAGAAGTGCGGCAGTCTTCTCGCGTGCCTCAAGTTTACCGCCATGGGCTGTACTGCGCTGCTACGAAGCGCTTTCCGTTCAACCTACGCCTTCGTCGATGCTGCAAGCATTCATCTTGAGCCGTACGAGCGTATGGGCCGAATGCGGGAACAACCTGCAGAAGGAAGAGTGCGCATATTCAGCAGAAAAAGCACGCAAATCGATTCAATGACAAAGTGTTCCCAAGCGCTAGTTCCCTGAGAAGGAAGTTGATTACCGCCATGCATCCTATAAAAAGTAGGAAGACCATTCATATAGGCACTTTCTAAGGCATACTCAAACTGACTTCCGGAAAGCGTGACAGTGCTTTCAAGACACAGCCATATGAATCCAACAGACAGTTAAGCTAAAGAAAATATAGGGGACATTATTTGTTCTTTTTAACTGTAGTGTGATAATTATTATATAAATTGAAAAGGAATTAAAGTGGACGAGAAAGCACCCTTTCCATCGGTGGGATCCGGAGCCAGAACTTTCTAATAAAACATGACGTGACGGTCGCTGTACTCCTACTAAGTTTATTGAAAACAGACTGTGTCCGTATTCGCTTGCGCGGAAGCGAATACAGATTACTAAATAGGCAATTCTAAGCAGTCTGCATTCGTTGATCTACCGCCTTGAATGAGCATTCGCCCAGAATCTTTCGCGTCAGGTGCAGCGTTTTTCTGTTTTCAATAAACCTTCTAATAAAGTCGAAGGTTGTGAGCTCGTACCCAGCAGCGGAACTTCCGGTCGCCGTCACATGCCGGAGAGTCACGTTACCTCAACAGAGCATATGACGTCGTACCACCGCCGAAATTTGAATGAAAGGGCAATGTTCTGCCTGGCGTTGCGTTAGCTTCGCTATTTTGGCAGTGTCAGTGGTTGGCCCGTGTCACTGGGGTGCCAGTAATCTACGCCTTGCCGCGCTTAGCACTTCTCACTAGTTTGCCAGCATCACTACTGCCAGAACCAGAGTCGACAGCGACGTGCTGCTCTACAAGTGACGTCATGCGTGACGTTTCTGCTCGGGTCATGTGACTCGCACAGCCGATGGCGACCGAAGTTCCGCTACTGGGTTCTTAGGATATGTAATCCTGCATGCTGACCGCCAGGAGCCCAGAACATTATAACAATGTAAGCAAGCTCGCAACTAGCGGCCATCTTACAACCACAGCACACTGCACGCGCTGTGGTTGTAAGCCCATGCTTAATAGAACTAACGTGGTCGCAAGAAATTCAGATCAAATGATTAGACAAATCATTGAGGCGTTCGAAATGAACAGCAGCAAAGGCTGTGTGAGCCAACGTTTCTACAAAGAAGTTCTGTAAACGTTGGTGTGAGCTGCTCATCTGTTTCGTTGTCTGAAAAAGGGACAGTGTTCTTGTCAAGGTAGCGGTGGCGATGTCGCTGTAAAGCGACATGGTGCGATGGTGGTTTTACCACCCTTTTCTTCCTTCTTGTATCGAAGGTTGGATCGAAGGTCGCAGGTTCGGTCCATGTCGGCGGGAAGTTATCTTTTCGTCCACTTCACTTTTTTCAATGTTACATCGTAGTTACTACAAACAACACCCCCATACTTTGCTTTCTTGCCTCTTCGTTCTAATTGATGTTGTGTCTAGCAAACAAACAAAAAACGAGCCCTTAAAATTCGCCTTCTTTCCTTCTTGTACATTCTTTTTTATGCTGTTACCACGTGCAATAAACCCCTGTTGTTAGTAGCGCTGTGCCCTCGTGTCTTCCTTTGCGCCCTCGTGTTTCCTTCCGCTAAAACATAAGCGCAGAGCATCCCGTAACTGCCGATTCATCTGAGACTCGCCTTTGGCCGATTCTCGGCGTTCCGTTACTAGTATAGCCGCACTCTTGGACGGAGGTGGACGAAGAACCGAGCCCACGTGACCTTCGTCACTGAGCTTTTCGCTCAGGGAGGCTCGGTGTACGGGCGGCCTGCATGCGCGCGGTACTTGTCGGCTCGCTGTTTGTCTCTTGCGCGATGGGCGTGATGATGCAGACGACTTGCACTTGGCACATCCGCTGTCCAACACGTTTCGGAGTCGACGCCAGCCTCAGGTTGGCGGATTTCTGATCCCACCCCATCGGTAGGTACACGGCAGCAAGCAATAGAGAGAGAGAAAAAAATCAAGAGCGAAGGCTGAAAGCAGCACTGACACCAATTTTCGAAGCTGAGCTTACATCGCTATACAAATTTCCTGCATACAGAGACCGACGTTAAACCCCAACAATTATGATTATTACGGACACGGCTATGAGCAAGTGTGAAGCTCAGTAAACGTGTTGCGGCTCACTACGATATGGTTTCCGCATGACATCTAAAACTTGAAGAAATATTTATTTTGACTTGGTCAAACAACAACTCAGATGTTTAGAAAATTCAGCAGTTGTGGAAATCAATTTCATGCGAAGCAGTTAGAGAGTACTTCTATGCTGTATTTTATGGCTTTGAGCCAAGCGTTACGAGGTGGATCGACGTGTTTTTGTAAGTGTAGTAGCTGTGTGCAGATCGTGGGCTTACCAGGCACGTCGACAACACTGGCGTTTAAAAGGTCAGTTATGGTGCGACGTAACGTCAGCCCTCACGTTAGAGTACACACGTCAGTATTATCGGAACTAAGGGTACTTTATGGTGCAGTCATGTGAATATCACATGTAACTTTCGTTAATGTATTCCTCCGGGGTCGAGCAATGCTTCAATATAGCTTGCTGAATCATAGGAATGCAAATATAATGTTTATTAGACTGCTATAAAAGCGGAGCCAACACTGGAACCACAGACGTTAATCTGATATGACGCCTGTATATTAGGAGTACATATGTAGTGTTTATTGCTTTCTTGTAAAATTAGATAGCCACCACCACAACCACAACTGACGTTGCACCAACATTACGCCTGCATAGGCTGTTTTTCCCAACCAGTTTACACGCCTGGCGTGGCTTTGTGGTAGAATACCTGATTGCCACGCAGAATGCAGGAGTTCAATTCCTGCTGGGATCCTAACTTTTATTCTTTCCATTCGTCGGGTCAACGGTGCCGATGTCGGTTTTTCTTAACGCTCTCGCATTTAAATTACCAATGTCTGTTCTCACCGTTCCTGAGTAGATATAAACTGTCAATCACCTGTGGCGCATACCCGTACACCGCGTCCCAACGGGTATGTGCCACACGTGTCTGGAGGAAAGGGCTTGACGACGTACGCGACAGTATTTCCATGTTATTCGTGTCCTGACCAGACAGTTATATTCGTCAAATCCTCTTGCCCTTCTATGCCAATTTTGGTCTACACCAAGTTAAGGAAGCGATCATGAGAGCACCCAGACGTAGGCGGCTAGATAGCTAGATAGATACGTAGATAGAAACGCTCAAAGTGCCAAAGGTTCGCTAAAAAATGCTTCGCATTTAATAACAGAGAGCTGAGCTAGTTGATAAGTATTCATTCTAAATGTCCGTGTTTGCACGCCCTGCCTTTTAGAATGAATCTGAGATTTTTTTTTTTAAGGCGACTATGTATAACGAAAATACCACCGTGAGCTAGTTGGTCAGACGACTTTAAGCCATTGTGCGAAGCAACGAATGAAGTCTTGGAGTGAGAAAAGACTTCACATACCACCGGCTTTCGTGTTTTGTTTTCCGTCTCCAGTCTCTACCTTCGGTAATGTTTCGGTTAATAATTTTAATTCGACTGTAGATAGTCACTCGACCAATTGGATGGTTCCTAACGCGCTTGCTTTGCATTTTAAAGCAGCAGCCCATACCATGTAGGGCGGCTGGCCATCAATGTTGCCGCCGTAGGTAGTCTTGAATAGCTCGAGCCTCCTCATGGCAGCCTCGTCCACGACTCGGTCGGTCTCGCTGTTGGCCCAGCGCCAAATGTGTTGAGACGTGTCGTCGTCCCTAGCGCCTTGCTCGATCGGTATCCCACCGTGCGGCAAACGGTCATCAGCACGACGAAACAAGGGAAACGCGTCGACGCCGTCGTCGAAGTCCTCGACGTTCAACAGCTCGCTCACGAGATGCCCGGGATCGGACCAGCACGAACCCCTGGCGATGCCTCTGAAACCTCGCTCCTGTCCTCCGGTCTGCGTCTCCAGAACCGGGAACCTCGGCTCGACAAAAGGCAGTGGGCCTTCAGAGGCGAATGGGACTTCGCCAGGACTCAGACGGCCGCCGTCTTCGTCCTCCTGAAGCGAAGCTGCCTCGAAGGCACCGTGGTCTGCCGGCAGCGCGTCTTGAGGAAGGAAAGGCGGGTGTTCGTAGAAGAGCCCGGGAGATTGCGTCTGCGACGAGAGAAGCATTCGCTCGTCGTCAGAACGAACCGACGTAGGCCTGAAGGATGACCCCGGACGGCTATCCTCCACAACGACGCGGTTACCCTCTTCAACACCACTCTCTTCCTCCTGCGAAACTGAGATTTCGGAGTAGCTTCCACTTCTCGAAGAGTGGCTGGAAACGTCTTCACTGCCGTTAGTGGAGTCTAAATTGGACGGAGCGCGCGAATTCACCACTGGACCGCTTTGAGTGACGACCTCCTGGTCACTGGCTCTTCTCAGGATCGGCACGGCGCATGTCTCCGCAACGGAGTCGTGTTCTTGACGTCGCTGAGGCTTCGGGCGCTTTCCTCTCTTCCGACGACTCTCTCGACTCTCTTCATCGTGGGAAGGCGGGAATGAGGCGGTGTCCCGCGAAGAGACGCGTCCTGTCGAGCGGCTTGATCTTCGAACAGGTGGCGCCGGTGATCCCGGGGGCGACGGAGCCGCACTCGCCGAACGGTCGCGCGAGGAGTGACTGGGGTGTCGGCTGATGCTCCGGGATCGGCCCGACCTGCTCACTGCCGCCGGACTGGACGGCCTCCGACGATGTCCCTCGTCCAGCCTCCCGCTATGCGCCGTGCTCACGCTAATCAGCAGCGCCATCTCGCTTACTATCCTCGATAGCCTGTCGAGCGACGCGTACATTTCTTCGAGCGTTGCTGCGGCCCTCCTGCTATCAGCGGACTCCTCTTCTTGCGCGTACGGCTGTTCTTCCTGCCCCTGCTCGTAATGATGATGACGGTGGTGGTGGCGATGGCTTGTTCCTTCACTCGACGCTCCCGCTTCCCGCTGTCGAGCCGGCGACTGACTCCTCGACTCTGCTTCTGTGATTCGGGACGGCGACTGTACCAGGCGCTTCCGTTTGACCGCTTTCACCTTTGCCTTGAAGCCGATAGAGTCAACCCTGGACTTTGGGCTGCAGAAAAGGTCTGACAGGTGAACAACGCTTCGGTTTCCGGTTGACTAACATGCGACTCAGATTATTAAAAACTGAGACCAACTTACTGGACTCTCTTCCTTATCTAGGGAATGGCTTCCAAAATTTATTAGTATCTTACAGGTGCTGCCTGTTGCGGGCCTTTCGGCTCACGACGTCCTCTACAGCTGAGTAATCTCTTGGCAAAAAAAAAAAACCAACGCTCCGATCAGTAGCATAGCCAGGAACTTTTTTCAAGGGGAGGGGGGGGGGGGGCGTTAACTATATTTTGTGTAAGTTCTTAAAGCTGAACATTTTAACAGATTTGCCTGTCTGGTTGGGTTACTTAAGAGTTTCAAAGAGGTCCAATTAAAAAATTGGTTTATTTCCCGACGTTTCGGAATCAACTCGATTCCTTCTTCAGGGGGAGTGTGTAAGTTCGTGTGTGCATTTGTATGTGTGCGTGTCCATGTACACTTGCAAAATTGAACAATGTTGGGAATATTGACCCCCCCCCCCCGAATTCTGCCTCTCCCCCCCCCCCCCCTGGCTACGGCAGTGGCTGCGATGTTTCAAGAAAAAGCAACACAAAAATCTAGGCTTATTCGTTATTTTCAGTTACATTTTAAGAAAACTATAGCAATCAGTTAACAGACTCTACGTTAACCTCTACGTTAACCTATGGCTGACTTAACTGAACGTTGAAGCCGCGGAGCGAGTGATCAAGGCTGGTCAGGCCCTGCGGTGAATCATGCGAGCTCGACAACTCGCAACCACTGTTACCCGAACATACTGTGGGGGCTTCGTTGCTTTTGCGATACCGCTGCCATGCACGAAGTCGATGGTTCGATTCCTGGCCGCAATAGACACCACATTCAGAAATCAAACCTGGGACTTTACTATCAGGGAGGCATTTCTAGGATTCGGGGACATCTCTACCTTCCGCCATCTCTTGGCGGCACCCTGCCGTAAGTGAATGAGGAATATGCGAGAAGAAAAAGTCATATCTGACGAAAAAGAACTACTTATCAAAATTGACTCCCGGTTCAGTACATCAGAGGCCCACTGCAACGTTCTAGTGAGAATGCAGTGCCGGACTGCACAACGCGTGTGGCTTCCCCGAAACATTGGAACCCCGCCTGTGAGAGTCACATAGGCCGCACAGTAAATATGAAATATTCGAACCCGGTGATATCCCGCCTTGTTTACCCAAACATATGAAAGACGGATAAGTGCGAGAACTGTGGTTCTAGAGCCACTCTGGAACACATGCTATGGCAACTTCGAGGGATAACAAAAAAACAATAATGGGGATGCAGTCTCTAGCGATCGCCTTCGCACGCGTTGGGAGACTGCTACAAATCTCTGCCCTTGAAGATCAACTTCGGGCTGTTTAGTGGGCCGAGGAATCCACCAGGACTCTAGAATTCCTGGCCGAGACCTTTTGCACGTCCCACAAACTCGCAGGACCCTTCAGTAAAGTTCTTTGACTGACTGGCTGACTAGTAAAAGCTATGTACTTTTTGTCACGCAGCTGGAATTTTACCAGAGTGTTCCAGTGGGTCTCTGCTGTGTACAACCGAGTGTCTGCTTCGATAATTATTTTCTTTTTTTGTCATATATGGTTTTTTTTTTCTCGACTATTTCCCGTTCAATTACGGCGGGGCATCGTTGCCGCCGCCGAGAGATGGCACCACGTGTCTCCATGTCATAGTCATGAGTCATTGAAGTAGCCAGGAGTGCCCTCCACCCTCCTCCCTCCCAAAATTTTCAAATTTGCATGTGTGTATATATATATATATATATATATATATATATATATATATATATATATGCATAATGCATAGTGTTTGGTTGACCTCGAGAAAAATTTCTGACTGCGCCCCTGTCACGAGTGCAAAGACCTTTTGACGATGGGTATTTGTGTGTGTATGTTAAAGTCGTTCATAGTAAAGCCCACGATCTCCGCTAATGCGTCAGTCTATCGTCTCTGCGTTATATATCAATCTAACAGAATGCTATGCCGGGCGTGTTGGTTCGTGGTCTTATACATATATATATATATATATATATATATATATATATATATATATATATATATATATATATATATATATATATATATATATATATATATATATATGCATAATGCATAGTGTTTGGTTGACCTCGAGAAAAATTTCTGACTGCGCCCCTGTCACGAGTGCAAAGACCTTTTGACGATGGGTATTTGTGTGTGTACGTTAAAGTCGTTCATAGTAAAGCCCACGATCTCCGCTAATGCGTCAGTCTATCGTCTCTGCGTTATATATCAATCTAACAGAATGCTATGCCGGGCGTGTTGGTTCGTGGTCTTAATACAAAAGCAAAGCGCAAGAAAGAGAGGACAAGAGGACGGGACGATCGCTTTCCCGTCTACTTGTCTCTCTTCTGTCTTTCTTTTTCTTTTTTTGAGCTCTGCTTTTATTATATACCAGTCAGCCCACCTGTGGTCTAGACTTCTCCAGCGTTGCACGAGGCCAGCGGAAGAAGACGTCGAGGGAAGTGCGCTCGGTCGCCCCGAAGTTCCAGGTTCAGCCCAGGACTGAAAGAAAATAGCACACATTATTATACGGCAGACCCTCGCTTCTCGTGACATAAGCCACGCCTATCAAAGTATTTTTTTCGGATACGCGCTACCCCGCCTCCGCGCTAGAGTACCCCGCACCCTCACTGACGTTACTGTGGTCGCCATGCTGGCGCACACTACAGGCATGGTGGAAACGCGCATCGGCATAAAGGGCCCCTAAACCACCTCGAATATTTCTAACGATTCGAGCAAACTCGCCTATCAGGTTCAGAATGCCGTCGCGATCAATGCCAAACGCGGCAGCGCTACGCGAACAGGCGCACCACGAAATTAGTAAAAAAAAAGGCAGCCTATCTGCGTGCTTCGCTGCAGATGTCGTCGAAAGACTTCTGCCGGCCGTACTACATGAGTCCTGGTCTCATCCGCGGCCACCCGTGATGCTGTTCCCAGGGCCACTGCCAGGTGGCAGCACCATATCGTCGGCAGAGGGCGTTTTCGCGCATAGCGTCGCATTTTCAGCGAATCCTAAGAAACACTAGGGTCTTTAGAATTACGTATCTATGTATTTTCTAATAAAGGAACACACCACCTAATACTTACGTATTGATGTTGCGCCTCAGATATGCGTAATATTTGCTTTTTGATCGACAATGTTCACAAGTATGAACGCAGCTATCAGTTCAAGCTGGCTGGGCGTTCAGCAAGTGCCTAAGCTTTGTCCGGGTGGCTGAATCGTGTGACAGACAGACAGACAGACAGACAGACAGACAGACAGACAGACAGACACGCCGAAATTTCTGCGTTCAAATATCCCAAGAAAGACTATCGTCTTTAAAAACAATCTCGTGCTCCTCTCTGAGCCTTTCCGGTATCGCCAGCGCTGGCCGTGATGTCACCAGTAGAAAACGCTGATGGTAACACCACGAGAATCTTTTCATATACTATCAAGCCCACGCGCTCCTTTCTCTTCCTTCTCGCAAGGCAAGGAGGAACACTCGGAGAGGAGGAGAGAAAAGCCGACGAACTGAGCATAGCGAAGGAAAGAGCGAAACGAGCGAGGGCCGCGTTTCAATCACAAAACACGCGTAACTCCGATTTACGGCACCATTTCGGAAAATTCTCGCGGCTACACTGTTTGTTGTAGACTCGTGCACAGCTGCAACACCGCAACAAAATTTAGATATCTGTGTGGTTTAGGGCCCCTTTGACGCAGGTTACCGAGTCCCTATACTGGAAAAAAAATTTTTTTCGTCAATGAATTTGATTTTTAACACGTCATTTCGTGAAACGAATACTTAGAGCGAGTGTTAGTGAGCGTGCTTCGAGGCATCTGCAACGTTGTATTTAGGTACAGTTTCGTCGCGCATTTCAAAAAGAAGTTCTCACCCAGGCCACCTTAATGTACCTCTATTTCTCTCCGTTTTCTCTCTCTCTCTCTTATTTCTAATAAAGCTGAGAGAGCTTCTTCTGCCAGACTATTCAGACGAGCAAAAGTATTATTTTCACACTGCTAAAATTCGAATTGTTATATTGCGCAGATGAGGAAATGGTGGTAACAGTAAGGTTGTGGGTGGTTAAATAAAATTGTGACATGAAGTATAATTTAAAGCTCTGGCCGAAACGCTAACATAAATATTGGGGACGACCTTGACTTAGGTGTCTGCTATTGGCACTCGCATATTGGCGTTCGTGTGCATTGGTGTATTCCTTGCGTTAACATTGTTTCGTCGCACTGGCGAAGCGGATCTCGGAGGCCACGTAAAAAGAAGCGCGTGGTTGAGAGCTGTTCCGCCAGGTGCCGCAACCATCCCAGCTGCTCACAATCTTTCACTGGACTCAATCAATTAATTTTCATTCGTTATCCTGGCAGTTAATTATCCTTACGTTACGTAAACTTATGCTCCGATGTCCTACTATCCAATATAACTGTTAACTTGAACCAGAATTATCAATTTCATACCGGTTTTATGTTTTTGCAAGACTTTTTCTGAATATTCAGAAAACTTGACGTAAGTGCTCGACCGGAAGTGCCCGGAAGGGAACCAATTTGACTGTGACTCGTTGCACGTACCACTGAAAATGCTTCTTTCTCCAGCTGTACCAAGCAGCTATGGCAACGTAAGGATGGCGTTCGTGTGCCCGTGTCTTCTAGAACAAACTCTCGGAGAGACTAAAAAACAAAGCATTACAATGACTATCTGTATCCCTCGACGCAAGTGAATCTGTAACATGCACTACATGTGCATACTTGACAGCAGTACACCACCAGAGCTTGCGGAAACCCTGAACTCGACCTTGCGAGAAGTGCATGCGCAATCGGCAAATGCCTCTTCTCTCCAAACTTTTGCGGCTACACTATCGTCATTTGTATTTTTTATTAACTAGCCGGAGTGCTTCTGGTTTTAACTCGCACAAACCATGACGGAGTTGTGCCTCTCTGTTTAGGGACTGCGCATCATCATTTGCTTCACCGGGGCATTCCTCCCGGCTCCGAATTGACAAGCAACAAAGGAGCGCTAAAGAAACGGGTACGGGATCAAAAGACACACAGGACAGGCACTCAGTTTTCAACTGTTGCTTTAATAATTAAAAATTTAGCGCCTGTCCTGTGTACCCCTTACTGGCGTCCCCTTTTCTTCAGCGCTTCTTTGTTCCGCATCAAGTATGAACCAACTTGCCCCAAAACAGGCGTCACTAATCCATAATAACAGTGTGCCTCTGACGCCCCGATGGAGTCCTGTGGTGGTGGATGTAGGCATTCATTGTCGGGGGCTCGCCAACGAACTGAACGTTCCATCCATGCCTCAATACTCTCCCGTTCTCGCTGCGTCTTAGCCTTACCTAAAATTGTCACCTTAGCAAACAGAGGCGAACAACCACACAACTTGCAGTGCAGCGGCAAGTTACCACCGGTGCCCGTGGGTAGAAGATTTTCATGCTCCCTCAACCTAACATTGACACATCGACCCGACTGCGTGGTTGTTCGCCTCTGTTTGCTAAGGTGACAATTTTAGGTAAGGCTAAGACGCAGCGAGAACGGGAGATTATTGAGGCATTCCATATTTGGAAACTTGGTCCAGACAAATGCGTTAGTGCGGCTTCTGTTTATCTTACCAGGAAAGAATTTTTGTTTCTAGCACAGAGGTGATCTGCTTAGATTAGCTGTGTGTGCTTTTTGGGGTGTTTGGTTTTGTTTGTCATCTGCGCATGCGTCGTACGGTCAGGGGGAAGGTTTTTCCGAAATAAACGCCAGTTGTTAGTGCCACGTCTCTGCGCTCTGTCTCTGTTTTCTGCCGCTCTGCTGTTTTCCGCTTTTCGACGTTTTGTGGCTTCTTTTGTAGTTAACTAAGTTCCATCCACTACTCTTAACTGCTCCTTGTAAAGGCTAGTTCACACCGGCGACTAGCCCTGGTCGCGCGACCATTTGCGACTGCAAGTCAAAAAGCGACTCAAAGCGACCGATGTTCACACCTGCGTGCGACCTATATACGTATGTCGCCACATAGAATTCACGTCTGCTCGTATATAGCTCGCATTGCTATTGCCCCGTAAAATAAGGTGACGTCCTGTTCCTGCGCATGTGATTGGCTCAGAGCTTTGCGACTGCAGTCGCGCGAGTGAAAAATCGAGCAGCGAGCGACTGAGTCAAAGCAGTCTCTTTGCGACCAAAACGGCCATTTGCGACCATTTGCGACCAGTCGCTTTGCGACTAACTTAGTCGCGCGACCGTTGCTAGTCGCCGGTGTGAACGAGCCCTAAGGCTGAAGCCTCAAACTCCTTTAACACAATGGAGTTAAACAGCTTGTTTCGAAGAAAATTCAGGTGTTAAGGCGTCCACCGAGAAACGAAGCTAGGCTAGCGATTGAAATGGCGATGCTAACGGGGCCTGATTGTGCTATCGCGTTCTACTCTTGAAAGCGAAGTTGAAGCGTCCTGCAAGTTTTTTTTTTTCTTTACCTCGTATTTGAATTCTTGGCTCATTCGCTGCAGCCAGTAGAAATAAAAGCTGACGACGCTTACACAGGGAGAGTGCATTGAACAATTTACTGATTCCTGCAAATAATGAGGCAGTCAGCTCACCTGGTAAGCTATGAGCCTACTTTATTTTACTGTTCTCAGCTGCAGTCAAACTCACCCTCTGCGAGTGGGGCGAGGCATACCCCGAGGCATTTCCGGAGGGGTACCCTGACGCTGGAGTCCTAAATCCCTCGTCGACCTCTTCGTCGGCGTGGCTCACGGGGTCCTCCGGGAACGCGCTGCGGACTTCGCTGAAGGACGACCGCTTGTTCAGCGTGCTCTGCCCGGCGCTTTCTGTGAATAGCACGGCTTGTTTGATCTGCTCCAGGTTGGGTAGACTGTAGGAAAAGACGCCACCCAGCTGAGCGTCAAGGATGGAGCCCTTCAGTTGCTCCCAGTGCTTCTGCTCCCGCTTGGTATCTTGCTGCTTCTTCCGGCCAGAAGAGGATTCGAGTCTATGAAGCAAAAGACAACGGTCCCAGTCATGGACTTCGGCAGGGGGGTGCAAAAGGGGAACTTGCCCCCCCCCCCCTCCCCCTCCCAAGCCACACCACCAGTAGCTATTTTACCATAGATGCCTCATCAAACGCGAAGATTGACCGTTGGCGGCGTCGACACGATGCAAAAAATCATCACCACGGGAAGACGTCGCTATATGGCGTCATCATGGTGTCACTTATCGCCAATATTCAGGTGAGGCGCAGATAGCTTGCAATGCCTCCGATCCTGGAGGCAGTGCAATATCACGTTATGTGCAGAAAGCTTTCGGAGAGGGGTGGGAGAGAATCAATACATTGACTGAAGAAAAAGAAGATGGCTTCCGCCTTCGAGTCGAAAAAGTTCGAAGCGAATTCGAATAGTAGCAGAATTTGAATAGTAGCAAGGTGCGAGTTATATCCATAATCATACGTTAAATTTTAAAGTTTGCCATACTTATCCCATATAAGCCCATTTAACACGCTTTTAGGCCATAAAAAAATTAATCGCTATGTAGGTAATATGCACCCTTAACCATCAAGTGCGGCTTCTCTGCAGTGCAGATTTGTCTCGAATACGTGGTTTTCACAGCTTTGCATAATATGTTGCAGAGAAACCACCTTTTCAGGCCTGTAACATACGGTAAAATATGTCTATCTGTTCGTTTCGAATACTTCGAAGATTCGAAAATTTAAGTTAGTGTCGAAGCGAATTCAAATACTGTAATATTCGTTGGAATATCCCCCCCCCCCTATTCACCTAAGAGGGGGGGGGGGCGCAAAGTCAGCCCCACACATTGACATAATCGGAGGGGGGGGGCGCAATGTCAGCGCCATTACAGTGACATAATTGGGAGGGGGGCGCTGCGACGAACCTTCGCCCCCCCCCTGAAGGAGAACCCTGCGCACGCCTATGGATGGCTGTGATCTGTATTTGTCTTGATCATCCGATCTTTATGTTTGTTGTGTGTTGGTAACGAGCAGTGCGCCTGCGCGTGCTAACGCGGCTGTGTATATATGTAGCGAAGCTTTTCTTATAAAGCTTAGTTGGCGAGTTGCGCTGGTCCCGTGCATCGGTGTTCTTTCTTTGTCCTGTGTCGCGCCCGCGCTATCCAGCATTTAAGATGGTGATTTGTAATCTCTAAAAGTAGTATGGGCACCACAAGGACACAGAATATGCGGAGGATGTCCGTGCCTCCAACCGGAGCCCGTATTCACAGAAAGCTGTTGCGCTAGAATCTTTAATAAAAAATAAAATTCTAGTCAATTCCGACGTTAGATATATTATTATAAAAAGCAATGTGCCAATGGCAGAAAGCATTTAACGAATGAAGAGCGCTGTCAATATGGTCCTAGAGACTTTCAATCATGCAGGCTATCACAGCAGTACATGCAGTCGATATACGCAGCAGTATGTTTGCAGCGTACATATGCAGAGATATATGCAGCAGTATATTGAAATCACAAAATACGGCAATTAGTTCTATACATCGCATAAGTATATATGAATGTTTTAAAGAATTTACCGTATTTTTGACGCACAAGTTTGCTTCACGGCATTACTGTTTCGTGATATTGCGAGGAAGGTGGCTTTACGGCAATACGCGGGGATCTTTTTTTCTTTTTTTTTTTCTCGGTTCGTATTTGTGGGTGCGGGTTATATGCAGGGGCGGGTTATGCGCAAGAAACTACGGTGTCGATGTACAATAATAATAATCATTGGGGTTTAACGTCCCAAAACCACATATTATTATGAGAGACGTCGTGGTGGAGAGCTCCAGAAATTTCTGGTCATCATCACCATCATCAGCCTGTCTACGCCCACTGCAGGGCAAAAGCCTCTCCCATCCCATGTTCCGCCAATCAACCCGGTCCTGTGCTTTCTGCTGCCAAGTTATACCTACAAACTTCTTAATCTCATCTGCCCACCTAATTTTCTGTCTCCCCCTCACGCGTTTGCCATCTCTTGGAATCCAGTCAGTTACCCTTAATGACCACCGGTTATCCCGCCGACGTGCTACGTGCCCGGCCCATATCCATTTCTGGTATCGATGTACAAACCGCCTCAACATTTTCGTACGCAGCTGAGTCCGCCTTGGCCCTAATGTCGGCTTTGTTCCTCAGTCGTAATGAATGGCGACGGCGAACTTCTTTTCTCCGCGTTCGACTGTGTTATCGCCAGCTCTGCGGAGAACACCAGGTTCTTCCCATTCACGGCAACCATCGCGTTAACGAAGGGAGCGGAGAATCGCGGAGAGGCGAACGGCGACCGCGCACGAAAGCGCGTGATGGAAAGCGGTAGTTTCTACTCGCTCCGCGCGGCGCCCTCCTAATCACACCGCTCACTCTCCCAAATGCATGCGAGAAGGTCCCTTGCCCGAGAAGCCAAGTCCTCCTGAGGGAAAGCAAACTTCTTGGGGAATTTTGCGCTGTCCGATATATCAAGTGTTCCGGCTATTTTTGCTCAATGTAGCCGTAGCTTTTCCCATGCCAGGGGCGTAGCCAGGGGGTGAGGGGGGTTGGGGGTTCAACCTCCGCCCCCCCCCCCGAAAGTTTTCAATTTTGCTTGCGTATATGTACACGCACACATACAAACGCACGCACGAACATACATAAGGTATGGTTGAACCCCCCTCTCCCCCGCAGCCCCCGAAAAAAATTTCCGGCTACGCCCCTGTCCCATGCACTGACTGTCGTATTTGAAAATAGTTCAATATAACGGATAATTCGGTTTACCCGAGTTTGATATCGTCGGGTTTGACTGCAGTGCTCAATACACCAATAAGCATACCTGATGGAGAGCAGAACGATTTCTCGCCGGAGCTTCTTTTCATGTTGGCGTAAGAGCGGCGCAATGTCGAAATAGTTTCCTTGCGACTGCTCCTTGGCGCACGGTTCCATGCCATTCGGCTCAGCATCACAAGCCTGGTAGATAGCAGACCCTTTAATAAAATATCCACGAAAGCAGCTGGAAGCTTATTTGCAGTCACGTTCAATAGTAATCTGTTCTCAATTTAAAAATAATAAATTAACAGGGTTCTACGGTTATCATGAAGTTCCTAATGAAACTAATATTTGAAATATGTTTAACAGCCTCACTAGGCCAAGAAATGGAACAGTGAAGCAGTGATGGCTAGTAAAATTGAGCGTGCAACAGGCATTAATGTAACCACTAAAGAATCATAAATGTGCTTGTTTGGAGAAAAATGTATCCTATACTAAATAGCATGTATAATATGTGTGGTGTAGGATCCAGTGGAATCGCAGAAAAATTGCAACAAGTGTTGTTGGTATATACTCGTACGTACGACAGGCAAGGCGGTTGCTTGCAGTAAGCTTACTTGAGGGCATTGCTTTGTTATGCAACTATAAGCTGATTGATCTGGTACTTTTCCCATTCTGTGGGCATTGTGAGCTGGAAAAAATTAACATGCCTATAATATGTTGTTCAATGAAGCGCAGTTAGATGTCCCTTACAAATGCCTGCAAATGCCTCACTGATCCTTTGATAATTATAAAAGTACTTGGTGAATTACAATATTTGTTGAAAACCAACTAATTAGGTGTTATCAAAGAATACTGACAGCTACTCCAGTGCACATGAAACAATAAGTACTAGGTTTTCGTCACATAATGCAGTTCTTTATTAAAATCTTGGTGCTAGATGGCTGGTATATGCTGTATATCACAACGTTGTCTAGAATTCCCGATGACCATTAAAGTTTTCAAAGTGACCGTAACCTTAGTTATCCTTAGTATGCCAAGTTGAAGACTCCTATCTGCTCTGAATATAAATTAATTTCCTTCACTCATAAACAGGCAACTTCTGATTTCCCATATTATATGAAGCTCCCTTACACTTGTACTTTGCATCTAGCCTTTAATAAAATGACGTATTACTAAAACCAGCAAAAGAGTTGCAAACGCTGGGTTACGTGTGTTGAAACTTGAGTCAATACACAACTCAAACGCACTGCTTGTCATACATAACATTTGTCACCACACAGCTTGAATTCATTTCGTCCATTCAGTCGCCCCATCAAGTGCACTTAACCTCTATGTTGGAAGCAGTGCAGAATAAAGCACACGATCCGTTTATGGCAACTATGACTGTCATACCGGTATAACAAAAATAGAGCTAGTCATATAGTGTCAAACAATTAGTGCTTGGCCTTCTATTGCACTTTTATGCCTACCGTAAAATCACGAGCAAGAGCCCCTTTTCGGGAGACGATATATGTGCCAATGACTGAGCAGCCGAGCACCGTAACCACTGGGCCAACATGACTGCAATGTGTAGCTAAAGCTTTGTTCACAATTGTTTCTGAATTCTTCCGCCATCAGGCAATGGCTGTAGCACCTATTAAGCGAACTTCAAAGGAATTAAACCTCACACAGGGAAGAGAAATGACAGCCACTGAGCCAACTTGGTAGGTCTTGTTACTGAACATTTCTTTATACAAGCACACAGCACATGTATGATCACAACCAATCACTCATTGTCGGGGTTACAGCCTCCTCAATCACGAAGGAGTGTGTAGAGCTTCAAACTTCTTGTCCTCACAATGAGTCGTGCCTCAAGAAGTAAAGAAATTTGCATGATGACTGTGAGCACTTGATTTGCACAGTATATATACCCCGGTAATTTTTAATAAGTCTAATAAAACGGGCACAGGCACTGGTAGATGCACTAGTTGAGAAACGTAAAACTTTCTATTAAAAAAAAAAATACTACCCTACAGGGTGGTTGGAAGTCTGAAGGAATCACGTCTGGTTGAAGAGAATCATGAAGTGAACAAAACAGATGCTGACTGAGGTGACATGTTCACAGGTGCCGTAGCTGTGCTTCAGGTTCCGCACACCTGCGTGGGGCCAAACCTCAAGTTTTGAATAATGTTATCAATTTGCTCTGCAGGTTTGGTAGCTCCATTATGCCAATGACCCTGAATTGAAACTATAGGTTTAGAAAGAAACCAGAGAAACAATTTACAGTGGCGAACACGTGCACCAACTTCTACAGTTCATTGAAAGATGAAAAAAATGCATGCATCGGCAAAAAATAGTGCCTGACAGGTTCCAATGTATGAATATGGCATTGACCACTCAACTCAAGGACTAACGCATGCGATCTGTTATAGCAAATTAGAAATTTGTTGCACGATAACTAATAACAGAAAGAAGAAATAAAGCATGTCTAGAAATGACAAGGCCCGAATCCTGCCCCCGCACTCAAAATACAACGCTCTAACCTGCATGTCAGGCTTGACTACCTTCATTGACAATATGTAGATTCTGAACTGCATTAAAAAGTTGCAGGGAATGACATGTATGCCATCTAAATTATGAAAAAAAAAAAACGCAACATTGCAGGCACAGAAACAAATAGTAAAGGGCGGGGACTATAGTTATATTACAAGGACTCCTACAGTACAACTATCGACACACAGTTGTTCACTAATTAAACAGCTATGAACCGATGTAATGAGTTTGGACGTCAATGACAGCGACCAAAGCCTACCAATATTAATCGACGATCGAGGGAAATCTACGGTGTTTCGAGTGTCCAATGCCTTGGAACATATTTCCTCAAGCATAAAGCAGGGTCTGCGTGGAAAGATTCGCACGGGTAAACATCCAAAAAGCACTGATAACAAAAACAACGTACACGGTGCAGAATCTATAAACACCACTTTGAGTAGAACACGGTGCCGAAACTGCGCACCAACTAACGTTGAGCTACAAACGTAGAGGTGGTTCGCTCAATGCCCAGCTTGAAGCCGCATTCCTCAAGAGCATCTCCATAGGCACACCGCGAACTTTGAGCAACAGACTAGGTAAAGAATGTGCCTCACTTCGTGAGTCACTTCAAGACCGAACGAAGCACCAACGACAACGTGCCAAGAGGAACCATGGCGCCTGTCCATGGTCTGCTTGATGCGTTTGGCGGCCTTCTCGTGACTGTCCGGGTATTTCTTGCACGCAGCGGTGCACACAGACAGGCTATCGCGCAAAAGCGAGCCGCTCATCTCCGTGTAATGCAACACCAGTTCACCATCCATGTCAGCAGCCGATGCGTCCGCCGGGAATACATCGAAAGTCGAGACGTTGACGACCATCACACAGGTACCAGTTGTATAACCGCTTCACGCTGTTGCTTGTATGCATGTTCGAGTGCTCCAAACAACTCGAAAACAAAGACCCGACAAACCATGCGACACACCCCCACGACGTGAAACGCCGCGCCTTGACCGACGACATCCGGAACACCAGAATAGTAAGAGCCCCGACAACTTTTCAGCATGCGTGACATACTACGTCATAAACGAAACTCGACGGTAGCAACTGTTACTTCGTGTTTTCGAAGCGATCATACAAGCGTTCATTTTGATACAAGGCTTCTTCGATAATGCAACCCGCGAAGACACATTTCGACGTCGTAATTAGTTTACCCATGCGAGATTGCAACCTTTCATGTCTTTGGTGCGCAACACGTGAATGAGACGAATTTCAAAACGAACGTACCGTGTATGTCAGATGTTTTCATTCTCTGGAATTTGATGCATAGTGCGTCCCAGTGCACCGTCCGGCGACATCTATCTTGTTCTTCACCTATATCTGTGGCTCACACCCACTGTGGGGAATTGGCCAAGAATTGAATGGTTTTTTACTGTTTTGAAAATAGTCTAGCCCGGGTTGCTCAGCCTTCAGAGTTGTTCTGTGTTCCCCTCTTTTGACACCTACCTTCAGCCGCTGCAAGAGTGTATGTGCTTTATCATAAATCATTTAAGAAAGCACAAGTTTAAAATTGTTTATGATCTAAAATATTAGCACGCCGCACCGTCTTTGTTTTGACCCCGCCATAAAACCAAAGCGCACCACAAAATGGTATTTCGTTTTTTCTTCTCCGGCTGAATTTAAAGATCAAGAACTAGACACAGGCTAAAATAGAGCCACCTGTAAATTCAGAGTTTCCCGGAACAATTAATATTGCAGGAATTAAACTCTGTTCTACACTAACACAGGAAGAGTGGCCAAAGCGCCAGCATTTATGTGAAATCGTTGATGTCGCGCTGCGATTTTGCGTCAGACCTCCATCTTCCACTGAACTTCGTCTTATTTGTTTGGACCAGTG
The DNA here is from genome assembly GCF_013339695.2 of Rhipicephalus sanguineus. Classification (NCBI taxonomy): domain Eukaryota; kingdom Metazoa; phylum Arthropoda; class Arachnida; order Ixodida; family Ixodidae; genus Rhipicephalus; species Rhipicephalus sanguineus. Next base: position 10,132,833 of record NC_051185.1, on the reverse strand, counting down.
CATAGAGTTTCTTACAATATGGACCAGTGGTTCCGTACTATAAACAGTAGTATGAAACTCTATGGTATTGTGGCTTCCCTCAGAACCTAGACTTTTATATGCAGCAGGATTGATGATTGAAAAATTTTTAGTGTTGGTTTAGTGCCTTGTCTAGTTCGATTAAAACAAATTCACATCCCAGTTCTCTGCCCTTTACGGCAGAATGTCCTTATTTTCCCCACTATTCATTTTTATCCTTTCTCTCTAGTTTTCTGCCACCGATACTCTAACCGTCTATTACTTATTTCTATCGCGGACATGTTCACGTGCCCAAACATTCAGCTGGGTTACACTTATAGTGAACTAGAACATTTATAAGTGGGTGTTCTCAGAACCACGACCATGCATCATGAGTTTAGTACTGTAGCGCCTCTGCCGGGAGTTCACCGCAAGGTTTTCACTCTCCTCATGTGTTCGCATATGGTTCGCACTGTACTACGCGCGACGACCACTCGACCTCACTCTCTCCCACTGTTTTCAAACAGGGGTTCATGAAGGTAAGACGCTTATTGGTTAATCCACTAAATGCGAGAACATGCTAGAACATTCTTTTCACTACCCCTATATAAGCATGCGTACGGCCAAAATGAGTCACTTCGTTTCATTCTCCGGAGCTGTCAGTCAGCTGAGCAAAGATCAGACGACGCCCCAACACCTGACTAGCCGACCTTCTGACGTAAAATATTTAACTGATCGCGGCCAGCTTGACAAGCAACTAAACTTTCGTACTGATTTTGTTAATTTTATTAATTTTGTTGTCGACCGGTGTGGAAGTGAAGCGGGCAACCGGCAGCTACTCAAGACAGGTCGGCTAGACAAATTCTGCAATCGCACTCAACATGCCTTCCAATGCGCGCCGGGTAAATCAATTTTCGTATATATTGCACACAACTTGTTGATCGGCTTGTTTATGTTTGAACTGCGCTTTGCCGGCATGCTTAGTGTATCGTAATTTTCTATCGTTTCTTTCTAGCTTGTGTTTGTTTCTGTGAAACTTGTTTCCTATCTGCTCTCCACAGCATGTAGAAAGCGATCACGCGCGATGGAATTTTTATTATTTTTCCCAACTTTGCCTGAAGAGTGGCGGGCTGCTGGTGTCAACGATTCTAGCCTGTGTAACCCAAGTGCGGCCGCAGATCGTGTGATTGTTTTGAAGGCTGTGTGTTCGCTAGCGGTGCTACTTACCTTAAGTTTTCACCTACAAAAATATTTCTCCAGAACACATTCCCCTTTTTGCTCAACACGGTCTGCGCAATAATTAAGTAGAAGAATTGCAATCAAAACTATATCTTCGCAAGCGAACACGCGGTAAAAGAGAAAATCGTTTCAGTAATAGGAGGAAGTTCGCTTCTCTGCATGGCCTGTAATCACTCTTCGTTGCGGTAATATCGCGAAAAAAAATAAAAGGAGGAGGGACGTTAAGTCCGGTGCCCAATCATTGATGCGGCGTAGTCGACTTAGTGCTAATGCGCAATTCATTATACAGAAACATTTGGCTGAAAGATTCGCAGTGCACGATTGTCAGATAGCCTCTTGTATGCCTCTCAGTTTAGAGATTGTCAGAGATCAATGCCTCTGCCATGCCCACACGTAAACTCTCATGCGACTCATTTGTTCGCATGCCCCTTTTGCACAAGGTGTCTGCGTTGAATGCTTTGCTGACAGGTCAGTGAAAGATCCTGTAGATCACGTTCTGTTCATTGCAAGTGCAGGCATAGTACAAAAGATTCTGATCTAGTTTGTCTACGCCACCCATTGTGCTGTTTTAGTCGAGGTCGAGGTCTGATTTCTGCACTGTTATTTGTCTAGAATGAATTTGTTTGTCACTTCCGTCATTGTTGCAGAATAAATCCTGCTTAAAAGATAAACTCTCTTTTTTTTTTCTCTCATCACTGTAAGCTTGCCAAGCTCCTTCTGCATTGATATGATACTATAGGCTCATTCACACCGGTGTCTAGCACCGGTCGTGTGACTAAGTCACGAATGGGCATTTTGATTGCAAAGCTACTGCTTTTGCCCAGTCGCTCACTGCTCGCTTTTTCGGTCGCATGACTGCAGTTGCAACTTTCTGAGCCCATCACGTGTGCAGGAAGAGGACATCGGCTTATTTTACAGGGCAATGGCAATGCAAGCCATATGTGAGCAGACGTGAATTCTGTGTGGCAACACATATAAGTCGCGCACAGGTGTGAACATCGGTCGTATAGAGTGTCGCCGATAGAGAATAGTCATGCAACCGGTGCAAGTCACGGTGTGAATGAGCCTTAAATTATTCGCCAATGACCATTTTGGTCGCAATCAATCAATCACTCAGTTTATTATCATGATATAAAAGGATGTTACAGGGAGTAAAATAGACAAGGGCCCCAAAGTACACGACTGCAACGGGACCTGCAAAGTGACTGCTTTGGCCCAGTCACTCACTGCTCGATTTTTCATTCGTCTGACTTACAGTCTCAACTTTTTGAGCCAATCGTGTGCGAAGGAAGAGGGGGTCGGCTTATTTTACGGGGCAGTGGCAATGCAAGCCATATGTGAGAGACATGTGAGCAGACGTGAATTGTGTGTGGGGACAGCGGGCAGATGTGAACATCGGTCACGTAGAGCGTCGCCGATAGCAAATGGTGGTGCGACCAGAGCAAGTCACAGGTGTGAATGAGCCTCAAGTTGTTCGCAAATGGCCATTTTGGTCGCAAAGTGACTGCTTTGGCCCAGTCACTCGCTGCTCGATTTTTCATTTGTGCAATTGCAGTCTCAACTTTTTGAGCCAATCGCGTGCAAAGGAAGAGGACATCAGCTTATCTTGCGGGGCAATGGCAGTGCAAGCCATATATGAGCAGACGTGAATCCTGTGTGGTGACACTATAAGTCCCGCAGCTGTGAACATCGGTCACGGAGAGTGATGCCGATAGCAAATGGTCGTGTGATCGGTGCAAGTCACGGGTGTGAATTGCAATAACGGCATGCAAACCACTACAATGCAATTTTCTTTCAAACTAAGAATTTTTTTGGCAAGAAACAAGCACTATGAGGTTTCTGGAACACTATTTCAACAATCAATGTCGACTTAATATTTGCCTTTAGTGTTAATACCTGCCTTTAGTGTCCCCTTAAGGAATGCATCATATGCCTAGCTTGTCGGTCATTTTGGCTTCAGTAATGCCTCTTAATACCATTCAGCACTCTGAGAAGGTGGTGCATCACCTCAATGATATTGTGGCTGGCATCTGCACATGCAGCAATGATTTGCAAGGGGAGCATCATTCAGTTAGTGCATGTTACTTCTGCACTCCCTGAAGCAATAATTTAAGCACCTAGTAGACTGCCTGATCTAGTGTTTGCTGCTCAAAGGGATCCAATATACCACATGCAGAATGCTGTCAGTGTATGTCGATTTATTCTTTGATGACCATCATGGCTACCTTACCTAGGCATGCTTCTTGTGCACAAGCTGATCACAAAAGCTAGAAGTACCTGAGCACCACCTGCTCTTTACTTAAGATTATATAAAATATTGTGATTGTATAGAACTATGGCTGCACCTGTCCAACTGGTGAACTTATAGTCAGGATTCAGTACAGGCAGTTAATCTTCGAAGGAAAACTTTCTGCAACAACAATCTGCATTGTTGGATTACTAGCTTTCAACAACTGAGCTGATTAGCACACAAGCACTTCCATGAAATGTGGGCAGGATTTTAACACAGCGTTTCGAAAGGTCAAGCTGAATATGCTTTCTTCAGTCATTTCTTATGTGCATGATAAAACAGCAGAGGCTTTCTTGCTAGAACTTCATAACACCCACAAGTGTCAGTATAGACATAAAACGCAATGTCTAGAAATCTGATCTTCACTTTAACTGGGGGACCTTGTGTTAATTTGATCAGAACTCGCGAACGATGGTTGCAACAGCAGCACCACATAAGTCAGATAGGTTACGGCCACATTTAAAGCACTCAAGAAAGTTATCTGAATATTTGAAGAATTCTAAAACATCAGTGTTTTTAAGTTGAGTTCAAACCTCACTGTCTTGATTGGCTAAGAAAGGCCACTAAGAACTGGGACAACAGGAAAAGCACTGTAGATTAGATTGCCTTGGTTTGCAAATGTGGTTCATGTGGTCCACCGAGTGAATGTCACCCTAATGTGTAATGTCAGTGGAAAAAGGAAGCTACCAACTTTCATGTATCTGCCTTCTCATAGGTGAGAATGTAGCCATATGATACATGCCACACCCCATCTTATGCCATATTCTTCATTCACGCCAGCAGTTCTAATCCAGAAAAAAAACTTTTCTCACAGCTCAGCGCTGGGCCATTCAAGTGCGCACCATGCAACAAGAGCTTCACAGGGGCAAAAAGCTTTGCGGAGCACAGGGACAGCAACCAGCATCGCAAGCGCTGTGGTGAAGTCCCCTCTGTCGCATCCCCCCTGTCACACCTCCCAAGCGCACCGCACTCATCCCAGTCACAAAATGTAAGCGCTAATTTTACGAACGTTCATAAAGAAAGCAGCGCTACGAGTCTATCTTCTGAACTATGTAGCTCGGCCAGTCACAATGCCTAAAAACTTAAACTGTACCAGTGAACTTGAAAAATGACAACATTATATCAATACACAAGCATGGCATGGTTTTCTGAATGAAAGAAGGGGAATTTTAAGGGCTCGTTTTTCTTTGTTAGACACACCATTAACGAGAACTACCAGACGATCAAGCCAAGGAAAGTAGGGGGGATGTTATCTGTAGTAATTGGGATATAAATTAGAAGAAATTAAAGTGGACGAAAAGATAACTAGCCGTCGGCAGGGACCGAATCTGAAACCTTCGAATATTGTGTCTGATGTGCTACCAATTGAGCTACAGCAGCAGTCATCCTCCCGTCCTCTTTATCGGGTATATCTGTACACGTAAAGTTGGGAAAGCTAATCAGTGCTGCTCACAGCCATGACAGCGAGTGTGGAACACTCTTTTTTCTGCCTGCTGGCTCACATAGCTTGTGATCCTTTTACGAGCTCGTAGCTGACCAATAATCCCTCGCATACTACCTGAAGGCATGAAGTCTGCCAGAATGAGACCCTTGCTATGAATGAAGGAAAGAAGGCGAATTTAAGAGCCACGTGACGCCAGCAGGCAGAGAAAAGATTGTTCCACACTCGCCGTCATAGCTGCGAGCAACGTTGATCAGCACTCCCAGCTTTAAATGCACAGATACGCCCAATAATGTGGGCAGGAGGACGACCGCCGCCATAGCTCAATTGGTAGAGCATCGGACACAGTATTCGAAGGTTGCAGGTCGGTCCCTGTCAGCGGCAAGTTATCTTTTCACCCACTTTAATTTCTTCCAATTTATATCACAATTAACACAAATAACATCCCCTATACTTTCCTTGGCTTGATCGTCTGGTAGTTCTCATTAATGTTGTGTCTAACAAAGAAAAACGAGCCCTTAAAATTCCCCATCCTTTGTTCAGAAAACCATGCCGTGCTTGTGTATTAATATAATATTGCCATTTTTCAAGTTCACTGGTACAGTTTAAGTTTTTAGGCATTCTGTATAGCATATCGCAAGCTTCTTAAGTATAGGATCTCCTCCGTGTTTATCAAATTGACTGTTATACCGCCATCTCCAACCATTTTTGATCAGTGTTTCCTGCTAAGTCTTTGTGAATTAGAAGCCCCACACCATACTCTTTCTTCTCAGGGAGCCCTCTGTAACAAAGGATGTGGCCATTGATCAGCACTGTGTGCATGGTTGATTACCATGCTACAAAAAATATTCTGGTTCTCTTTGAAGCTTCATATTCCTAGATAAAAGCGTGTGTTGTTCATCTTCATCTATCAATAGAAAGCAACAGTGCCCAGACCAATCATAATAGTGCATGCTTGGAAAAATTTATTTTGTTTTTACTTTGTCATTTCAAACCTCATCTTTAATTGTTTGCTTGCTTTCAGTCGGCTAAAGTGTGTGTAGTACGTCTTACCAGAACAAATGAAAGCTAACTCAATTGGTAAGGATACACTGCAATTGACCGTTTCCCTTCTGTTGTTTCCATGTCCACTCACATAAATTTTTGCTCTTATACTTCCCGCCAGGTTTGTTCTGAACTAAGGCCTGTACAGCCCTCGTGCAGTATGCATTCAAGAGAGAACACTTATACTTCTTGCACAGTTGCTTCGATGTGTATGTGTTGCAATGCATTAGTCTTCACATGGCGTAGCAGTTCCCACTTGCTGTAGTATTTCACACCACTGTATTTCACTTTTCTCCACAGCCAAACAACGAACCATACAAGTGCATGACATGCAATGAAAGATTCACTGGACCTGAAAGCTATGCAAAGCATGGGGACTTCAGTATCGACGGCAAAGGATGCTCCTCTGCAACACATTCTTCACCTGCAATCAAAAATTTTGTTCGATGTGACACCTGCAATACGGGAATTTCTGGTGTCAAGAACATGAAGGAGCATGACAAGGGGAAAAAGCACAGAAAGGCTTTGGCCGTGCTTCAGGGTTTTTCCTCTGTTCCCCTTAATGTTCCTACAGGCAAATCATCTTTGCCGCCTTTTACTAGTATATAATGACATGCCATCTTCTCTGATGCTGCGTGCCCCAAGTGGTCAGCCAGTAGATGATACCAATTCTATCCACACACCACAGCCGGTGGCCACTCTAGATTCAAACACTTGCAGCTCAAACCCGCACAATGTGTCTCCTAGCTCAATGTCATATGCTCCTCGTGTTCAGGATCGTTCCACCAATCATGAGGGGAAGCACAGTGAAGCAGTGAAGACTATGGAGGATAGAGACCAGGAGCAAAGTTCAAGCTTCACAAGCAGTGAAAGCGCAGAAGGCTGCTTTTCTGCACACATTGCTGTCAAGCCTGTGTACAGTAATGATGGAATGAAATGCAAAGTGGGTGGCCTTGAAGGTTACGGTTGTAGGAAGTGTGGCATCGTCTTATTTCTGAATCTTAAGGCAGCAGAGCGCCACTATAGAACAGACAGTCACAGTGCTGTTGTTGAAACACTGTAGCGGGCAGCTTCAGTGCAAAGAAGTGCCAAGTTCAGATTAGCTGTCAGATGAAACTTTTTTTACTTCATGACCTTGGCAGCTTACTTGACTCTTTGCATGGCAGTGTTGTGTAGTCTTTGCTGCAGCAGATTTTATAGGCACACGGTGCACAAATGGACTTGGCACGACACAAAGTTGGGTTAGTCAGTAGGGATTTATCAGAAAAAAAAGTTAGACGCAGACAAGAGAAGGGAAATGGACAACACAGATACCGACTACCAATTGAAAGGTCACACTTGGCAGAAAAGAATGTGGGCACAAAACTTATTTGCTCTTGCTCAGAAATGGCAGCACCACCCAGTCTAGGACAGCGTAGGTCTGTGTGAAAGATAACTGTTTAAGCAAGGCATTTTCTCTTTACACAATGTAGTCACACAATGGCGAATGCTCTCTTTTCCATTAGTATTGACGTGCCAAGCCTCTACCAAATGACATGTTACCCCAGCATTGGCGTAAACCACAGGGGAGTTCGGGAGAAGCCTGACCCCCCCCCCCACCCCCGGTGTGTTCAGACGGGGGGAGGGTGTGGAGCATGCCATTCTGGTGTCCCCTCCCCCTCAAGGTTTACCTTTCAAATATCATACTTGCTTGCTTCAATAAGACGGAAAGGCGAGCTAGTTGGTTTGGCTGCATAGTGTGCAAAGCGCTGGTCCTTGTGTACTTTTTTCGTTGTGTCTTCGTGTGGTGTGCGCAAATTTTCCACTTTGAATTGCTGTTGTTGAGGTTTAACATCCCAAAACCGCAATATGACTATGAGAGACGCCGTAGTGGAGGAGTATAGCGGATTCAACTTCTTTTAACATCCGTTAATTTCGTAGTTTGTTTCTGTGCTGAATGTCCCACAGCTTTGTAAGACTATATTAAATTTTCAACTGCCGTTCGACTGGCTCCCAAGAAGTCTCAATAGTACAATACAACTACGCAAGCTGGGAAGCCATGGATGGATGGATGAAAGAACTTTATTGAGGTCCAATAGGTCGTGCTAGTTTCCTAACCCGAAGCGGGCCGGTGCCACGTTATGCTCATTTTTAAATATTGTTTCAAAGTATATTAAGTTTTATGCAATTAAAAATAAAATATATATTTTTATATTGAGGTCCAATAGGTCGTGCTAGTTTCCTAACCCGAAGCGGGCCGGTGCCACGTTATGCTTGTTTTTAAATATTGTTTCAAAGTATATTAAGTTTTATACAATTAAAAATAAAATATATATTTTTAAAAACAGAAATGGCCACCATGGTAAGATATGTGTCGCCCTTGTGATTTTCCTGGATTTACGCCACTGTGCCCCTGTTTTGTGTCTGCATAGAACTGCACTCATCGAGTTTTGTTGTGCATTTACAATCGCAGCAGTGCAGTAAAAGATTAGACTTATCTTGTGGCTATAAACCTTTGTATGGCCAAATAACTTTCTATTTGTACAGTGGCTTTATGTAAAAGTCACCACTGCTGAGATCCCAAAGCAAGGAACTTTAGAAAAAAACTTTAGATGGCATTGGACTACCAGTTTTTTTTATCTGTCCAAACACTGTTTTGTCATTTTCATGCTTTATGTAATAAAGTGAGTTTTCTACAAGAAATGGCTTGCTTTTTGTGGGGAACCTAAAAAAGTTGTCTTTATTTTCTGTTGACACATTATTTTGGTGGTGTTAGTGCAACAGCTTCTCTGAGAGTAGAAGTCTATTATTTCATCTACAGCACTCATAGAATGAAAAATTGTTAATGTAGGGCATTTAAGTAATGCACAAGGTTTCATTTTGTCTTGCATCAGCAGAGTATTGAAAGAATGCTTCAATGGAAAATTTTATCTCTTCGAGCCTCCTTCTTTCCCTGAATTTCTGTCTTGTTTGGATCAGCATAATATTGGCTCGTACACGTAATCATACTCCGCACTAACTTTTGCGACCATATTCATAGCGACAAAACGTGTTTATCTCGAACAATTGGGAATACCAGTTATGCTTAAGACCTTACTGTCTCATTTCATTCTGTGAGCACTGTAATGCACAAGACAAGAGGTGGTGATACACTGCATACCGAAGTGAACTGGGGCCATGGTATATATAAGAAGAGCATTCAATTTAGCCTAATGTCAATTAAAGTCTATTATCACAGCTAGACAGAATTGTGGGAAAAAAAGGAGACTCCGTGACTGAAGCGAATGAAAAGAGCAGACCATATGTTATTCAACATTGAAAAGGTAACTGTATTGCTGTTTTAGGCAAGCGTTTGATTTGGCAGTTCAGAAAATGTTGCAGATTCCGACACACACGTACACTCACATGCACACACACAGATATATATATATATATTGAAAGACGCAGGACGACCGGACCAGAGAATGCCAGCAGAACAGTTTATTACACCGTGTCTGCCTCGGCACAAAACACCAGGAAGAAGAAAAACAGGGATGATGATGGCTATGTACAAATGAGAAACATGAAGTACGTTAAATGTGCTTACAATATATATATATATATATATATATATATATATATATATATATATACACACACGTTTGATGAGACATCTACGGCTTTCACCTTAATAAACCCTTTTGTTGCTGTTTTCAAAGAGGATCTATCATATATAGGTATATACAAAGTAAATCTTTGTTGAAAACTGAAGGGTTTATTAAAGCAAAAGCCTTGGATGCCTCATCAAACGCGAAAATTGACTGTCGATGTCAACACGAGTGATGCAAAGAATCAATGTCACAAGTAGCCAAAATTTGTGACTTCACACGACGTCATCACATATGACATCGTCGCTTTGTGAAAGGAGGGCTGATCACGAAGGCAGTGCAAAACCGGGTTCGGTGCAGAAGGCATTTGGAGGGGGGTGGTTGAGGATCAACACATTGACTGCGAAGAAAAAGAAGATGATGGCTTTCGCCTTCGGGTCGTCTTGAGCGAATGCATGAGGGACCCTGTGAGTTATTAGGGAGTTTTCGAATAGAGGCCCCAAGGAAATAGCGTCGAGGCCACTGCGCATGCGCGAGACCCAAACAGCGTTTGGGTTTTGCGTTGGGGACTCTATTCCTCGAATTTAGCGGGAGTCCGAAAGCCTGCCCCAAAAGCTTTGCGTCAAGCAAACATGACGGCACCTACTGAAGCGACGGCTCTTGGCCCAGACTAGAGGTCCAAAGCGCTGCAGACCTTATTTGAAAACTCATAGCTCCTGCTTGACCCAAAGCGAGCACACGCAAAGGGCTTTGGGGCCCCAAACCTTTGGGGCCCCTATTTGAAAACTCCGTATATTTTCCAACAGTTTCTACTGGAAGACTTGATCATCGAAACTGTTGGAATATAACCCTTCCATTATGGCTGTTTACTTCACCTTCGGGTTTTGCCACTATGGCTGCATATGTATAAATATATATAGGTCACATGATTACGCTTTGACCAATCAGATGTAAGCGCGCGTAGTTCGAATCTAGCAGCGCATTGACGACACCACGAAGGCCGGTACACCGGCCACAATGTTAGTTAATAAATTATTAGTTGTTTTTGTTTGCTAAACGTGTGTATCTTCATTTGCAAATATATATCTAGGGTGTCTTTTTTTTTTAGACAATACATATTTTTTATAAAAATCCTATGACAGTAAGGCTCTTGTCGTTTTCGTACACGCACTCCACGTCGAGGCGGAAAAACTGCCGCAGTTAAAATGATATTGTTGCCACTAAGTAACAACATTTCGTTAATTAACTTTTTTAATTATTGACTTGAGGGCAGATGTTTGTATTAGAAAGTTGTAGTGCGTGCCAATTTAATTTTATGGCACACTCATTTTTTTAGAAATCACGAATGTTGCACGTTGTTCGACTCGGGTATTCATGATCGAATTTCAAGGGCGCAATTGAAACTGATTGCGCCCGGCGCGCACTAAGTGCGGCTGAACACCGGGACGACACGTGACAGAGAAGTGACGAAATTCGAATGAAGGCGCGCAGAATAAGATTCTGGCCAGAAAAATCGGCAAGCGTTCTGAAATACACAAGTAGACAGCTTAATGTTTGTGTGCGATGGGTGGTGCTTATGCGTTTCTTTCTTAAACTATAAAGAGGCGCTAATAACTATTTCGCGTGTCTGCAAGAAGAAGCGCCGAAGTGGCAGCCCCTGAGAATTATGCTTCCCAGACAAAGAGAAGGTTGCTATCGTGTTTTTCTTGTGCACGGTTCGAAAGAAACGGATAAGCACCAAACACCACGCGCGAAAATAAGGCGATGCGCGGGCACAAGCGAGATGCCTTGCAGTTTTTCACAAAAACATACGGCCGCGGCGCGCCTTCATTCAAATTTCGTCGCGCCCTTGTGACGGGTAGTTACGGGGTTACGGTCTGACGTAGCAGAACGGTCGCGCTTCGTGATCAGTTTCGATTTCGCCTTTGACATTCGATGAAGAATATCTCGAAGTACGTGCAACTTTTCTGATTTGTAAAAATAGGTATACAACAAACTGGTACGCACTACAACTTTGTAATATAAACACGTGCCCTCAAGTCAATAATTAAAAAGTTAATTAACGAGTTTTTGTTAATTAATGGCAACAGTGTCATTTGAACTGCGGCAATGTTTTTCCGCCGAGTGCGTGTGCGAAAACGACAAGAGCCTTACTGTCATAGGATTTTTATTAAAAGTCTGTATTGTCTTAAAAAAACTCCCCGTATATATACACATACATACTTATATATATATAAACACCGTGCGGGCCTACGTCAACGTTACTTTACGACGCTCGGAACAGTCATAGAGAGAAAGATAACATGGTGATAAGATAGAATCGACTTGGCGAGCGCGCACTCAGGGTGGTTCCGGTGAGTACGACAGCGGCCCGCATCACATTGCGCAGAGCACCTGCCCGAACGGTTATCGCCGTCGCGAACATGTCGGTGTCGGCAGCCTCCATCCGACGCTCCAACCTAGGCGAGGGACCTCACTGGGACCCTGCCTCCAAGACGCTTCTCTACGTCGATGCACCTGTGGGAGACCTGTGCCGACTGGACGTGGTCACACGCGATACGTCGGGAGTCCACTTTGGTACGTTCATCGAGTGTAAGCCGCAGTGTTCTCATACCGACAGTTCTACGATGTCAGGAGAACTTCCCGCTGTGAAAACACACATAAAAAGTGTGACAGTGTTGGCTGTAGCTTAATTTTTGAAACACGTACGGTATCAACGCGCGCCTATCCAAACAGGTTGTCCGAATGTCCTGATCCTCCCTTACAATATGTGTGTGCAATGCGCGTCACGCGCAAAACTCATGGAGACATTTCTTTTTCCCAGCTTTCACAGTTCTTTTCCTTTTACCAATACTTTCAGAGAGGCGTAGCCGCTTTTCGAGGAGGAGGAGCGCTCCGCAGCCCCTTTTATGTAGAGTCGCAGCGGGAAGAGATTAGCACAAGTGACTTGTGGCTGAAGCAGCGAAATCGCGACGCGCTGCGCTGTTGCTCCCGAGTGCGCCGATAGCGACAGCGCCGAGCCTGGCCGAGCACATTTTACGGCGAAGCGGTATTCGTCGACCCTGTGCCGACGTTGGCGGCATTAGCGTTCGCTGGTCACTGGAATAAATTTTCTTGGTGAGGCACCTGGGCTAGTATACCTGGGCCCTCTCGGTCTAGAACATATGAATTTATGAGAAGCATATGAACAGCGGCGTAGCCAAAGGGAGGGTCGGGCGGGTTCAAACCCCCTCGAAAATTTTCAATTTTGCTTGCGTATATATACACGCACACATACAAACGCACGCACGAACATACATAAAGTACGGTCTAACCCCCCCCCCCCCTCCCCCGCGAAAAAGATTTCTGGCTACGCCTCTGCATATGAATGGTTGTACCGACGAGAATACTTGCTCGCTTCCTTTTCATCAAAATTAAGATAAAACCGTAAATACATGGCTTCCACGTGACGCCATGGACTCCCAACGTGGCTCCAACATGGCGGACTTGATGACGTCAAAGCAGTATAATCACGCGGCGATTAACCTGCTTCAGTGTGATAAAGACGTCGCTGGAACGTTACTGGGCATCTTTGCTTGAATAACGAAGGAACCAGCATGAACACAAACGTCCCGCGGCCATGTTGGTGCTCCAACCTGACTGTTTCGGTGACGTCAGTGCAAGCCATCTGTACAAAATGCCATAAAAGCAATTCGCACTTTCATACATGCTTTCATCAGAAACGCCAATGCCTGTGCCGGCAGGTCACGTGATCTCGCGTTGACCTATAAGGTATGACCGCGCGAGTCTAGCGGCGGATTTACACCACGTGACCTCGTTAGCCGATCACATACACTCGCGCGCGCTCAGCTTCGTTGTCCAACGGTTTTCACTGCGTGGCTGAATATTTTTCTAACGCATGATGTGTCGGGTGACATGCCGTGCGTTACTCCGCGACAGAATCAAGCGCTACTGTGGCTGCGAGTGTGAACCTGATTGCTTTTGTATTTTTTCTATTATTCAAAATACCCTTAAATGCCCTCAAAGAGAGTATTACATACAGTGGCGTATCCAGAGGAAGGGGCCGTAGAGGCGATCACCCCACCCCCACCCCCCACGATTGGATGAAGGAACACCCCCCCCCCCCACCCTCCTCTCCAAAGTAGGCACATGGATGCGCCCCTGATTACACAGGCGGAGACATTACAATAACTTGAGAATTATAACAGAGTTGAACATAAAGCACAATCATGACAATTTTCTGCTATAAAATAAGTGAGACAAAAAAATAATAAATACGAGCTACAACATAGATAGAATTAGAATCTCACAGCAATTAAACAGAAGCGGTAATACGTGATAAAAAATTAAATTGACAGCATTTTTTTTTAGCTAGCATTGCGTTATCTCATTTTCGTCCAGCAATTCGGTGGCCAAGCTTTCAAAATTTGGGCGTTACGACGGATCGGTTTCTGCTACCCGCCACTGCTCGAGAAAATGGAATGTGCTGGCACTCTCGCTATCGGCGCGCTCAGGATCGGCTTGTCGCAACTCACAAGTCGCTTGTACTAATCTTTTTCCGGTGCAGCCTGTACTCTCGTGCGTGTGTTTTACGTGTGCGCGTACATTAAACATAAAAAAAGTTAATATTTAGCGGGAGTAGGGGAGTTGAACCCCCAAAACCACCTCCTAGGCGTAAATCATGGAGCGGGGTCAGGAGGGTCCTGATCCCCCTTGTATTCAGGCTGGGGGGTGGGGGGGGGGGGTGACACCCCTTGCAAGTGTCCCCCCTTGAGATTTGCCTTTCAAACATCATATTTGAATTGCTTGGCAGTTAAGCATGGCGCACTCTCCTTAAAATCAACTCTGCAATCTGAAGCCCTTCCAATGAGTAGAAACGAAGCACGAAAGAGAAGGCTGTTCTTGGTTTCAAAAGGAACTGCAGAGGTCGTGCTTCCTGAAATGCTACGGGTGACTTCTGACGCGCCGCAAATGTTCATTATGCCGGCCTTCAAAGCACAAAGTAAAGAATCCCTGATCATCTACTGTTATTTATTTATGTAGACGATTTGGTGGAAGCCATTGACAATCAAGTATGAATGCGATTGCTGAAATATAATTGTGTTATTAAAAAACATCCCAGTGAATATAAACAAGCTTTACAAGAAAACAAAACAAAGTGCTAGTATTTTCATTCGATGGTTTAACCCGAATGACATATTACCTATAGAAATATGCTAGAGCCTATACCTATACGAGTCACACTTAGAAACTAACATTGTCAACTATTGACTGCTCAGGCCCATGCTCGTTTCCTAGTTTAATTGATTCGAAAACATGATTTTAATTTTTATATAATTAAAAATAAAACGTATATTTATGAAAAACAAAATGACCGCCATGGCATCAAGATGTGTGTCCCCCCCTTGATATTTTCCTGGATTTAAGCCACGGGTGCTCAACACCTCAGACACTGCCCTGTCCCGCCCACAAGCGATTCACGCTTCCGCTGGCATGAATATATTGCCATTTATTAGAATTTCATCGATACAAAGCATGTGCATATATGTATGTATGTATGTATGTATGTATGTATGTATGTATGTATGTATGTATGTATGTATGTATGTATGTATGTATGTATGTATGTATGTATGTATGTATGTATGTTTGTATGTACACACGTACGCGCGAACACTTACTAGCCTTTTACTCAACCCTCCTACTGCCAACTCCCGCTTTCTATATGGATCTGATCACCGTATCTTGCTAACCAAACACCTCCAAGCACTCTTAACATTAAGCTGAACTAAGTTACACCATTTGGTTTAACTTATGGTTCAGCTAGTATCCTGAAAGTGCCTGCAGGTCACGACTGCAATCTGCGGCTGCATCAGCAGCATTCCCTGTGGAGGTTGAATACAAGGTCGCTATAACAGGATATTTATGCTAACGAATGCTATGTCATCAAACCAAACAAAGCGCACGTCCCTCACAGCTTTGCAGTGCGTGCAGCTTAGAATCGAGGAAAGTTATTCAATAATACGCTTCTCTTTTGATTCTTCTAGACGGTCTGGTCACCATCGCTATTCCGTACAAATCCGACCCGAACCTGAACGTCATCACGTTCGACAGGGAACTCCGCAAGTTCGACTGGACCACTTCTCAATCCGAAGTGCTCGTTGAGGTGGACAGCGACAAGCCGACAAACAAATTCAATGATGGAAAATGCGACGTCACTGGTCGGCTCTGGGCTGGTATGTGCATGAGCATAACTCGTATATCAGTTGAAGCTTGTGTACGTGACGATAAGGAGCATCTTCTGACGGGCTTGCAGCTTTTGGTGACATCATAGCTGTAATAAGCCTCATTGCCGAAAACCACGATGTTTGTGGGGATTATTTGTAATGGCACCCTCTTTGAAACGTGATGCTAACAAACTGTCACCAAGACTATACTTGCGGTAATGCAGTTTTGCTACGTGGCGATCTCCATCAATATTATCTAGCTTTCTTTAAGACCTATATATCCACGTGAAAAGTTGCATATATATGTCCATAATGGACCCAGCTCCATCTGTTTTCTTGCTTTCAGATGCGAAGCATCTCTTGCTCGGGGGTATGTCCCGCGGCGTTGGCGTCCGCACTCGCACTACGCATGCGCAACTCTCCTCCTTCCCTCTCTCCAACAGCTGCGCGTTACTCTCTCCACTTCACTCCCAGCACCTGCCTGCGCTTCTCCTGCGTTCTCGCTTCTGCTCTCGCGACGCATGCGCTACTCTCCTCCTCTAGTCTCCTGTCCTTCAAGCGGGTAGAGCGCTGCGCGCGTTGTCCAGCGCTTGCTTCGGTTGACTCCTCTGAAATGCGGGCTCATCATGCTGCGGGCTCTGAATGCGCGCTCGACAACGCCGCGATGAGCGCCAGCGCATGCGCGTCCCCTCCACCTCTTTCTCTCCTCTCTTACGCTGCCCCCCTCTCGCGCGCCTGTCGACCGCGTTCCCCGCTCGCCCTGTGAGAATTAACGGCCAGGCTAGAGAGAAGGCACGACGCGCGTAGTGTTCCTCTTCGCGTTCCACGACGCGAGGTCGGTAGCATGCCCAACGAACGCCAACGGAACGCGATCGTGCAAGTGCTCCGGCTTCGCATCGCCTCATGGTCCCCTTTAGCGGGAGATGGTGTAATTTTTTTTCCATCCTTTCCAGGCCACTCTATATATTGGCATTATTAGACGGTTAATCAAACATCAGGTAGTCATACCGATACCTGGAAGTGTCCAGGCCTGTTTCCTTCTCAGCAAGACGGCAACTTGGGCCAGTTGGTTGGGATTCATCTTGAACTCGGCTACAGCTATAATCCTGAATCAGAGGCTGGGTCCGAGCTATACTTGCGGACAACTTTTCTTGGCAATGAAACGAAGGCTACAGTGCCACAATGCACGTATCCTACCGCTAATTAATGTAATCCCACAACTGCGTCTGTATTTTCTGCGTGAGATATATAAAATACTCCTTCATTTTCTACATGTAGCTTTTTGAGACGGAACGCGGCGCACACAAGCAAGATATTTGCGTTTCTTTTACTTTATACGTTGTCACTTTGAGTTTTTGCGTGCGTGAAAAAGTCGCGCCTACGTTAGACCCGTACGTTAGACGCTAAGCAGCGTTTGCGTCGAAATGCAGGAGCTGCCTCGTGCGCTGCGTCGCGCCAACGTCACGCATCCGCGTAGAACACTGCCTGATGAATTCAAGCGCAACGCTCAACGAAGCTATGGCCGTCACTGCATAGGCTATATAATAGTGTTGAAAGCTAGACAATTGAGTTGGTACACTGATCCATTCTCTGTCAAACTGTGCTGCAGGACGGGACACAAGGAACCGGGGTGCGTCTCCGTTCCTCTTCCCTTGTGTTCCGTGGTGCCGCGCAGTTTGTTGGAACTTTAATTAATGCATAGGTTTGGGCAAAACTTCCATATTTATTGCCATACCGTTAATGTAAGTAAATATCTTTAATAAACAGATTGCGGAATGATTTTTTTTGTTTTTGAGACCTAGAACAGATGGCGACGATACATGACGACTCAGTGAGTCGTCATATGTTATACCGCCCTTGAGAAGCATGTATACTTCCTTCTGGTAAAACAAATCTACATGGTGTAGAACGTGCTACTTCAAGCCTACGTTTTCATAGAGTGGAGGTCATACCAAATATTTGAGGTAGAGTTGCTTTGTGCATTTGAAAACAGCTTGAGTCATCATATTAGGCCTTTTACTGGAGTGCTCTCTGCCGCGCTTGGAGAGGCTTGTCAGTTTAATGAAAAACTTGAGTCAATTTGGGTTTGTATCCAGTTTTGGTGCATAAAACCTTAGCAATTATTATTATTATTATTATTATTATTATTATTATTATTATTATTATTATTATTATTATTATTATTATTATTATTATTATTATTATTATTAACTAGAATTGCGAGTTGGGCTAGTTGGTGGATGTTCATCGTGGGACAACTAAGAGCACAACAGAGTCAGAGTGCGGGGACAGTAGAAGAACATCACTCAGCGCTGAGTCATCTTCTTCTGCTGTCCGTATTTTAACTATGTGCAGCTGTTCGTTATTCCGCGATCATTATTATTATTTGGGTATATATCAGTCGCACTCAAGGTTACGAGTACACTGCGCGGATTGGATCACTATTTCTTCAAAGCAGTATTTTATAGTTTTCTAACAAACCATGTGTCAGCTTTCCTGATGCGTTTTCCTCTTCAATAATTAAGGAACGACCGGCAAGCACAAGGACGAACACTTGCTCGAGAAAGAGAACGGTTCGCTCTTCAGCATCGACCCAGCCACGCTGAAGGTGACCAGCCACGTGAGCAAGGTCAATCTGTCCAACGGCATGACCTGGTCACCGGACAATCGAAGCATGTTCTACGTTGACTCATTCACGCGTAGCGTCTACTCGTTCGGCTTCGAGGCCACCAGCGGGCAGCTGTGTGAGTATTCGTCTTCTTTGTTATGTATAGTACTGCGCTGTTAACTCTTCATCTTTATGTGTTTGTTTTTATCCTTTGCTTTTGCAGCAAACAGGCAGGTGCTGGTGGACTTCAACGCAAAGGAAGAGTACAAAGACTGCGGATACCCCGACGGAATGACCGTAGACACGAACGGCAAATTGTGGCTCGCCTGTTATGCGGCAGGAAGGGTCATCAACATCGATCCCGAAACAGGTAAGCGTATACGTAGGGGCGCTGCAGATCCGGCACCTCATGATGAAAATCATTAGCCTTGCCAGTATTCGGGATATATGTGGACATGATCCTAAAAGGAGAGTCCCTGTCTATCGATCTGTATCCGTTCTATCTCAGTGCGATCAGCATACCTTTGTTAGATGAATGTATTCTACAGCAGTAAGGTTTGGGTACAGGCTAGTTATAACGTTGCAAACTGTTTATTTCGTACATCACGTACAAAGACAAGGGACTGAAAGAACGAACGAAGACCAGCGCTGTACATGGCAGTGGCAGGCAGCGCCAGTCTTCTTCGATCTTTCCGTTCTCTTGTCTGTACGCGCTGTGCGTAACAAAAAAGTCTACAGCAGTATCAAGAACAAATAGCCCATCCGTGCCATCTCCATATGGTTTGGGCTTTACATTACACACAATCTCGCTAGCCACCGTTATGGCATGAGGGCCGTGATAAGATACGAGGTCAAGAGGTTGCACCGCTAAGAATGCAACGGTAAGATTAATGTGCCGCTAAGGCGATGCAGTGGTCGGGCAGAGAGGCGGCCAAAGAGATGACGCCGGGGTCCCGCGTTGAGAGAGCTGAGTGATTGTAATAATGGCTAATATTGTATATAAGCGCAAGCTGCGCGCTCACTTCTTCTTTCAGAATCCTGGTTTGAGCTAGTGTTGGTACAGGTTCATAATTGAAGAAACTTTTCGGCGCAAATGTAACGAGGACACATAACACGAACTTTCATCAGTTATTAACCAGTACCAACTAGCTCAAACGATTATTCTGCTAGAAAAAATTTTATCTACTTGGCGCCCGTCCTATTCCTTTTTGTTATGTGTCCTCGTTCAATTTGCACCGAAAAGTTTCCTCAGCTATGAACTTCTTTGCGGTGTTCGTGTGACTAAAGAAGTATAAAAAGCTGCGTTCGCATGACATAACGTACACGGCAAATATATTCACAGAGGATGGCTTTCACCTTCAAGTCGTCTTCGGCGAATGCATAAGGGACCCTCTGAGTTTATTTTTCGTGCCCTGGTGCACATATTGCGGAACACCGGCCTCAGTGAGCGATCGTATCCCTTATTTTCTGTGCGTCCTTCTGTGCGCGTGTCTTTCTCTCTGTTTTCCTCTTCCACGTTTCCTTACCCCCCACTGTAGGGTAGCGAACCGGGCGCTCGTCTGATTGACCTCCCTGTCTTTCTTCTTAACGCTCTTCTTCTCTCTGTCTGTAGAAGCGACGAAAGGTGAGTGAAGATACAATAGCTGAAAGTTGACGGTAGCGTTCACAAGTTCGCCGCGCTGAACTCCGTTTATCACTTGGCTTTGCTTTCCTCCTGTTTCTCCTGACCTCAACATCCTATTCTTCCGCAGGAAAGCTGCTCCGGATCGTTTCTCTACCGGTTTCAAACACCACGTCTTGCTGCTTCGGCGGCGAGAACTACGACGAGCTGTTCGTCACCTCTGCCTGGAAGGGACTGACGCCGGAAAAGCATCGTGCCGAACCGCTGGCGGGATCGGTCTTTAGGGTCACCGGCCTGGGAGCCAAGGGTTTCGAGGCACATGCCTTCAACCGCTAAGACAACATGCTCAGAAGTTTGCAAATCCGAGAGAGATAGAACACTTAGGACTAAAGCTGAGCGATAAGTTTGAATAAAAAAATTATTACGCATGCTTATTCTCATTCTGGTAAGCGGAAGAGAGAAATCAAATTGAGTTTGAATGAAGACATGGTTGGTATTAGCCAATATATATACAATCACTCAGCTATTTTAGCCAACATAAGCCATCATTTAAACAACACTAGCCAACGTTATCCGTAATTACCCAACTTCAGTTAGTGCTAACGAGTAGTAATGTGCAAGTAACCACGATAATTCAAGTCATATGACTTGTGAGGTAATTCGCTAACTTTCACTGCCATCGTGATTGAGAAAAATAAGCATGATATACTTTTAGCTCCCGTTGCGGCGACCTTCAAGGGATATCGAGCAAAAGTCAGAGCCGTTATCCGGGCAGTCAAACAAGAACATCCGGGTATCGTTGCAAGAACAAAACGAGATCATTAGGGCACCAGTCAAAAGTTAAGAAAATGCAGTGGCCTCCAACCCTTCCTACAGGACCGCATCACATACGCTTGTTAGTGCCCAAACAAGCTACAAAAATATTGCTTCCGAGTTCCAAACGTTTGTTCTACTACGCTTAAGTTCATTTGTCATTTCCCATGATGAGATTCCAAAGGCAGATACAGGGCACCATACACTTGACCGCCATCTTTTGGCGCCGAGGCAGGGTTGGCTGTGCTCTTTCCAACGCCAGCGGTGTGCTAGTTTCGCCCACGACCTCAGGGGCGTAGTCAAGGGGGGGGGGGGGGGTCAAACACCCCCCCCCCCCGAAAATTTTCATTCTTGCTTGCGTATATAGGCATGCACACATACAAACGCACGCATGACAAAGTATGGTTGAACCCCCCCCCCCCGAAAAAAAATTCTGGCTACGCCCCTGCACGACCTCCTCTATAAACTTTATATAAACTTTATATAAAGTTAAACTCATAAAGTTTAAGGAGGAGGTCGTGGTCTAGACAAGGCCGATTATTATCACCAAAGTGAAAACGGAACAAGTACGTTCTTGGAGGGTTAGTTAGGTTTCGTACCCACGGTTGCAAAAATAATTCGGAACTCTCCGCTATGGTGCATTCCATTCTCGTGTGCGTCTCCGGAATATCGATCAATCAACAAATCAATCGAATATTCTTGTCGCGATGAAAGTTAAACCTGCGACTGTTTTGTGAAAATATGCGATAGACCTGTCTCCATCGCAGGGGCATATTACAGCAAGCGTTGTTCGGCCGTGGACATTTGAAGATTGATCAGAGGACCCTTGGACAGCGCCTTACTCAAGGGCCATATCTTGGCACATTGAACTGGTGGAAGTTCGGGTGACTCGCATAGCTATAATATGGATAATACCGCGTGTGAAAACTAAATCCATCCGCAGTGCAAGTTAACACGCATTCGTTTAATCATTTTCTAAAAGATGTTCCCTCTGAGGATGTTATATATACATCTACTGCTTTCCCAGTTCCTAGGCACTATTTATTGTGTGCGCGTATGGGGGGGGGGGGGGGGGGGGGCATGGTGCAGTTGTCGAAGATGGCATCCACGTCTTCGGTATTTGGAATTGTATTGAGGACCAGGTCGCCGTTATTGCCGAGCCGTCTGTAATGGAATGACTACTTGGGTGCTGTGTTACATGGATAAACGACGTGGTCTTCTGGCAACTAGACTTCGACTCCTTAATTATTGAATACTGTGCTGTAACAGCAATGGCCGAAAAAATAGGTAGTCAGCAGTCCAGTAGCTTCAGCTCCCGGCACTGATATGACGGAAGTGACGGCATTTTCTTAACAGCAGGCAGCCACGCAGTCGCCCCGTTGGCGAGTACTCAGTTTAGTGCAGGTTAGACAGCGTAGGGGCCGTATCAGCATTTATTAATTGTCAGTGTGCCCTGCGGAATTCTGCAGAAACAGCGTGAAGCGTTACATGGCGAAGCAGTTGGGCGGCAGTCCCTTGGTTCCCGGTATGCCAGAAATTTTGAAGATGGCGCCCGCATCTGGCTGACTCTGTAGCTGGTCGCGGCTCAGTCCGATAAAGCCCGTAGTGACAAAGAGGTCCTCGTAGCGCGGGCCGCCAAAACACAGCGAAGTCACCAGCTGCGTGGGTATCTTCACCTTCTGCACCAAGGCGCCTGGTGTGAAAAGAAAATGAGAAACACGGATGCCGTAAGGGTTATTGCAGAAAATGGCGGTGACGGCAACGGCGACGCCGGCGGCGACGACAGAAACCCCTCGAGAGAGTCCATATAATTGCTATCGCAATAAAAGCAACATGCGACAAAAATGGTCTTCAGACTCTGAAGCCACAAAACTACGTTTGTGGTGTGGAAGAGAAGGGAACTTTCAGACAGTTCAACGTAGGGGGGGGGGGGGGGGCTCCCCTTGTCACCTGTGAGGGGGAGCAAAGTCTGATCCATACGTTCACTCCGTTATGACAGCGCAGGTTTTTGACGATATATTGGCGCCGAAGACCATTTATGTAGCATTCCAATAACCGTTTACTTCCCGTTTTTACTCCCGGGAAGCCAGGGACAAAAGGCACCACAAAACGCATTGCGAGAAGCACGTCATTGCTTCGTTTTCATTTTTTTTTTTCATCCATTGTGTAGCATGTTGCCCTTTGGACTCGACCAACGGGGGGAAGAGGGATGGGGGAGGGGAGGGGGCGCTGCGATGAAGCTCTCAACCCCCATCCCCTAATGGGGAGCCCTGCATGCGCACGCCTATGTGCGCGAGTGTATGTGAGGGTAGAGAGCTAAGACAGCGGAGCCTCAATTCGGGCACCACCACCACCACCATCATCATCGTAATTTAACATGATCACCATCTCGAGAATCATTTCGTTTTATTTCTTCCTTTATTCACTCCGCCTCTGGTCACGTGATGTGCGCCACAGGGTACACCACAGCTAGGTAGACTACGAGTTTCGCCGTAATTGAGGAAAGTTCTGACTCCCAAATCTCATACGCATTCTGAGGCACAATTACATATACGCGTTACCGCACGCCCGTTAAGACTCACTAGAGAAACGAATATCGGCAAGTAAGTTAGCGTGTTACCGGTGACGGGGTCTATCTTGACCACGTGACCTCCGTTGTAGCAGGCGACCCAAAGCTTGTCAGTCTGGTCGATCGTGATGCCGTCAGGGAAGGCGAGCTCGGCGAAGTTTGGATGGTTGAAGTCTGCCACCACCTTCTGGTTGCCTGCGTTCAGAACAATGTTTCCAGGACGTGTTTCCAGCGAGTGCCTCTTCCCAATAGGATAGCTACGCGCAAGCCTTTCCATGAAGAGTGCAACTTTAATCATAAAGCATACGGCAAGACGAATAAAAATAGTTGTTAGGGTTTTACGTCCCAAAACCACGATATGGTTATTGGGGACGCCGTAGTGGAGGGCTCCGGAAGTTTTCACCATATAGTGTTCTTTAAGGTCCACCTAAATCTATGTACACGAGCCACAAGCGTTTGGCGCCTCCATCGACATGCGGCCGCCGCGGCCGAGATTCGATCCCGCGACCTTCGGGTCAGCAGTAATAATACAATTATTGGGGTTCAACGTCACAAGACCACGATATGATTATGAAGGATGCCGTAGTGGAGGGCTCCGGAAATTTCGACCAGCTGGGTTTCTTTAACGCGCACCTAAATCAAAGTACACGGGCCTCAAGCATTTCCGGCTCCATCGAAACTACGGCCGCCGCGGCTGGGATTCGACCCCGTGACCTTCGGGTGAGCATTCGAGCACCATAACCACTAGACCACCGTGCCGGGTACGGCAAGACGAAATTTCATTACCTGAACTCCAAATTTCAATAGCTAACGAAAAAGGGAAAAACTCTTTCACACTAGTCACTTTCACAAAGACTCAGTTATGTCGCAATCGGCAAAGTAGTATTTTTAGCATAGGCGTGCGCAGGGTTCCCCATTAGGGGGGGCAACGGTTCATCGCAACGCCCCCCCCCCCACCCTACTAAGTCAATGTATGGGGAAGATTTTGCGCCCCCCACCCCTCTTAGGTGACTAGAAGGGTCAATGTACGGGTCGGATTTTGCGCCCCCCCCTCTTAGATAATTAGGGGGGCGGCCGCCCCCCCCCCCAGCCCCCCTTTTCGCACGCCTATGTTTATTAGCATATATTTATTGATCTTGGGTGGTTAAATAAATGGCCACTCTGAGCACGCCGCTTATGTCAAGCTGGGCAAAGCGCGTCAGAAGTTCTTTTAGAAGGTCTTCGAATGTCTGATATTCCTAGTAGCTTTTAAAGCAGCTCGTTCTATAAAATCCATTTGCAGCTAAAAAAAAAAAAAAACGTTATAACTACATTCGCACACGTCTTCCGCTGCAGTGTTCAGAATAATTTTCGCATTGAACTCACTGATATCTCCCTTGGCGAGGTCGAAGTCGTAGACGTACAGCTTGCCGGGCACCGAGTCGACGAAGAACATCTTTTTGTTGTCGGCCGTCCATGCGATGCCGTTGGGCAGCGTGATGCGCTCGATGTGCTTACGAATGTGCTTCTTTTCGATGCTGTACATGGAACCTTGCTCCGGCTCCACGTTCATCGGCTTCTTGTCAATAGCCATGGTGCCTGCGTATCAAAGGGACACCTCAGGCTGGGCATCCTAGTATAGCCAGTGTCAAGACAGCACTCCTTCTTGAGAGTAGCAGCATGTCTCATACTCGTTGATCGGCAAAAAGAAGTGGAGTTCACTTAGACTCACTCAGAGCCATATCTGGCGCCTAGGGCTCACTCGGACTAGGGCTCTCTAATTTTTCCTCAGCTGCACTAACACGCACTCAATCTCACCAAAATTTTCCTCAACCGGACTCACTCGGACTCGCACTAAATTGTTTTCACAGCCGGACTCACTCGGACTCACTCACCAAAATACTCACGCGGACTCATTCAGACTCACGGCTCGATCCGAGCCCGAGTGAGTTTGCCGGCCTATGTTGAGGCCGAGCAGAGTTCACTAAACCGACTCTTTTCAAGAAGCATAAAGCTTTCAAAAATGGAGTTAAATATGGGTCGTCGAGCAGTTAGTCTCACAAAGTGGCGCCTTTCTATACACCCCTTGTCGAGAGTAAATAGTAAACAGCAGTCAAAAGCACGCAGCCGCAGTGAACTGCCCGACGTAGTTTTTTTTTTTTTCGGTCCACTCGGCGCCTTGAAACATTAACTGCCACAGCTGTCAATGCTTCATGAAACTTATGAACCTAAGTATACAGAAAACACGCAGTGTCAACTGTGAACAGGCCGTGCTCTTACCCGTCCAGAGCCTCCCGGCGGCGTCACACTTGGCATCGTTGAGCCGGGTGCCCGCGTTCTCGGTCTCCACCATAGCAATCAGCTCCTCGTGACGCTTCTTCATGTCCGTCAGCTTGACGTAGTGGTTGTGTCCGATAACAATCTTGTGGTGGTGGTTAGCCAGCGGGATTGCGAACGGGATTGTGCCCTCTGCGAAATGATGGTGGCATTAACTTGTGAAGTACAATCATTTGCCTAAATGCGTCACTAGTGCGCAGGTTCTATTGCTTCAATTGCACAGGTGTGTTCAAAAGTTCTCAGGCCACGCCGCCATAGGAATACATGGGATCGTGGCCAGGGAACTTTTTACCCCTATACATCAGCACTAAGCAGTGTTATACACCGCTGTCGCTTTAAATAAAAAGGGCTACAATAGTTCATAAGTAGGCTGAAATAATATATATATATATATATATATATAATATATATATATATATATATATATATATATATATATATATATATATATATATATATATATATATATATATATGTATATATATATATACATATATATATATATACCGGGTGTCCCAGCTATCTTTAGCCAAGGGTTAAAAAATACAATATTAGAGGCAGGCGAGTAAAATCAGTTGCAAATTGCTGAGAGCCACCTTGCGCGCTACAGACAATTTTTTGTTTTGTAATTAACTAATTTGTTAATTAGGACGATTTAACTAAATTGCTAAATATTGACTTTAGGCAAGAAATCCTGCTTGCAATGTTCGAGAGCGTCCTCAAAAACCCCAACTGCATTATTTGCGATAAAGAAAGTCTCATGTATACGATTTTTTCCAAGCTGTAAAGAAAGCCCGCGAAATACAAAAAGAACCACGTGACTAGCGCGCTCGCGCGCCGCGAGAATGCTGCCCTCAGCCGAGGTTTGAGCGAACGAAATCACCTGCGGCCGAGACTCGCCGGCTCCGTTGCAGCGGTAGGCCTATAAGTGGGCGGTGGTTTTTTGGCCCGTTGCCAGCCAGCTGCTCGCCTGACGGTGCAAGTTGTAGCGAGCGCGGGCCAAGAAACCACCTTTAACTTATCGGCCTACCGCTGCAACGGAGACGCCGAGTCGCGGCCGCAGCTGATTTCGTTCGCTCAAACCACGGCTGAGGGCAGCATCCTCGCGGCGCGCGAGCGCGCTAGTCACGTGGTTCTTTTTGTATTTCGCGGGCTTTCTTTACAGCTTGGAAAAAATGGTATACGTGAGACTTTATTTATCGCAAATGATGCGATTGGGGTTTCTGAAGACGCTCTCGAACTTTGCAAGCAGCATTTCTTGCCTAAAGTCAATATTTAGCAATTTAGTTAAATCGTCCTAATTAACAAATTAGGTAATTACAAACAAAAAATTGTCTGTAGTGCGCAAGGTGGCTGTCAGCAATTTGCAAGTCATTTCACTCGCCTGCCTCTAATATTGTATTTTTTAACCCTTGGCTAAAGATAGCTGGGACACCCTGTATATCAAGGGCGTAACCAAAGGGGGGTTGGGGGGGGGGGGTTCAAACCCCCCCCGAAAAAAATTTCTGGCTACGCCCCTGATATATATATATATATATATATATATATATATATATATATATATATATATATATATATATATATATATAGCGCCACCGAACGATTTCACATGCTCAAAAATCCAAACTTCGCTTTCGGCTCTTTGCATTATTTTTAATGCCTAGCAGACAGCGCCCCTTTATTCGACTTCTTTCGGAAATCCCGTAATATGTACCACAGTTCATGGCATGCAGCGAATAAAATCCATTCCTAACACAAGGATACATGAACAAACTGGCTACATGAAAGCGGGTTTTGTCGCTTCTGTAAGCGCTCTGTTCGACTCAATACAATGAACTACATTCTGTGAAGAAACAGCGCGGATAGAAAACAAGAACAGAAGTGGGAGGCAACACAAAAGACTTTTGCCCTCACTCTCCGTCCGCGCTGTTTCTTGAGAACATGTGCGATCACCAACTTGCCCAAATGTGCATCGAACTACATCCAACTAACGCAATCTGCACTCCTACTGTACCACAATGCGGCGCCGAAATTATGTGCAATGACGCAGTGGGACTCGCCGAAGTGTATGGTGTCGATGTCCTCATGGGTCTCGGGGTCGAGCCGGCTCACGCAGCCGGCGTAGCAGTCGACGTAGAGCAGCGCCTGAGCCTTTTCGTCCCAGTGCGGGCCCTCGCCGATCTGGCAGCGCCGCTTGGACGCTACGCGGACCCGTAGGCCTGGCATCGTGGTTTGATGCTCGGCCGGTACTCGCCACACAAGACCAGGACGAGGACCCTTGGTTGGGTCGGCGGACCCTTGCCGTAGGCGCCGCCTGCAGGGCGCCCAACTTCAGTGGCGAGCGCTCATCTCGTACGGCTGGCACCGGATGCTGGCATGACAGCGCGAGCCTCGGATTTCCTTTTCTTCCTTTGAGAGCGCATTCGAACCACTGTGTCCTCTTCTTCTTTGTGTCTGCGCCTCGATTTCGAAGCGTCCTTGTCTTTGGGTGCAACGGCAGGAGCGTTCGTTAAGCAGGCTTCATGTAAAGGTTTTTTTTTTGTTGATCCAGCTTTTCTTTTTTCTTTTTTGCAGCGAAGCTATCTTAGTCTAATTTGTGCCGCCGTCGTCGTCGTCGTCGTCGTCGTCGTCGTCGTCGTCGTCGTCGTCGTCGTAGTAGTAGTAGTAGTAGTAGTAGTAGTAGTAGTAGTAGTAGTAGTAGTAGTAGTAGTAGTAGTAGTAGGCGTCACGCAGATCACGTGACCATGGCAATGTGACCACCGTCTGCAGACGGTGGGAATGGAATGGAAAAACTTTATTTAGGCGATTGGGGGCGTGAACTAGGACCTAACGGGCCGCTCCCAAATCGGGACAAATAGGCCTAGCCTCTCCGCCACGTCGCGGGCCCGTTGGACTGCAGTGCTTCCAAATCCGGACTGCGTAGCGCAGCATCCCAGCTGGACAATGTAACGTCTCCGTTTCCCTGTAACGCAGGGCCCCGCCAGAGCAAAAGCCCGCAAGCGTTTAACATCTGAATTTCGGGATATAGATCCTGTGTAAGAGTGCAGGGCTAGGATAAGCTCCGACCTGCAAGAGTCTGAGTGTCAATGCATGCCTGAGGCCTGTTCAATTTACTACATGTGCGGCGGCGAATACTTCGCCTCCACAGATAAGTGAACAAAGAAATCAATAAAAATGATGATGATGCTCGAAATGATGATGATGACTTTTTGTAGCGATAATCGTCGTCGTCATCATCATCATTAGAGCTTCGCTGTCCGACAGCCTTCGCGACGTGGAAGCGGCTGAATTTTTGTTTTTCCTTACGCTTTGGTATATACAAAGGCGACGATGGCATCTGCGATGGCACATATTCATCACGGGGCTTTTGTCAAGAAGTGGACAGTCAGCACATTTAATTGATTGAAAACATCTTACTCGGTATGAATGGGAGTGCCGGCAGCCTCCACGGTCCGGGCAGGGAATCATGCATTGTTTCGTTTCCTTTCTCAAATCATGTCATAGTATGTCATAGTGTTGGCACAAGGGTTAATGGGCACGTGTCAGTGCATTGCAACGATTGCACTTGCCTACCTCTGTTTAATGAATGCATAGTTTCGCTGAGGAACATGGATGATGACACAGTAGCCAGGACCGGGCCCCCCCCCCCCCCCCCCCCCGAAAAAGATTTCTGCCTACGCACCCAGTCGAGGATATATCTAATTGCAAAAGAAGGTGTCAACTGTGTCGGCGCCCCCTCGACTACCCTCAGCGCAAATGAAATCGCCTATCTGGAAGATGTTCTTGCATAGTTGATATCTTTTTTTTTCTGCCCTCGTCTTTTCTATATTTATCACGCGTGTCCGAATTAAAAATCGGTTTTTAGTAGCGCACGTCCTGTAGTCTTCCTTTGTTCTTGTCTTTTCAGCGCTCTAGGGCCTCATCAAGCGCTTTCACTCCCCTTTCGTCGCCACGAGCACGCTCAAGGCTACATGGCAAGGGGGATGGCAAGGGGCGATACGACACCCAAAGGTAACGTCGCCGCGCGTCACTACTGTAGCCAGAAATTCTTTCCGGGGAGAGGGTTCGACCAACCTTTATGTATGTGCGTGCGTGAGTGTTGTATGTGGGCGTGTATATACACCCATTCAAAACTGAATATTTTCGGCGGGGGGAGGGGGAGAGGGCTTCACCCCAACCACGGCCGGTCTAGAGGCGCGCGCTCGCTCCTTAGGAGCGCCTCCAGACCGGCCGTGCCCCAACTCCCTCCACCTTCCCCCTGGCTGCGCCAGTGCCGCGCGTCATGACTGAGCATTTCTCCCGTTTCTCTTTGACCTCATTGGCCCTTACTTTTGGCTCATACGTGCGCGACGTCACGACGCGGCACGTGGTCTCTCTTCGAGATCATCCGTCGGCGAGCGCCCACTTGCTGCTGCTGGGATGCCACTGCGGGGAGGGCATGCTATTTCAATGCGAAATCATTATATGCCCCATGAAGCGAAAAGCCCAGCCAGCAGCGTTAAGGGCGCTACCACCAGATGGAGAGAAAAACTGCAATGACAAAGTGATGACGTCATCACATGAGGTCGTGCGATGATCGACATGTCCAAAGCTCACCGTGCTTCTACATTCTATACAAGTAAGGAGACTTGGGTGCTTCAAAACCTGACTGTTTTGGCATATGAAATTGTATATTTCCTTCTGCATGCTATAACACTTGGCTCACGTGTTCACAAGAGCCTTAATTACTGATCGGAGAGACTTTCCGGCTATGATCAAGAAGTGTTGCAGCCTGCAGGGCCCATTTGAGCATGTTCCACTGTGCCCAACAAACACCGTCGGTTCTTCACGATAGCCTGCCCTCTGGGTCATGCAGCATGCTGCTCCTTGGCCAAGGGAACACGTTGCTTGGAGTACGAAGGTAGGATCGGTACTGCATGGTAGTAATATCTAAAATTCTGTGCCGTCTAAACCAACGTTGGTCTAGGCGTGGCCTCAATAACTGATGCCTTAAACATGACGGCCATGGCGTATTTTTAGCTGGACATTAACTTCCGGTGCATGGAAACCACAGAACATAGCCTTCTATTAGAGCATCAGCTTCTGTTATTCAAAGGCAACCATCACTGGGATGCGGATTCGGCTGCATTTGAGCAGGAAAGGCATCGCATCTTAAGATGATCCATTCAATTTTCTATTCTTGGCTTAATTATGTAGTGCTTAATAAAAAACAAAAACAAAACCCTTCCTGATGCCCAATATGAGCCGCAAAGGTAGACAATTATTACATCAAGGTTTTAGTGCATTTACTTGTCACACACGGTCTAGATGGAAACTGGCACAAATAACGTTATTGACAGGTCCACATTTGGTAAACAGTATTAGACAATCAAGAGCTTACCTTTGTACATGTATGCCAAAATGGGGTGAATTATGAAATCGTCCTTCTCATACTTAGTACAGCCTGAATAACTTTTGTCTAGAGCAGTCATCAGACAAGTAGACTGCTTTTATTTTAAAAAGAAAAACACGCTGACTCCACAACAGGCCATACATGGTCTTATTGTTGCAGTGTCAAGCCAACTTAGCATGACACCGATAGCATACTAAGTCAATGGCAAAAAATACGTGAAACCTGAGCTACAGTGAGGAAGCAGTTGTGGGCACATACCACAGCTGGCCATTTGCCCACTCTAGGCAAGGGTTACTCTGACCGTAAGTGCCAGATGCTGAAGCAAGGCCAATCATAGAGTGCAGAGAGTGTTGCACTCTTTCTTCCAGTTTTTGTTATAGTGACTGGAAGGCTACACGCATTATGGATGGCATACTGTATGATCATGTCAAACATTACCATGGATGGTAGTAGTCCCTTGCTCCATGTAATGTGCTTTGTGATATAGCAGAAAGCTGGATATAACTCTTGAAATTTTCAGTGGCAGCAGCCATCTTTAATCCAGGCCCACTTGTTCATTGAAGAAATGAGCACTATGGTTGCTTATCTGCTGCTGTAAGGCCGGTAGCTGCAAGTGAATTGCTGCAGCGTTCCGACACATTTGTACTATCGGCATCAAAACAGCGGCAAGCATTCGCAGTGGTCTAGTGCACGCTCTCCAGTTATCACATGGACAGGCGCACGCATCCGGTTCCGCAGCACTGTGCATACATGCATGCCTGTCCATGGTGATAACCGGACGACGCGCACTATACCACTGCGAATGCTTGCCGCTGTTCGGGCTTCATTTGACACTGATGGTACTGTAGCCCATGCTGCTAAGTAAGGTTGGATGAATTGCTGCCTGCTTCTCCTCACTGTTGTGTGAATGTTAACAGCAAAGCGATCTGATGTACGTCATGTACATCACACGATTGATTCTTTCATGATAATGTCATTTGTGTGAATTTGGGCTTACACTCATACTGTGTTTTTTCAGTGTCTCTTTCCATTTCCTTGAGGGGAAAAAAAAATCCGCAGAGAACTAAAGGGCAATATTTCTCGAACATATCTCACAACCATACCATAACCCCACTAACAAAAAGGTGAAATTGCAAGTTTCCAGGTTTTTTGCTTAGCAACACTTCTTGAAGTGTATTTAGTTGGGAGTATATGGGGTGAAGTACACGGCCATACTCATTAGGCTATGCTTTTGTTCAGAAATGGCTTCACAAATGCATGGTTTCCGCAGCTAGGTGATGTGTACCTCTCCTGCTTTATCTTATGCTCTGGTTTATAGTGTGTTTCATACTTTCTTTATCTGCTTTAAATTTCCTGTGTGTTGTGTGGAAAGATCATAATAGCGAGTCCGGGGCAGCATTATGGGGAGGTTTAGCAACATCATATCACTGATGGCTTCAGTGATATGATATATAGCTTGCAAAACATAGGGACACAAAGCATATCAATAGAATTGCACTGTATTCATGCAGGAAAATATCCACAAATATTGCCCATGTTCTTTCCTAAGGAGATACGATCTAGTTAACTGAGAGCAACTAACATGCATAGCAGCTTGTTTGGCGCTTGCCAAAGAATGGTAACAAATCAACAGTGCCATGCTGGCAAAGCTCGCCGCACTACTTGTAGATGACGACAAGACAGATAAAGCAGCAAGAGCAGAGGATCACACACTCTAGTCCTTTCACCTGATGCCATCGCATGCCTCATGAATAGCATGAGGCAATGAGACTCCATACAATAGGCTTAAGAAGTAAAGATTTATCTATGTCTCAGTTGGTTACCGCAATTACGGAAACATATATGCATGCTTTGGCCAAGTGAACAGCATGCCTGTGCAGTTGACTAGAGTTTTGATGATTTTTGTAGGCAGCGTTGCTCAAGGACATAACCACAGTTACCAAAATAAAACCAAAATAAAAAGCACAATGCATGAACAGAAGGCATAGAGATTCTTTATTGTATCCTTGGTCTTCAGCTGTTTGTAGAATAATTCACTTTGCCAGAAGCACCCGCAGACATACCTGCCTAACGCACAAACACGACATGACGCAAACTTACACGAGCAAGAACCAAGTTTATATAAAACACGGTTTTCACGAGGGACAGCCACGCCCGGAGTTGCTTCAGTCTGTATCCATAAACTCACAGGAAGACACACGCACACGATACACAAAATGATGACGTGACCCTATAGCTCATCACTGAATCGGCTGGTGTTGTGTAGATGCTCGCCATAGTCGGTCGCCTCACTCCCAACAAAGAGTTCATGGTGGTCAACAATCTCTTGTATGGAAAGCTTGCCATCGTTGTCGGTATCCCCGTTGGCTATGAGATGTTCTGCTTCTTGTTCGGCAATCTCACTGAAAATAAACAAAAGAATGTTGAGAAAAAACTAGCATTACCGTTTAGGTGCAGAATTTCTATGGCCCATCGTAACGTACAAAACCTAAAAGAAGAAAAATTGTGGCACTACCAAGTTTGCTGTGTCACAAAACCAGACAATAAATTAAAATTTGAGACAGCAGCGATGCAAATATTCAGAGGAAGCAGTAGACTTATGTAATGTGAACTGTGCAAAATATTTCTAGAATATTGTTAAAAGCAAGGGTGACAGAGCTACATTGTCAATTATTCAATCAGGAAAACCTGTTCTCCAATATATCTATACATGTTTTTACATTTAAAATGCCAGGCTGAACCTCTGATTTGACAATTGCATCATTTTCTGTCTTTTATCTTTCCTTGGCCCACAGTAACCTGTCACACCACTGTCAACACTGTTATATAAACAATAATCTAAAGCAGTTACTAAACTCATTTGCTACTAATAACATTACATTTTGAACTTTTACCCAAACGCTGAACATATATGTATGTCCTCTTTCTCGGCATTGACATTTTCCTTGGAATACTTTATGATGGGCAAGGGTCAAGAGTGAAAAACATACAAAATCATGCATAAAAACTCAAAGCTGATAAGGAAATGGGGCGGCAAAAAGCGAGGTCAGAAAAGAGCGCCTTTTCCGTCCACACTGCTTTTTCCTACCCTGTTTCTTGCTCAATGACTCTGTGTGATGCACTAACTAAGAACAGTCAGCGCTTCTGAAATACAAGAAAAACAAATGGCGAAGCTTGCATTAGTCGCGCAAGGCTTGAAACAGTGAAGCTGGACGATTCTGAAGTCTAATATGGTTGCTTGTAGGTTGTTGCTAGGCTGTAGCTAGGTGACGCTAGGTTGTTTCTAGGTTGCTTCTCAGTGGAGAGAGGTTCGAGTTAGACCACAGAAAGTCACGGAGACGACACAAATGTCCAAACTCCAGAGACAAACTTTCACTGAAACAGCTTTCACACCTCCCATAGATCTACGGGCACGTCATCGTTCACATAGGGCTTCCATTGCTTCAGGGTCTTCTTGCAGCTGCCGTTGCCTTTCCCGTTCCCTGGTATTCTCTCGTTGTACGTACCATAGAGTTTCCTGATATACTTACTAGAGGGAACTCTGGCGCTAGTGTCTATGGGAGCCTGCAACGCATGGTGCTTCAGCCAGCATGGGAATGATGGGTAGTACACGGATTTGTCTAAACTTTGTACTTTCGGCTCCGTTTGGCTAGGCGTCACCTGTATCCGCTTTGTCGCAAGACAAAGTTCAGCAAACGTTCAGCAGTTCCACTTCACCACTTAACCTTTTTAGGCTCACCGATTCAAATCTGATCACGAAGTTCACAACGATTCATTCTTTCATCCGAAAGGAAACCAATACACAGCAACTAAACAAAGCCACAAGTGCGTTCGAAGCCCGCAAGTACGAAGACTAGGCAAATCCGTGTACTACCCATCATTCCCATGGTGGCTGAACGATCGCAGCGCCAGAGTCCCCTCTAGTTAATTTCAGGAAACTCTATGGTACGTACCGCTGAAGCACTCCGCACAGATGCTTCAGCAAAGCTGAAACGTGCAGCCACGGTGTTTATCAGTGGGCTAATTCTGACGGTTTATTAAAGCTTTTCACAATTAGTGGTTACGTCTGTCTAAAAATCTTAATTGGTGTTTGCTGCTCGTCTGTTGCCTTCTTCATTTTTAGTGGACCAGCAGTGAGTAGTGGGATTTGCCCGATTTCTGTGGCATACACCTGTTCATGATGATGATAGCTTTTTGTACACACTTGTACACACCAAAGTTTTTATGGCCAGCTTAAACACCTTTGCTATTAAAATAAACATTGGATCAAAGGGAGAAGCCTGGATGTCCTGACTTCCTTTTAAAATTACATGCGCAATTCCAGACATTACAAACTAATGAGTTCTTCCCTGTTGTTACTAGTCTTTTGAGCAGGAGAGACGAGAAAGGTTTGATGACTGTTGGAGAGAACCACATTAGATACAGGTCTTTCACTGTTAAAGAGCAAGAGGCATACTGTGACATATTTTGGTTTGATTTGTATATAGCGAGAGAGTAAACGGTGGATATAGTGTCCTTTGTGGCAGAGAGTTGCGTATTTGCTGTCCAAATATGCCTGCAGAAATCTGTGGTGTCGGGGCTTACAAATTGTAAGGCAGCCGGTTGGAATGCCAATGTTCCTTTAGGCAAGAAATGTGGAGTTAAATATGATCGCCGGGACACAAAGTTATGAACTATTATTGAGTGTACATGCAGGCACTCATTATCATCATTCACCACGTGAGAATCGATTAAAACTGATAATAACAAGCTAATCATCTAGACAGCCACCAACCATGCCCGAAGTGTGCCCAGTGCTGGTTAAGCTTAGTGTTCAGCAGGGATTCAAACCTCTTCAAGAAGTTTCATGTGTTGCCAACTATGTCCCTGACATCTGCACTCAACGAAAGTAGCGAAGTAGGCAGAAAATTTTTTTTTTGGGGGGGGGGGGGGGCACCACCTTGATCTGAAGTGAGGGACAGGCAGGCTCATGTGGTCGAGTGTCATTTTGGGCTCTATATGCACTGGCAAAAAAAGCTTTTTTTTTGGCCCCCCCCCGGCTACGCAACTGGAGGAATGTGGTGGCAATGACAGTTGCAAACTCAGCATGTTCTACATTTATGTTTTAAAGGGCCTTTTGCCAAGTCTGGCTGTTCTGAGCTGAGAAGCACAATGCTTAACATTGCGCACTCACGATCGTGTCTGCCAGGAGTTACACTGCTATGTGCCGCAGAAGGAGCTCAAATTTCAAACTGAACGTTGTCTGCCCTTCTCCTTGTGGGTGCCGCGCTCCAAAATTGGGCGATGAAGTACAACACTAAGTATGTTACGTACATAAAGGTGCCGCGCCGCGCACAAAAGAGAGTCTCGATGTCCTCCTTGCCAGCCACACGGAGCAGTGTGCGAGGATAGCGCAGCCTAAACAACTCCAGAAAAGAAAGAAGGCACACCTCCCCCATGCGTCATGACATGTGTGTCACATGATCCTTCGGCTTTGGTACGGGAGAACACGGAAGGAGTTTGGCTTGCAAAGGCTAGGTAGTGCAAGTGGCAATAGTGCGAAGCTCACCTCCTCACATCATGTGGCACACCGCTTCAAAATATATTTTATCTCTGCTTGAGATTAACCAATTTGATAAATTATTTTCGTAGAATGCTCTCTATTGCGCACGTAACAATTTCCAGAGCAAAACTAAAATTTGCTATGTGCCCTAGAGAGGGACCCTTTGAAGCACAAAGACATGATGCGTGCATCGACTACTTTATCTGTAGCGACAGCATGAGAATGGACGAGATATGGGCAGCAATTTTGTAGTGATGGCTTCCTCTCAATCCAATGCTGCTATCTCCACTATTCACACTTGAGTGATCCCATAAGGTGGGCGAAGCATCACTATGACCACTTACAAAACAAGAAAAGGCAAAAATAAACAGCATAATAAACTATCATTATCCCCACCAGTTCATTCTTGTCCACTGCAGCATGAAGGCCCTCCCCTATCATCTACAATTTACCCTGTTTTGTGCGAGACGATTCCGTTTTATGCCTGCAAATTTTTCAATTTCACCATCGCATCTATCCTGGCTTCCCATCCATGAAAGCCATTCCATCTCTTCAAATGGCCACCATTTACGTCTGACACATTTTGTGCCAAAATTGTGTAGATGGATTGTTTAGGCCATATGTAAGCAATCAAGTACAAGTGCTTGGAAAGGTGTTGACGAATGTCGGCCATTTTACTAGATGACTGCTTTCAAAAATACTTTCCTTTTTGCAATATATGTTGGGCGACTAGCACTGAATGCGTCAGGCGATAGGCCCGTCTCAATGTGACAGGTGAGTGTGTTCCCATAAGTGTGATAAGATAAGACCGCATGCTTGGCACTATGTTAAGAGTGCCTTCATTTCTGGATGCGAATTCATTTTTATTTGCTGGCCACGCAAAATTTACCTCATCTTTGAAAGTTACAATCCGTGTTATATGCTACACCTATTTCTTGTAAACAAGGTTTTTTGATTTTTTGGCAATTTCGGTATTTAAGATTCTTTGACAGTTCCCTTCGAGTTCGATTTATCGATTGGCAACTGTTTCATGACAAGGAATTGGTCTGAATGCAATATAGTATCAACACAAGAGCGATGGTGGCATTAGGACAGGGACTGCATAATGGAAGGCTGAGAAGCACACAACAGATCCAGCTTCAAGATTTTTGGTGCTGCAGCACTAATAATATATACAGTAGACTCTTGTTAAACGGAACCTGAAGGGAGCATGAAATTTTGTTTTGTTTAACAGGAGTTCGATTTGCTGACAAGTGAACAGGGGTTCAGAAGTCAAGTATGAGACCAATCATATTAGAAGAAGTTGTTCCACTTAAAGGGGCACTAAAGGCAAATATTAAGTCGACGTTGATTGTTGAAATAGCGGTCCAGAAACCTCATAGAGCTACTTCTATGCCAAGGAAGTGCTTATTTGGAAATAAAATCATGTTTTAGTGGTTCGCATCGCGTTAATGCACTTCAAATTACCCGCCTGAAAGTGGTCTTCCTGACGTCACTGTTGCCGTGCCCAACGTTACCCGCCTTTACTGCGCGGCGGTGTGCACTGGCGGCATGCACCATTTGGGCATCCGGCAACATCACATGCATGCGGCATTTTGTCGAACTTTCTGTCAGAGCGACTTTCACGAGCTTGCAAAACACACGCGGCAGTATGCGATACCGAAACTACCACTGAGACGCGACTGCATGAGCGAAGCCGGGCGCTGGACGAAGCGCAGTTTGGCGAAAACGGAACCTTTGAACCACGCGTGGTGTTCCCCACGGCAACGCCAAAGAGGTTCTTTTTTCCACGAATCAAACAGAAACGAACAAGCAGCATTTTGTTACGTCACTCGATGCACGGAAGGTTCTTTTTTTATTGCACCTAGTTTGATAACTAGTGGTCGGACGCTCTCACGTCATCGGGATCATTTCCAAAATGTCCCACTCCTGGTGCACGTCATGTGATACATTTAGCTTAATTTTTCGGTAAGCAGGTCACTGCTGTTGATAATATTGCCATTTTAGATGTTGTCATACACTGAGCTTTCACTCTGACATAAATAGTTATTTGCCTTTAGTGTCCCTTTAAGCAGCAGTTTCATTTAACAGATTTCCGCTTATGGAGAGTCTACTGTAGAGAGAAAAATAACCGTGATTACTCATTTCCTGGTAGCAGCCAGTTGAGAGTTTCCTCTTTGTCGAGCTTTCTGTCCCCGTTCTTGTCGTAGTCCACTTCGAAGCGCTCCTTTTCTGCTATGTACTGCTCATTGCTGAGAGGCTTGTCCGGGTCCTCTGTCGTGAACTCTTCAAGGCTCAGGTAGCCGTCCTTGTTCACATCCTTGCGTTTCATTGTCTCTTCATACAATGTCTGGGGAAAGAGGAACGTGCTGTCAATGTGACCCAAGCAGCAGAACCGACAGAACATGCGAACTGGCTATTACATTGCATACTACCGTAAAATTCCGAGCAAGCGCCCCCTACAATGTCGCTTCTAAATTTAAATTTCCGTGCCATTTCAGAAAAGTGCCCCCCCCCCCCTCCTTGTTCTGCATCCTGATCATGCGCTGCATTCGGGTAACATTGACCTGCTTGAATCCAATACAATCCTGCTTAAGAGCCCAGTCCCTAAGCGCATGTGCCTGGGATTTAATTTTTTTCTTCTTTCCCACATAATGATCATACCCCAAACTTGACACACGACACACATGTCGATTTTCAGGTACTCTCGAGCAGAAGCGTGGCCTTTGAGATCCGCATTTGCAATTAGAAGATGGTATCTATGACATATTCTAGATTATGGCGAACATAGAAAAAGAGGGCCGTCAAGATCTGCCTGTTTTTCAGAGCTGTTGTAGTGGCACGGGCTCATCATCGAAGGTGCTTCCATGCCATGCTTGCCACTGTCTGATTGTGTTGCCTTCGTGTTTTGTTTGTTTGGGAGTCGTCATTGCGATGCGTCACACCACAAAATAGAGCCAGAAGATTTTTGAAAAAATTCATGTACACTTTGTTTATTTCTGGCGAGAAAACTCAGCTGCAACCATCTTGAACTTTGGTGCCATTCCGGGAAAGCACCCCCTCCACTTTGGCAGAAATTTCGACTTGATGAAGGGGGGGGGGGGTGCTAGCTCGGAATTTTACAGCAGCTTTTTTTAACAGGCTTATAGTAAAAATCTCTTGCATAATGCAACAAATTCTTTTTTTTTCTTTACATGGGTGTTCTTTGAAAGTACGCTTAGGTTATGTCTCCATGTATTGCTGTCACTAAATGTCACCAATGCCTCTGGTTACTTCCAGTGCCTCACTATGCATATTGTTGCCATGATACGCAAATTTTATAGAGTGTTTATAGGTTTGTTTGCAACACATGAGTCTTATGCCAAAAAATATAATACAGTAAAAGCTCATTAATTCGACACTCGTTAATTTGGAAATTCAGATAATTCAGACGGCTCTATTGGTCCCGGCCAAAGTGCATGTTAATCTATGGGATCAAACCTTCGTTAATTTGTCGGAATTTGGCTCCGCACCGCTTAATTCAGACCAATGCTGACTGCTGCCGCGACACAAAAGTGTGATAAAGCAGCGCTGGCACCACTGGAGTGAAACTGAAACTTGAGTGGCATCGCCATCGCCATCAACTAGTGGGGCCGATCGCAACGTCACCGAACGTCGGAGTCTTCTTTCTTCGCTCCACTATAGCATGACTATAGTGCCTAGAATATTCTAGGCACTATAGCTCCACTGCACCCCCGACGCCATTTTCCCTTGTGTTGTCGTGTCGGCAACGCAAGGGAAAGTGGGAAACACAAGGGAAAAACACTCCTCAGCAAGTCGTCGCCAAGTGTTTTTGGCACAGCGGTTTTCTGAGGCCCAAGCATGCGGCAGTAGCTGACGATGGCATCGACGAGGTGTCAGCCAAGTCCACCGACGATGAATGCTCGACCTTCGATGCTGTGACCCTTCAGGACTACATCGCGATTGATGATTGTGTCGCCACAACTGGTCTCCTGACCCACCAAGAAATTATTAATGATGTCACGGGCGCCCAGGAAGACCACGATTCTGACGAAGAGTCATGCGAGGAGATGCAGCCGTAACCTCATCGCACCTCACGGGAAGTCTCGGAGGCACTTTTGATATTAGAGGACGTTTGCCTGAGCACTTCCGACAGTTTTCATGCTGTTGGCCATTTGGAAGTGTTAAGAAAAATTGTAATGTCAGCCGGAATCTGCACGAAAACGCAGATGACCATTACAAAATACTTCAGCAAATAAAAGTATGCTTCTCCAACTTGATTTTAATGTTGCTTTTCCTGTTAATTCGTTAATTCGGCATTCGGTTAATTCAGACATTTTTCCCGGTCCCGTGAAATCCGAATTAACGAGCTTTTACTGTACAACAAAATAAATTCAGCTTTTGTGATTAGTTTCAACTCGCTAACAACACATTTCACTAGTGAAATGATCCAAGCAGCAGAACCGACAGAACATGCAAAGTGGCTATTATGTTGCATACTACCGTGAAATTCCGAGCAAGTGCCCCCTCGAATTTCACTCCTAATTTCAAATTTCCGTGCCGTTCTGGAAAAGTGTCCCTCAGCTATGAGGCCAAGCACTCATGGCTGTGATGCATTGAAACCATTGCCTCTGAGATAAGGTTGCATTTTACAAAAGGGAGACAACAGTGCATTACTATTTCAAAGGCCGCAGGAAACCAGAGCACATGTAGAGGTTTGGAAAGGTATTACGGAAAGCACTTGATAATACAGAAATGCCTGTGCACAATTTCCAAACAAGCTATGCTACAAGTGGCATGCCAACTCACAGTTCACACGTTTGTGTTCCAGCTTTTGTATTTTACGTGCCACAGGTCTGCATCACATGAAAGTAATAGATGGGTTTGCTTCATACCTCTGCGTTTTTGGTCGTCTCTAAGCTTGTAAGCTTAGATCTGGTGGCACACACGCATAAGGCATGCTCTGTGTGTTTCGTATGTGTAAGTGCACAGCTACGAGCCTCCCTTTTTGGGCAAAGCTTCTATGAGTGAAGATTTTGGCGGCAGCTCGGTTCCCGAAAAAACCCGGCAGCGGCAGGAGTACACAAATTCGGCCCACGAAGGCGCGCCAATCGTGTGCACCGTTTTCCAATATGTGCCGTATGCACCGTTTTCCAATAATCGATGCTTCCTTGATCCTGGCCTTGTTGCCGACTATGGCAATCTCATCTTTTATTGAGGTCACCTGTCATCTCACACTGCCACATTTCAGTGTTGCATTTCATTGTTTCACACATGACTTATTGTTGCCTGCAGTAACAGAAGTGTTGCGGTAGGGGAAGGACTTTAATATGCATAGTGAGTTAGTGTCCTACAACGCTCATTGCAGGACACCGACTTAAAGGGACACTAAAGAGCAAAACGATT
This sequence comes from Rhipicephalus sanguineus, assembly GCF_013339695.2. Lineage (NCBI taxonomy): Eukaryota > Metazoa > Arthropoda > Arachnida > Ixodida > Ixodidae > Rhipicephalus > Rhipicephalus sanguineus. The sequence goes on along the minus strand of NC_051185.1, from coordinate 10,090,762 downwards.
TTTCTCGCATTAGTAAAGTAGTCTTCCACGATACCAAAAACACCAAGCTTTCTGCGTGAAGACGCTTAATAAGCGAGAAAACCTGCAAAAAGAAAATACAGGTGGCGACGCCACCTTGGAATTCCCGCACCATTTGCCGTGACGTCACATATTTTTGACGGCGCCTGCTTGGGCCTACGTAGTTCCTAATCAGCTAAATCAAAGTACATTGTCCTCTGAGGGGGCCAGAGACTTGACATAACGAGTTTGTGGAAATTTCGTCGAGTCAGTGGCGCCAAAATACGTTAAATGCTCTTTGAAGTCTTTTACGTCACGAATTACAAAGTTCGGCACGAAATTTAAAAATGAAACTTTGAATTTGGTTTTCTCCTCTAATGAACCTATGGTGGTGAAATAAACTACTACACAAGAGTCCTCCAAGCACACTTTATCAATCTAAACCAATTCATTGTTTCTCTTTAGTGTCCCTTTAAGGAAGTTGATACAGAGTTTAGAGCCGGCCAATGCACAATGACACATGTTGCATGACATCAGAAGACTGCAGTGCCCTACCAGTGCGCTCACAAAACCACTGATAATACAAGTAATTGGCTCGTATCGTAACAGTAGAATAAATTGAGACATGCGTGCATATTTTCCTTTCTTTTCAAAAATGCTTTGCTTTTTGCAATGGCTTGTCCTGTGGAAACCCATCACACAGTAACTGTAAGGGCCGATAACACTGATAATTAAGTACTAATCGTTGTAATGGTGCACGTACGGCTACTCTTTTATATAACAAACCGAAAGATGGCACAATATATTTCTTCACATTATGCTCATGGCCAAATAATGGCAAAGCCGGTGTGGCGATCCTGACGTGAAAGTGCAAATCATGCGTGCAAGTGCATGAGATTTTATTGAGAGCACCCACTTAAATGTGTTCCGCACGATAAAATGCTCTAACAGCGCAGATTTAGACATCTGCTGTGCTAGGAAAATCCCGTAAAACAGGATAAAAAGTTAGAGACAATGAGCAAAAAAAGGCGCAAGTGATTCAGTTACCTCCTGCATTTCTGGGAACTCCGATGGATGGGAGAACTTGGGAAATTCATCCTTGTCTAGCACGCCATCTCCATTTACATCTGCTGCTTTGAAATAACGATCATCTTCTTCGAGCAGCTGAAACAGAAGAGGTATTCTTCATCAATAGTGTCACGTGATCGTGATGGTGAAGAGGGTGGCAGTCGACTGTTAAACACTAAACTCTCTATTAGACGAACTTGTGCCCAGGAAACGAAAAGTCAAAGTGCAAAGAATACACGCTGTACACTGATAGCGGCGATCCCAATTGTCGAGCATCGGTAATCTGCTTGTCTGTGAAATGTGGCGGCTTTTATACATGCCTTATCGAACGTTGTATCATTATCGCTGGTGCTCGTGTTAGCTTTATAATAAACATGGCAAACTTGTGCCTTGCGCGTAATCTTAAAAGAACAGTCTGAAACAATTGCGACATTGCGACTTTCTTTTTGTGGGTGAACCCCAATCAAAATGAAAGAAATAAGCGTGCATGGCAATATTGTCTTCCAAATGCAATGCCTTAAAGGGTGAAAGGCAATGAAATTTAGCTTTGACTAAAGTGGCTATAAATGAGTAGTACATACTCATTTATATTGCTCCAGTATATAGTATACATATATACAGTACTATATAACACAGTGCTTCAGTAGTATGTACTACTGAAGCAACCTTAGCCAAGTTAGAGGGCCGGTGAATCGTTATTTTCTTATCAGAAGTCCTGAGCAAGACAGCATATGCACCTAGTTAGAAGATATGATGCAAGTCTTTCACAGAGATTTTTCACTGCGTTGTGGGCGTTACCTTTTCACTAACCAGCAATGGAAGCATTTCTTTTTTTTTTTTTACAATTCTAGGCTATTTTTTTACATTTTTGTGACACATCCGCTCATGTTTCAAACAAAAAAAAATTTGCGCAGAGGCTCCTCCATATTTACACTATCTGTACGTCTTGAAAAGGAGTAAACAATTACTTGCTTTTATGAACATTTTTCTCCTGTTCACTCTCTTCCACATAACTAATTTTCCATATCTGTATACCTGTATCTGGCTGCTCTATATTTACACTGCCTATTCTACTGTCTCTACGCACATGTAACCTGCGTGTGGGCAACCTTTCCAAGTTTGTTACCGCTTTGTCAAGACGTAGCCTTAGCCATAATGAATAATGTGATGCCTGCAATAACGAGAAGGTGAGGGTGCCCAAACTCACTGACAGTGAAGCTTGTTTCAACAGTCGTTACTGAGCACAAAATCATTCAGCGTTACTCAGCGTAAAATCCTGCAGCAAAGCACAAACAATACACACTTGCTTCTGGCTTCTTCTTACAGAATGAACGAGACTTGACAGAGACTGGCTTGGGTTTTGTAATACTGTTATATGCTCTAAGTTCTGAAATTAAAGGGCCACCACATAAGCAGAGTTAGTGAAGCAACTTTCGCAGTTGTTCCAGATGTTGGAAAAGCGATAAGATAATTCAACTAGAAAGGGTATTCACGCAGCTGCTACACTTAAAAAAAAAAGAATAACGGCTGCGCTACGAAAGAGGAAAAAAAGAACAAATAAAAGAAGTGGGGTATTGTTTGCAGCTTTCTGTTGGAACTGGGACAAGGTGCGAAACGTGCCTCAATGCGGAGATAACACAACACAATGGGAAAACTTTGAAAAGGCACACGACTGACACGTACAGGGCTACGTGGCTCATTGTCAACTCAAAAGCTGGCTTGAATGCCAGACACCCTGCAAGCGCTTGTTCCTGTCCTGCCTTTGTTTCGCTTAACGCCTTGATCAATGCATCAGTAAATGCCAGAAAAATAAAAGCACTTGCATGTTGAGGTGTTCAAATAGTGAAATGTTCTAGTGAAATTAAATGCTACAAACATTTCAGAAATATTGCCTTCACATTGATTACTGAGTATTTCCTCAATTCAAACAAACATTAAATGATGTAGTTTTCATGGTGTCTCCTGGGAAAACAGACGTTATATTTATACTATTTTGTATACATATTTAAAAAGTACCCTATATTATATAGTATTTGGCACATGTATGTAAAAGTGTACAGGATGGAACACTACCGAACTGAGCTTGTAAATAACCACTTCTTTCTGCTATTTGGTGCACCATAATGACGATCATAATGAAACAAGAGAACAGCACATTACCACGGGTATTGATGTAGTCAGAGGAGGGTTGCTGGGTTCAACCCTCCTACCCCGCAATTTTTACACTGTATGTGTATATATATACACACACCAACATACATAAAGTATGGTTGAACACCCCCCCCCCCCCCACACACACACACACTGAAAGACTAATTTCTGGCTATGCTACTGACAGAGACAGCTGAGATATTTTTTTAGGTTTACCCAGAGCACAGCAGCTTGTTTGCCCAGAGCACAAAAGCTGCTGTGAGGTACATACCATGCATTTTATTAATGATGACTCATCTTTACAAGCAGTGGCAAACTTTGAACATCAAATACTGCAAGAATGTATTATCTTTATAACAGATTCAGTGACTTTGGAGTAGGTGATTTTGCGTGCTTTAGAAACTTCTCAGCATAACCTTTTTTGGAAGCAAGTGACCCTGTGCAGGTTTCATCTCAACTTCCCACTCATAGGAAACCTCTCGCAATCCCTTGCCATCGTAGTGCGATGTTTTTGCCACCAGCTTTCCTGAATGATGGTCCATTTTTCATATGCTCTTTTTTCTGCCATATAAGATGCCTGTGCAACTGCAAACACATGACGTTGCTGTCGCTGCATTGACAAGAACCTATCTGCCACTGCTTTCAACGGCAAAAAGAAAAAGAAGTGGGTTACATACCCTCAAGTCGTTATCTTCACTGTCACTGTCCGAGATCTTCTGCGGTGATCCAAAGGCTTCGCTCACATGCTCATCCCATGTAACCTTTCCATCACCATTCTTGTCTTCGTCTTCAAACCTCTCAGCGGCCTCCTCTTGTGTAAGCAACCTTTAGAGAGCATGAACACAGATGCAGAGTCATAAAAGAAGCTTGGAAATAGTTGCAGGCATTTACAGGACTGTTAGCTGCAGACTAAAGGCAAGATGATTAAAAAATAATACATTACTAAAACCGTGGAAATCTCCAGGTGCCTGCTACATAATTACTCATTGAAGTCATTAGTGCACTGGCAGCAAGGAACACTTGCAGCTAGTTAGCTACCAATACGCAGCCAGGGGAGTAGGGAAATCATGTTGAAGACGTTCAGATTATAACTATTGTTTAGAAAAAAAAAAAAAGGAAGAGAGAAATCATTTTCTTTTGATTCAATAACTGTTCTTGTTTGCATATTGAAGTAGCAAAACGAATTCCGGGGTTTTCAATGCCAAAAGCAAGGTACAATTATGAGGCATGCTGCAGCAGGAGACGGAATAATTCTGACCACCTCTGGTTTTTAACATGCACCTCAATCTTAAGTACGTGGGCATTTTCGGACTTTGCCTTGGTATTTGCCCGCTGTGGCCATAGAGCAATGCCATAGTAGCTAAACGGCCACCATGGCACACTCCACATCAATGTTTTATTGCGATAGCAATTATATGGACAGTCTCGGCTGGATTTTGCCGTCGCCATCGCCGTCATGCAACGTATATGTATAAGTATGTATATATATATAAAAGCCCCAAAGAAAAATAAGTCAGAAAAATGCGTCCGAAGCGCGGAATCGAACCAGGGACCTCTTGCTCCGCAGCGAGTGGCGCTAACCACCACGCCACGGAACGCAGGTCCTCCACGTAGCTAACGGCGAGCGTTATATACACACCCTTTACCGCTGAACGGACTCAGAGACGGCCGGCGCTTATAAGCGTTTCTTCATTACCAGCGAGATGGCGCTAGCAGCGCGACGGGCGCATTTAAAAGTCGTCGGCGAGCTCGCTTGCTCGCTTCTTATATTTGCGCAGGGGGAACCTTGGCCTTCCGCTGTCTGCTCGCGCGGTTTTCTCTTGGTGAGGGATAGAGGGATGTTTCAAGCTTTCACCGTGATGTCCGCGCTCATGTTACGAAGCGTACGAAAGTCACTCGAGCTCAAGAGACGCCGCTAAACGAACAAACAGAAGATGAGCGCGAACTATCAAGTGTCACAGCTCGACACTTGAAGCACGCTAGTTTCCTTCACTGCTTCGGCCGCCTTTGCAACAGGAGCGCTGTTCAAACTGAGAGTATCCATTGGCGAGCCTCACTTCGTATAGCATTAGTTTCTTGTTATCGCATTCATTGCTTCGCCCTTGCGGCGAAACTGTGATTTTTTAATTTGACAAGGAAATTAAGAGATTTAAAATTCTTGAACACAGAGTGTCACTAGAGGCAAGGTTTTGACAAGCGGTCTTGTCTTCTTTAAGGCTGCTACAGTTGCAGCCTTGAACAAGACCGTTTCGACAAGACCGCTTGTCGAAATGTTGGCTCCAGCGACACCCCGTGCACAAGAATTTTTCATCTCTTCAAGCTTCCATCCTCCCCTGAACTTCTTTCTTACAAGGAAATTAAAGGGTTTCATAATGGCAGGCTCCTAACTAATCTTGGTTAAGACCCTGAGAATCCTCAGCTTCTACCCCAGCAGAGTGTGGTTCCCATGTGTGGGAGTTGCCTGCAAAGAGTGATATCATAGTAATCTGTAATAATATCAAAAGGTCTTCAATGGTTCATTGATTGAGAACCAATGCTTTACGATGCACATATTGCATTAAGATGGACTGCTAATTCCTTTTAACACAAATCTGTGCAAACACATTTTTCTTCTGTTGGCATGCTTTCAGTGAAATCATATGGCCTTCCCTTGAAGCACTGAATGCTGGGCGAGTTTGTATTCCATAACTTCGAAGCACACGTCGCATTTGCCTTCTCATGTTGTAAGTTTTGCATGATGCTTTGTACACATCGTTTCCACTGTATTTGATAGTGAATTTTGGATGCATCCATATTTTTTTTATTTCCATGGCTTTTCAAGCTAGGTTGAGGGTACCTTCAAGGAAGTATAGAAGCACATGACGGTACGTGTCATCTATCTTTCTATTCTTTTTTGTTAATATCTGTACTACCGTTCTCCAAAACTACGGGCAAAGACCAATGCTTTGTACCAACTTTCATAGAGCATCCATCCTTAGAAAGCACAGCGTATACACTTACGACAACGAAACGCACGGCACTCAGCATCCGAAATCTGAGTGATGCTAAATTTCTCATCTAGACAGAAAAAAAAAAACACGTGAAGGGTTCAGTTCATTATGGTCTGATCACATAGGTGCATCAGAGCGCAAATTTCTTCCAAATGCTTGCGGAATTCAAATCTATGGTTGCAAATCTATAGTGTTTCTCACAGCCTAATTTCAGCACGTGCGATGGCCGACACTTACTTGAAAGAGCGTAGTATCCAGTCAATGAGCTCAAGCCTGTCAACAAATCCATCTTTATCCTTGTCCATTTTGATTGCCAACTCTTTTAACCTGGCCTTAGCTTCCTCAGGGGGCAACTGGTCAAACTCTTCAGCCGCATCCCTGCTGCCTGAAATGACAATCGAAAACAGGTTCAGCTTTATATATATATATATATATATATATATATATATATATATATATATATATATATATATATATATATATATATATATATATATATATATGAACACACACACACACACACACACACACACACACACACACACACACACACACACACACACACACACACTGCTTCCCGTAATACCGGCGTTGAGCGGGCACTTTCGATCGCGATCTAACCCCGATCTGGCAATACGCCAATCGCGATGAAGAAACGAAGGATTGTGAGGCACTTGTAAAGAAAGCAAGGCAAGAAATGACTACCGATTTCGAGAATTTCTGACAGCCATCGCGAAAAAAATATGATTAGACTCTCAAATGAATGTTAATAGCCGTAGCAATCGAGCAATGTTCGAGTATTGAGGCAGTACATCGTTGCGTAATGTTATGTTCTTCCGAAGAACGAATTTGGCCGAAGAAGTGAAGCTTACCGAGGATTGCTTCGTGATCAAAGCTCGTGTCGTGCTGCTCGGAAGCGAGGTGCTTTTGGCCCCTGGATCCGACTGCACCGTCTTGCGCACGTTCTTTGTTGAGTTCATTGTGGTGACTGTGACCGTGGCACGAAACGTCGAATACAATCAACAAAACCTGGAACACTGCCACCCATACTAAACCGGTCGGTAACTCACGAGGGCCCATCGCAGTTCAATCGTCCACCGATACTTTCGAGCACAGATTGCGAACAATCAAGTTCCTTCAGGCGATGACTACGTCCTGCCTCTGGCCAGCTTCTACTTCTTTCACTACGGACCGTAAAGACACGACGAAGTGCCGTAACAAAACAACAGCACAGGCATCCACTAACGATACCGCTAGCCAGACAACGGTGCGCTAGACCGCGCGCTTCCGTGAAACGACTGACGCGACCCGCTCCGTCTGTAAAACACGCCAATTTTTTTTTGTATAGCCTCCGAGAGTTGTGTGCAGAGACTTAGATCTTGAAGGTCACAACCGTTTCCAGTTTCGATGTTCATGCTGAGCCATTCCCTGAGCATGGTGACTGCTTGTCACTGTGCCCACGCACTGCATGTGCATGCACAGACAGCCCTGCATGTGAGCAAATCTGGGCAGATAACGGACGGAAAAACGATAATTTACTTTTATATTTTTGCTTACCTGTTCGTGCATCACGTGTCGTCATGGTGGAGGAGGTTGGTTGAGGAAGGAATTCAAGAATTTTGAAAAATATTGTAAATATTAGGCGCGCACACGCGCACACGCACGCACACACACACACACACACACACGCACGCGCACACACACACACACACACACACACACACACACACACACACACGCACACACACACGCACGCACGCACGCTAGGTATATATATTTATGACTGCACGTGTGTATCTTGCCTCCATGGATCGGGCATTTGTAGAAGAAAACAAATAGGCTCTGCATGCAGGAAGCAAATCCTGATGATTCTCACTTATCACTCACCTGTGGTACTTAGGCATCCTACAGTTTAAACATAAAATGCAGGGCCAGAGCATGACAGAAGCGGAGAGACAATAACACTGCGAACAATTTTATGTCGTTTTGCAAGATACGCAGCTTTCATACAGTCGGTGTCAAAAGTTTAGAGACCAGTAAGTCCGAGGAAACTTTAAATTTCCAGCAATTTTTACCGTACTCAGTCGAACTGCACAGTACATGTTAGCCTATTTTGGAACAGGCCAGAAATATAAATTCGAGGCTGCTTGTCAAAGCAGTGGCAATATATATACATCTTCTTGTGATGGTCTTGACACTAACTGTACATTTATTATGATTGGCATGTTTAAAGCACAGTTCATTGCAGTGTGCTCAAAAGCTTCCCACCATTCCACACTCGCGTCTATAAAATACTGGCATGCCACAGCGGTGTTATAGTGCCTAGAATATACTTCTAGGCACTATAGCGGTGTGTTACACGCCTTTAATATGTCTCTGTATTGCACACACAGTAAAATTCTGGACCACCTTAGCGAGATGAACTGGAAACGTCATACATATACTAAGGCCGAAGCAAGCAGAGTACTGGACTCAAGTAAACACACTTATTTTATGCAAATCGTCAGTGAAGCATTAATATCTGAAAGAAGAGACATACCAGAATGAAGAATATGAAAAAAAGAAAAAGAAAACGGACACTCCATTCAACATTTAACAATCGAATAGGAGGTGTTCTGAGAACAGGTGTTGAGCAGGTGTTGATATGAAGCAAGCAGTCTTGCAGTCAATGGCGTTTGTGATGTGTTAGGATAGTTTTCTGTGTCCCACATGAGGAGATGGACAAAGGAAAGCCATTAAACAGTTGCTGCTGCATCCTACAGGTTCGAGCTTACATCACTGCTGGGCTTTTCACTCCCACCCTGAGCGCACATTTTAAGAGAAACTCGAACAAACCTTAATTTCTAGTGACATTACAATAGAATATGAGCTTAATAAAAAATAAAAGTTTAAAAATTGAGAAATACAATCTGCTTTAGTGAATAATAATAGATAATGGCCAGCATTGAAAGTTGGGCAAGTTGGTACGTGATCATCTTCTAACAAACTGCGCACCAGGACAGGACACGTCAGGAGAAAGGGACATGGGTGTATTAGCTACCCCCCTGTCAGACTGTCTGACACTCAGTTCGTGTATCTGCGCTCCACGTGCTACAGTTGACAATGTGGCCGTGATTGAAATTCCTAACTGTTTTTTTGCTAAGTTGTTATTCTTTGACAGTGACACATCATCCATGCTGGGCAATATTTCAGGTTGCTACGTATTTTCAGGAAATCAGTTGTGAGTCTGCGGTAGTCTCTCTTTTCTTTCTTTCTGTCCTCTCCTGCTGCGTAGTTTGTTAGAAGAGATAGAGGCCATCTGAAGTGAAGGTCAATTAAATGAGAGGCCCATAACAATGCTATGAAGCTGGAATGTGTCCAGATATGCTATGAAGTGCTTTCTTCGATTTGATCTTTGAATCTGAAGTGGTCTTGTTAATTTTGTACACATGCATACCACTACCCTCTACAATGCCTAGGCACTGGAGAGTATGTAAGCTAAAAAAAATACATAAGCGGATAAATAAATCTGCCGTGCAGTTTAATAGTGTGTGGATAGCACTGCCCTCCGCAACATTCGTTGCAGAGCAAAAACTACAATCCTATTTCCACCGGATGTTTAGCAAAAAACATTTCCTGTTCAATGATCTCTCGACGCTACAGAATAAAAATGTTTTATATTCCATTCTGGCTAAAATGTCGCATGATTTTAGAAATGTCATATTTGCTGGTAAGCCTGCCAGTACTGTACTGTGGTACGCAACATGTTTTCTTTGTGTTAAAATTAAATTGTGGGGTTTTACATGCCAAAACCACAATATCCCTTTCAAGAGACGACAAATTCGTGAACACGGGGTGTCGCTGGAGCTGATGTTTCGACAAGTGGACCCGTCTTTTTCAAGGCTGCAACCTTGAGGCCTTGAAGTAAAGCCCGCTTGTTCAAACGTCGGCTCCAGCGACACCCCGTGTTCACGAATTTGTCATCTCTTCAAATTTCCATTTTGCTCTGAACTTCTGTATCCCCTTCAGACACAAATAATGATGGACTGTCTGTAAGGGTGTGAAATTTAGACTTTATTCCAAGGCACTCAATGTTCTATTGCAAAAAAAAAGCGTGGTAATAGGTTGATTGCTGCACTTTTCTGCAATTTGTCATAATTAGGGTGTTAATTAAAGATCCAGTTCTTCTCAAATGAGTCACGTTCTATTTTTGTATAAAAATAATCAAATCTAAGGCTTGAGATAAATGGGCAACTTGTCATCAGTTATATCGGTTCCAAGCAAAGAAAATATATTCTTGGAATGACTCCTGCAATGCGCCACGTTGAACGACCCCTCAATCAGGGTAGTAAATGGATGATGGTTATCCTTGTCGCTTCATTGTCTGCTGTGTACATTTTCCACTGAACCTCTTAAACATGGTGGTGTCTTCAGCAAAGTAATGCTCTGCAACAATACACATTGCAGTGAAGCTCAATGAGCACTACTTGTCCATTCAGGAAGCGTGTACAAATTTACTCATCACATTTCAAGCAGGTTGAAATAGCACACGGCGCGTGATAAGCCTCCGTAGTTGACGTGTACAGTTGCACGTGTCACTGCAGTGGTTATGATCACAAGGTACGCTATGGTGGGGGCTCCATATTAAGTTTTACCGCCTCCAATTCTTTAACGTGCACCTAAATTTAAGTATGCAGGTGTTATTGCATTACACTCCCATTAAAAGATGAACACCCCGTCTGGGAACAGAGCAGCTGTGCAATGCCATAGGTGCCAAGTCACCTAGGTGGGTATTCAGAGAGTGAAGCAGCCACACATGAAATTGTAATGTAGAAGTGGTACTTTCTTTACAAACCATGATGATACGGCCAGTCCACTGGCTGAAGGCATTGGAAAATTAAAGCACTCATTTTGTTACCTTCTAGTGTTGCTTTAGTTTACACTAGTCTACATGGAGTGACCTGGTTTACACAATTTCTGCAAAACACACGATTTATTTGTTAGTATAATTCAGAGAAACTAGTGTGGTGATGACAAAACGAACAAATTTCAAACTCTGACTGCACCATTCGCTTTATTATTTTTTCACCTGTAAATAAGAGATTTGTTTCGCATTGCTGAAGCATCGTGCTCTAAGACGCTGTGGACCTTAAAACCAAGTTTATAGCCGACATGGTTGCCAAGCGCAACTCCTATCTCACATATGTTTTCCATCACCTAGACTCACAACATCGTACAGGTCGTCCCTTTTCTGCTTCGTAATCGGTATCTGGTTTCTGGTGGCTTCGAGATGCTCCAGGTCTACCTCGGCGATGACTGTTTCTTCCTGGGCCCCCGCCGAAGCGACGACTTTGCCGAGGGGATCTACGAGCATGCTGTGACCCCACGCGACGTAAGAACCGCTCTCATCTCTAGCCGGCGAGGCACTGGCCACGTAGAGCTGATTGTCGACTGCCCTACCGCGCTGCAGAAGCTCCCAATGGAGCGGTCCCGTGGTCATATTGAAGGCACCGGGGTAGAATAGCAGCTTGCAACCTTGTTTAGCGTAAAGCTGCGCCATTTGGGCGAAGCGCAGGTCGTAGCAGATTCCGATGCCGACCTTGCAGTAAGGGGTGTCGAACGTCGTCAGACTGTCGCCGGCCGAGAAACTGTCCGATTCCCTGAAAGTTATCTTTCCGGGAATATCGATGTCGAAGAGGTGAACCTTTCGATGCTTGGCGAGCATCTCCCCGTCGGGACCGTAGACGAGACAGGTGTTGTAGAGCTTGCCGTTTTCAGTTTCGGCCATGGAGCCTCCGATGAGATAAACGCCGTTTTCACGCGCAGCTCGCGACAACATTTCGCTGGTCTCACCGGGGATCGACTCGGCGTACTTGGGAAAGTATTGGGGTCCGTACGGGAAGCCGAAGCATTCGGGCAGGCACACGAACTTGGCGCCGCTCGTCGCAGCCTTCTTGATTTCAACTCCGGCGCGAGCGAGGTTCTCCGCTTTGCTAGCTTTCACTGCGAGCTGGATGAGGGCGACTCGGAAGCTGGTACTGGCCATTGCTGACCTTTCTGGTTCGGCGGGCAAACTTACGAACAAGCAGCCGGCGATGCACGGTTGTAGCGGAAAAATCACCTGACTCGCTGCAGACACCGGCTTTAGTAGCAGCGTATCATGCCCACATCACGCCGGAGCTAACGAACAAGGCTTGAAAACAGCTGTGCTTTAGTGAATGCAGACTCTAACCGGCGCGTTTCGAGAGCAAGGACCTGTTATCGAGAGCAGCCGGCCTAACCCGCCTCCGAAACCAAAATCTCGTTATTTCGACGGGTGCCTGGAAGAGGTTATTTCGACGGCAACGTGGGAAAACGGGCAAAACCACAGAAAAATAATAATGAAACGTACGACAATGTATTTGTAGTTTATTCACATAAAAAAAGAAAATATTCAGTGGTGAAGGGGTGTTTCAACCGAGAGAGGATGTATAGAAACAAAAGAAAGGTGTCCTTTGATGATTTGTCAAGTAAACGCGGGCGTTTTGAAAACAAGTAATGCGCAGAAGAGCTCGAACTCGCTCTATGCGCGCAGCAAGATGTTCTCTGGCAGAATGCCCGGAACAACACAGCCCAATCTCATCGCTAGCAAACGTAAATGAACAGAACGATGCAAAACATACCCTACATCATTGCCTACTAAAGCTTGGTTTGCACGCATCGCAGTAACTTTACTCGCAGTAAAGGTTCAACCCGCCGTGGTGATCCTGTGGTTACGGTGCTCGACTGCTGACTCGAAGGTCGCGGGACCGAATTCCGGCCGCGTTTCGATGGAGGCTTGAAATGTTTGAGGCCCGTGCACTTAGATTTAGGTGCACGTTGAAGAACCCAAGTTGGTCGGAATTTCCGGAGTCCTCCACTGCGGCGTCTCGTAATCATATCATGGTTTTGTGACGTAAAACCCCAACAGTTATTGTTTATTAAAACCACAACAAATTGAAACTTTTTATTGAAGGCTGTGTTCTAAGAATTCAGTCTTTTTTTCCTTTGTTAATTACGTGTTCCGTAGAGCACTCACTTGGCCTCGCCTGATGGAGAATCCTGCGCATGCCTATGATATCGCGTGCTTCAACACGTTAACATGTTCGTGCGTATGTGTTTGCGGGAACTTGAAAACATATTCCTACTCCTGCAGAGCACATCCACCACGTTTATATCGTGAAATTCGTTTAGTGAAGTTCAATTAGTGCACGTTAACTAGTGAATAACGCTGGACGTCGATATGGGATGGCTTTCGCCTTCGAGTCGTCTTACGCGATTGCATAAAAGCCCCTTTTCTTTCTTTCTTTTTTACATGGTAGCTTTTATGCCCTAACAGTGCTGGTTGCTGAGATACAGTTGGTTCATTACTCGAGAAAATGGCGCAAAAATAACGGGAACGAAGTAAAGACACAAACTGACGAACACGGGCGCAACGTTACATTACGAGAGCTTTACTCTCGAATTTTAACCATGGAAACGCTGCTTTTTTTGACGATCTTAAAGATTGATTGTGAAAGCGCAGATTACGTCCCATATAATACTCCGTATTAAAAGCTGATTCTGCACGAAAACAAGACCACGCGAGTGCAAGTCCACCACCGCTGCCGTGACCTTGGGTGCACGTGTCGTCATCCGGGTACCTTCGTCGACGGCAGGGAAAAAGTTCACCGCCATATCCATGAATTGAATGATGTTAGAGGAGCTTGATCGGATGTGATCGGGCCCTAACCCGCGGAATGCTCCGTGCACATTCCTCTATCATCATATAAAGACGTGACAACGTTGTTATACATACATTACATCCACAATGTTTATTAATTTACGGTTGGACGCACTATATAGATTTGGATGAACTATAAACATTATGTATACACAAAAGATGTTGTTTTACCAAGTTCAAACACATTCCTCTACCATCATATATAAACGTGACAACGTTGTTATATATGCATTACATACACAATGTTTATTAATGTAAGGCTGGATGCTCTATTACATTTTGATGAAGTATATATACATTTCGATTAACTATAAACATTATGTATACACAAGAGATGTTGTTTTACCAAGTTCAAGAAGGGCGTCCCTCGATGAGTACTTCGGGGACTGGTTTCCCTTTAAAGATGATTGCTTTATGATGGATGAACTATATGCATTACATATACACAACAGATGTCCTTTTAGAAAGTACAATTAAGAAGGGCGTCCCTCGATGAGCTTGGGGACTCGTTTCCCTTTAAAGATGATTGCTTTATGATCGTAAAGTATGTTGCCAAGGGATCATCGATGATGGGACGCAATGGAAAGTTCGAGAAGGCAACATCGATACAGGTGCCCCTGATGGTGGTGGGACGTTTGCAGTCGTACGATACGCATCGGAGAGCGTAACGTGACATTATGTGTCGGCTGGTTATTTTCAAGGCGAGATCTTCCCGAGCTGCTGCTGCGTTGCGAGCCCGTCGCGCTGCTGCCGTTCAATGCTGCGGAGCGGCAACGAAGAGTGTTCACTTAGCTCCCGGCGAAGAGAAAGGAAGCGAGCCAAACGAGAGGTGCGGCCCTCGAGCAGTCACTTAACTAGCGCTTGCGCCGAGCGTGGTGTGTGCCGCCTTGAGCGGCGGCGCCATCTAGTGAGCATTCTTGAAATCACCGGAGAGAGAGCAGCTGCGGCGAGCGCGGTGTGTGCCGCCGCGCCGACGGTCACGCAGGTGAGGACAAGGCGCGAGCCTAAGAAGCTTGGCGAGCAAGCTCCTAAAAAAATGCAATGCGCCTAAGGCGATTTACCTTTTCCCGATGTCAAAGGATGCAGCGCCACACTGTTTGTTTTTATTATAGTGAGCTGAAACACTATATTTGCGAAGCTTTCGTTGCCTGATGCGTTGCGCTGCTAAGCTCGGAGTCGCGGGTTCGATTCCCGAACACAGCCGATGGGACGAACTGCAATAACACCTGTAGATTTAGGTGTACGTTAACGAACCCCCCCAGATGGTCAAAATTAATCCTCAATTCCCCACTACGGCGCGCCTTACAATCATATCGTGTTTTTGGTACGTAAAAGCATAGAAATTATTATTAGTATTTTTTGCCCGATGTTAAACACTATGGTGGCACATCGAAGCGTTGTCGTAGAGTTAAATAAAAAAATAACCAACAAAGATGCAAAACCGACTGAGGCTGTTGTCAGTGTATCAACGAGAGCATGATCGGACTGCGATTCAATGATGGCAGTCAACAAAATTCCGGCAGATTCTACACATTGTGGAAATCGATTTCATGTTGCATTTTTTGCTGCCTATGCCGCAATTTTTTGCTTTCTTCCAAGCGTCACGAGGTGGATAGACGTCACTGTGTAAATTTAGGAGTTATGGGCATATCGTGGGATTACCGTCACCTGTCGTTCGTGTGCGCCATATAGATATACCCGCATTAGATGCATATTTTAGAATATAGCAGGGTAATGAAACGACCACCATGACATCACGATGGCGTCTTGTATGTCTTGGTATTTATGTTATCACCTATAATTCATGTTGGCCATACACTAACGTTACGTCATTGTAATTCTGGCATACACCAAGTTAATGAAACGACCACGAGAGCACCGCGACATTACTATGTATGTCTCGGCGTACATGACATGTATTCATGTCATGACCTTTCATTTATGCTTCTCATACACTCATATCTTATGCAATCTTTAGATGAGCACATAGACGGCGGTTTCATTTGTGTCGTAACGCACATTGACATGCATGACACGACATTCATGTAATGACGTCACTTGTGTTCGTCATGCAGTCATATCGTGCCATGCCAATTTTGATATATACTCATCAAGTTAATGAAACGGTCGCGACAGCACGAATACGTAGGCGGCTGGTTAATACATACGCTCAAAGCGCCTTTGATTAGCCAAGAAATGCTTCGCTCTTAAAGTATACAGTGAATCTCGTTGATACGATTCTGCATAATAACCTTTTCGGCCTAATACGTTTTTCTTTTTATTCCTGGCCAACGTTCCTTGCAATTATGAATCATTTTCATGGGTTTAACACGATCACAATTTTGACCAAAATTGGATAATGCGACCGCGAAAGTGGATTTTGGCCGATATATCCAGAAATCCTACGTTTATTCTTAGGTATGCTAGCTCAAACCGCGTTCCAGCAAGCCACGATCTGCACGTCGCGGAGGCTCTGAGGCCGCAGCAGCGTCGGTTTTGAGGCGACGAAAAGATCGCTGCCAACAGCAAGCGACGCACCCGAACACTTGGACGCACTTCGTAGCTTCGTCGCAAATGCAGAGCTTGTTTGTTTGACGCCTAAAGAAGACTGGCTCATACCCACGAAGGGGATTGGCCACATTGACAATTATGAAGGAAAATGTAAACCCTATGAAACATCAAAAGGAAAGAAGAACGAAACGCTATGTAAAAAGAAAGTGAGAGTTAAGAAATTAAAAAAAGATAACGAGTGAAAAATAATAATTATTATAATAAAAAAAAGGAAAACAAAAAAAGTTGGTTTCAGTGGTCGGTAGCACAAGCACTAGCAGCATACTCTTCCGGTTGCTTGAATGAATTTGTGTAGCGCAGTCATAATAGCGCTGCGGCTTGCCCCAAGCTGTTCGGCTCCAAACGACAACAGGCTAGACGTAGTAAAAGGTAAACGCAGCCTACCAGTCGGTATTTCAAGAAACATCCTGCGGAGTGAGGCAGAAAGGCAGCATGGTAGAAAAAAAGTGATATATCGTTTCCGGTTCATTGATTTATGCAGGTAATAATTTAACCGGGGAACTGTGAATGCCGGTACTCCTCTGATTGTATGAGAGCTGTTTCGGAGTTTTCTTAAATATAACAGACGTTTGAATCTCTCTCCGGTAATGAAAGAAAAAAAAGGGGTACTACACGTAACACCGGACCATCTGAGCGAGCAAACTGCAGCTTCTTTTACTTTTCAGAAAAATTTAATCCTAGACGTTGAAAAGAAGAAAGTGCAGCGCAAATTGACCAGCTACGCCAGGTTGACAAGATCCAACCAACCAACCAACTTCATTGTTGCTAAAAAAAGTGGGTTGCTGACGGTGTGTGTATGTTTTCCTTCTTTGTTTAACCTCTTTTGGTTAATACGATTTTTGCATAATACGTTTTATTTTCAGGTTCCATTGTAAAACGTATCAATGAGATTCTACTGTAGTTGATTTCTTTGTTCTTTCTTTGTTGGTGTATTTAGAACAACAATAAAATTGCCCACAGGGGACATGGCTAAAGGAAAACATTGCCTGACTATCCTGCCTCGCATGTCGTTATCAGAACTTCAACAACCAGCGCAGAAGGGACAAGTGACAAGAAGGGGAACAGAGACAAGCGCTGTCTCTGTTCCCTTTCTTGTCCCTTGTCCGTTCTGCGCTGGTTGTTGAAGATTAATTACCAACTAGCCCAATCTCAAACTTTGCTTCATTATCAGAACGATGCCATTATTAAAACTATGTTAATCAGAAGCATGCCATAATTAGAACCATGTTGTTATCAAAACGATGATAAGCAGGAACGTCGTTTTAGTCTTGGGCAGTACGTATATAAGAAAAATCGCTTTCTACGCGTAGTTTTGCTGGCTTGTGGATAATAAAGCGCATTTTCAATGGCGGCTATGCGACAAGTAAGGTGCAGATCCCACTATGTTTTTGCCGCGTACTGTTATGTGGCAACCTTTCGTGGGCTCGAAGGTGAAAACAGTGACCTTGCCATGTGAACGTGAGTGAATTCTAATTAGCGTCCCACCGAGCGTGGATCGTGCCCTCTGTCGCAGCTGCGCAATATGGAGGCTAACGTCGCACGCGACTCTTCTGTCTTTTTTTCTGACAGCATGCTAATGGAAAGTGAATACGGTTTACGCGACATACGTGTGGCTTGCGCAATCTCTTAGTCCGAGTATAATTGAATTGGGTGCCCAGGGAACAACTTCATACGTCTTAATGCGTAGGATACGTCAAGGCAAATATTGCTGTTTTCTTTCGTGTGTTTCCGGTTAATTCTTCGACTGTTATCTCGGATAATTAACCGAGAAACGATTTCTGCGAGTACAAACAGCGGCTACGGGGAATACCCCGAGTTTTATCAGCGATGACGCTGGGAAGTTTTCGCATCGCGATCGTTCAGCTGGCAGTACGCAAGAGCAGGGTCGAAAATCTCGCCAGGGCCGCCGAGCATGTGAAGAAGGCGGTAGCGAGGGGCGCCGAGCTGGTGTGTTTGCCCGAATTCTTCGGGTTTCCTTGCGCCGTCGGGAACTTCGAGAAGTACGCCGAACCAATCCCCGGCGAAACGAGCGAATTCCTGGCCCACACGGCCAACGACAACGGCGTCTACCTAGTCGGCGGCACGATGGCGGAACGCGAAGGCGACAGACTTTACAACACCTGCCTCGTCCACGGACCAGACGGTGAGCTCCTCACCAAGTACCAAAAGGTGCACCTGTTCGACGTCGACATTCCCGGAAAGATGACGGTCAGGGAATCCGACTTCTTCGCGGCCGGCGACAGCTTGGCGACCTTCGACACGCCGTACTGCAAAGTGGGCCTCGGAATCTGCTACGACCTGCGCTTCGCCGAAGTGGCTAACCTGTACGCCAGACGAGGTTGCAGGCTTCTGCTGTTTCCCGGTGCTTTCAACATGGCGACCGGCCCGCTTCATTGGAAGTTGCTTCAGCGCGCCAGGGCTGTCGACAACCAGGTCTACGTGGCTTCGGCTTCTGCGGCGACGGACGAACGCGCGTGCTACGTGTCGTGGGGCCACAGCATGTTGGTCGATCCAATGGGTAATGTCGTCACTTCGGCTGGTGCCGGAGAAGAGCTCGTCGTCGGTGACGTCGACATGGATCTCGTGGAGTGCGTGAGAAACCAGATACCCGTTGTGAGACAGAAGAGAGACGATGTCTACGACATGTGTGACGTGAGCAATCTTGCGAATGGACGTCGCCTGGCTTTACCGTAAGACAGCATGAGGGACATATTGTAAACCATTTCAAAGCATGTTCAGTCATGTAGCATTCTTGTTCGTCGACTGTTGTGACGGAGAGAGAGAGAGAATAAACATCTTTATTTTGTTTTAAAACGAGCTGTGACATCCCTTTGTTTGACCTTTCTATCTGTTGAAAAAGGAAGGAGAATCAAAGTCAGGAGAGTCTCTGTCGTATCTCAATGCATTGCGAAAAGTGCGGTGGAAGTGAGGTCCTACTTAGGGGCACAAACAACTCGGTATGGCGCAAGCAAAACACCAGACCAAATGGTTGTATAGATGTTCTATAACCAGGCGTCCCACGGTGAGCTCTCCGCGGCGGTTCGCTCCTCCGCAGATTTGAAGTCCTACTGTGTAATTCGGCGCACGATGTGCGGTCTGTATGTGGTGAAATGTTGTAAGCGTACCCTTTACATGGCTGTTCGTGGGTGCAAGGCCTGGGCGTTGCGTGCCGAACTTCTTCGAGGAGCGTTGTTGTGCAACAGTTCAGAAAGTATTGGTACGTGCCGTAATCGAAAACACTCAGCACCTGCAGCATCAGGTTCGAACTGCGTACTTTCTGCGTACTTTCTTTGATGTAGTCAGGAGGTTAAGTATAAGCTGTTGGAAACAGTGCTGTTCGTTCGTCCCTTCTTCTCTTTAGCCCGATTTAGATGCCGATAGAGTGGTCGATTATCAGTGCTCCGCGCATGTATGAGTGTGTGCGGCACTTCATTATTTTAAGAGCTGATTTAGTAGCTATTTGGTGCAAGACTAACCTGCGCATACTTGACCTAACTTTGCATTGATGAAGAGGACACTGCTGCCCAGCTGCATTGTATACGCGGTCATGTGCGTAAAGTTCGTAATTCCGGTGCGCATGCAATAACTAGCATGCAGCGCGCGCACAGCGTACAATACTTTTGCGCAATGCAGTCCAATAACAAAAAAAGAAAAAAAAAAGCTCTCACAGGTTCTTTAATGCATTCACCTAAGACGACTCGAAGGCAAAAACCATCTTTTTCTTCTCAGTCGACGTATTGATCCTCCCCCGCTCCCCTCCGGACCCTTTCTGCACGTAACCTGGTTTTCATTGCCTCCAGGATCGGAGGTATGGCAAGCTTTCTGCACCTCACCTGGTTTTGCACTGCCTCCGTGATCGTCCCACATATGACTAAGCGACGATGGCGGGTGATGACATCATGATGACGTCATAATTTTTGGCGATCTTTGACATCATGATGATGTCATATTGTGACGTCATCACATGACTTCTTGCATGTCGACGGTAAAATTTCGCGTTTGAGGAGGCATCTAAAGCTTTCACCTTAAAAATTATTGCACTTCGGTGAATTACTGGCACAGCCTAGAGAGAGAGAGAGACTCTTTATTAGAAAAACAGATATTTTTGCCGGCGTCTGTATACCGCTGGCATGCTACTCTGTGTAGGGACGGGGAACGGGATTGACAGACTAAAGAAGAGAGGGAAGGAAATGATAATAAAAAGAAAGCATATAAAAAATGAAATGCGCAAGTGAACCTGATAGAAATATTTACGACGAGGGTGTCAGGTAAGTTAAGGCTTTGCTATGTGAAATATCCAACCATTAAAGCTTTCCGACTAGGCCAATTTTTGACAGGTAATTAAACAGTGACTGTAAAACCCGTCGCTGCTTTGAAGGGCCGGACACTGGGCCTAATATGTTGTGTAATGTTAACTGATCGTGGCAGATCAAGTCCATTTGTCGCTCAAACAATTCTCTCTCATTGCGGTACGCGGAACATTCCAGTAATATGTGCTCCACTGTCTGTATGCCGCCACAGTTATCACAGCAGCTAGGGACTACTGGTGCGCCCTCTGCGGTACAAATAACTGTTCCTGTATACCACGTTCAGTAGAAGACGATGGTACAGCGTCTTAAGTTGGCGAGGAAGTGTTGGGAAAATTTTCACTCTCACTTCTGGGTCAGTGCATCGCAGACAGTTATCTTGGTGGAGCGGCAGATTACAGAGGCGGTCTTTTTCTTGACAGGCATATTTTTTTGCGATGTTCGAGGTGTCGACTTTAGTAAAATAGCTACGTGGAGGATCTGCGTTTCGTGGCGTAGCGGTTAGCGCCACTCGCTGCGGAGCAAGAGGTCCCTGGTTCGATTCCGCGCTTCGGAAGCATCTTTCTGAATTATTTTTCTTTTGGGCTTTTATATATATATATACATACTTATACATATGCGGCGCATGACGGTGACGGCGCCGGCAAAATTCAGCCGAGACTGTCCATATAATTGCTATCGCAATAAAATATTCTGAAATTTCTGTGGTGGAGTCCTTTTCGGGCTGCTTCATCCGCTTTTTCGTTTCCTGAAATACCAGCATGGCCAGGTATCCACTGGAACTTAATGTAATGTCCTGCAATCTTGGCCTTGTGATGAAGGTGGGCGATATCAGATGTTACACTTTGGTGATTACCATGCCTATACCTGTTCCACATACCTTGTAGGGCTGCTTTAGAATCTGTAAATAAAACCCATGTTTTTGGCAGCTGCTGTCGTAGTATAAACATAAGAGCCTCTTTAATGCCATATGGCTCAGCTGACGTAGAAGATGTCGCTCTCTCAAGACGATACGAGAGAGATTTTCCTGCGGAGGGCACAAAAACTCCGTACGACGATCTACGTTGGATTGTAGAACCATCTGTGAATATGTGCGTTTCGGCTGCGTATTCTTTATACATATACTCTAACGCTGTCTGATGAGTTGCTGCTTGGGGCATTTTCCTATTTGTACTAATTCCTGGGATATATGGCACAATTTCTAGTGGTGATAGTGTCCAAGGTGAGATGTTCTTTGGCATAATAGGTGACGCCTGAGCAGGGATTGAAATACGTGCGCATATGCTTCAGACGGCCTGCCAGAAGCTAGGTGTAGCGTTGGCTTTAGAAATATTCTTTAAAAAGTGGGTCTTGTTGTGAATAACTTGTCTGAGGTGAATCCGAAGTGTCTCCTGCGAGGATATCACTTCAAGAGGCAGGCATCCGGCTTCTGCTACAGTTGCTACTCGAGACGATCCCTTTGTAAGGCGAAGGCATATTAGAAGACAGTTGTTACGTGCCGCCTCAAGTTTTCTCTTGCTTGTATAAGACGTATTATGCAGGATGGGCAGGTAATAACGCAAGGTCCCGTCGACGTAGGCCTTTTGGAGGAGCACCATTGATCGGCAGTTGCTGCCCCACTGTGACCCGGCTAAAAATCGGGATACGTGCGACGCCGACGAAATCTTCTCAGTCAGCTCCTTCACTTGGGGAGACCATGTGAGATTCCTATCAATCGTCACTCCAAGGAACCTTTGTGTCTTCAGGCATGGAAGGGTGCGACCACCCAACACTATAGTGGGTATATTTCCATTCTCCTCCCTGAGAAAGCCATAGCAACGCTTTTGTCGGGGGACGGTTTGAGACCTCTTGAATTTAGGTAGGCCGATATGTTTGCCAGGGCTCTCTGGAGACGTTGTTGGGTGTTTCTGCGGGAACGCGCCGCACTCCAAATGCATTCAGTGTGATGCTGACGCCACGGGGCAGGTTCTTTTTTTCAGATGGATAAGTACTAGATTAAATAATACCGGACTCCACACAGCTCCTTGCGGGTACTTTTCGACGGCATGAAACGTTGTAGGGCCCTCCGGTGTACGCATGAAAAGTTGAAAAACACCTTGTGATGCCTTTGGGGCATGTTTTGTTCTGTGCGTCGCACATCAAAAACGGAAGTTTACCGATGTTTTGAGCTGAAGCACAGAGTAAGAACTAGCTTAGAGGACATCAAAAATATTCGCATGCAAATACCATATCATGAGCGATGCGTCAGGAAGGAAGCGAATGTACGTACGCATGAAAAGCGACGCCCGGTGCTCTACCACAGCGCGCGCGATTTGCACCCGGGTGGGACCCTAACCCGGGCAAGCAACAGCTGTGCTTTTCCAAGCTTTCCTACAAAATACACAGAATAAGTCCTGCGAGCTTGCACCGCTTGCACAGCGAACTGCAAAAGCTTTGCGACTTTCGCTTGATGCGGGGTCGCACCATCTGCGCCGAAATAGCTGTCTGTTTAGCTGCTTTTTCGCCAAAAGGCGCTGCGGATGTTTGAGATGTGGAGGCTTGACAAATGTAGCTTAGAATAACAGAGAGCTGAGCTAGTTGGTACGTATTCATTCTAAAAAGAGACAGGGCGTGCAAACACGGACACAAGAAAGAGATCAGGACACCACGCGTTTGTGGTGTCCTGATCTCTTTCTTGTGTCCGTGTTTGCACGCCCTGTCTCTTTTTAGATTGACAAATGTGTCGCTATTGGCTCTCCTTAGCCTTCCTTCCTCCTTTTTTTTAAACAATCCCTTCGCATAGGTATAGTTTTTTTTGAGCAATATAAATTTTTGATAAACCACCTATGACAGTCCGGCTCCTATCGTTTTCGCACACGAACTCTACGTCGAGGCGGAAATACTTTTCCGAAGTTAAAATGACATTGAAGTGAATACTCAACGAAAACTCGTTATGTAAAAGTAGAGTTACCATTTCTTTTGCCGTTGAGGCTGCAAGCTTACTCTGAATTATTTTGCCCAGCCTCGGAGGATGCTACAGCTGCCACTATTCAACGCATACTTCGTAGACATGAAAAAGCAAATAGGCTGATAGAAATAATCTGGACGACGGGGCGTACGGGTGTGCCCGGGGGCAATACGGCGGCACAAGCCACTGCTGCTTACGCAGGTGGGTCGACCAATCTTTCCCTGCCCCCACCCCTCAGCGGGTACCCGTATGACACGGTATGAGCTCCTAAGTCAAACGGGTCCCTCGGTAGCCACAGTGCACTATGTGCTCCCGTCCCTACGTAGTGCTAGTAAACAACGTTTTAGGTTACCGCAACCGTCCTCTTTTCGAGCGAGTCTCCCCTTTTACGCTCTCAAGAGGTAATCGTCAATAAGGTATTCGCAAATTCTGCCTACACACCGTATACTCTCTAGCAAAATGGCGACAACCCGACATTGCGACAGTGACGTGCACACAATGCGGGTTATGCTGCCGCGCAGACCTTAACCACTTATTATGGTAGTGTTCTGCATTCTATAAAGGGTGAATGGCCATACAGGATTTGCAATGCACGAATTATCGTGAAGCGCTTCTTACGGATCCGAACACGCAGCTATTATTTTCACAATATGGAAGTCAGAGCAGCCTGATAAGGGTGGTTTAGGTGTACTGACAAACCACAGTACTGACCGCACGCTGCCTCAGATCAAATGACTGACACTTAAATGAGCGGAGACCCGAAGACACTGTGAATGGTTATGGTAGTCTGGCAAAGTCCCGCCTATCCCCGCAGATAACCTGCGCCTCCCCATTTCACTATAAAGGACTTTCAGTCCACCAATCCATCCATTAATTAACTTTTTAATTGTTGAATTCAGGGAAGGTGCTTATGTTAGAAAGCTGCAGTCTGTGAAAGTTTATGGCATACTCATTTTTTAGAGGTCACAACAGTTGAACTTAGTTTCAGGGGTCGAATTCGCAAAACTTCTCTTTCGTAAGTGCGTTTTCCCAATGGTCAGCCGGCTTCGCTAATGACATGTCCCGCATTGTGACTGGCTGAAATACACTCTTACGAAAATTTTTATCGCAAGATGTTTTTGTGAATACGGGTCCAGATGTTCTTTATCGAAGTTTGATGGAGATATCGAAAGCGACCGCGCACGGCAGTGCGCAGGAAGTGCGGCCACTCTGTTGCGTTAGACCGGAACTTCGCGTGACAAGGAAGCGACCAACCTTGATTGAAGACGACCTCTGAGACGAGCTTGTCTGCTTAGCGATGAGCATATGCTTTACAAAGCCGAGGTGTACGGATTACAAGCAGTCTTGCTTTCTACGTGACTTAGGTCAAGCGAAGTCCGCCACGGTGGTGCAATGGTTACGGTGCTCGGCTGCTGACCCGAAGGTCGCGGTTCGAT
Organism: Rhipicephalus sanguineus; assembly: GCF_013339695.2. NCBI lineage: Eukaryota > Metazoa > Arthropoda > Arachnida > Ixodida > Ixodidae > Rhipicephalus > Rhipicephalus sanguineus. The sequence continues at coordinate 10,065,575 of NC_051185.1, read as the reverse complement.
CCCGGCCGCTTCGGTCGCATTTCGATGGGGGCGAAAGGAAGTGGTAGACGCCCATGCTGTGCGATGTCAGTGCACGTTAAAGAACACCAGATGGTAGAAACTTCCGGATCCCTGCTCTGCGAAGTGCCTCGTAATCACATCGTGGTTTTGGCACGCACGTAAAACCCCACAAGTTATAATTATTATTAGGTCAAGGGAACTGAAGAAACGCGTTGGATGAAAAAAAAATCGCTATCATTTTGACTGGACATCTCAACTTGCTATGCATACATGCATCTCTGCCGTTTTAATTATATTCATCCTGTACAATGCGCATGCGTGCGCTGCTCTTTGTTCTCTCTCTCTCTCTCTCTCTCTCTCTCTCTCTCTATATATATATATATATATATATATATATATATATATATATATATATATATATATATATATATATATATATATATATATATATACCTCTTCGGATAAATCAAACAAATGTTGGAAGTTAGTGCTGTGTCCGTGTAGTTATTTCGTTCTTTTGATTCCTTGTTATTATTGTGCGCTGTAAAAGTCAACATGAATAACGAACATGCCCAAGCATGCGCTCTTTCAAAATTTTGTCAAGGATCACGCTGAATTTCAATCGAGGGTTGGTTGCGTTCGTCTTAGCCAAATGTCATGTCACGAAAAGAGAAGAGGAGGAAGAATGGGCAGTCCGGGGCTGCCTATTTTGCCCCCCGTTCTGGCTATACTTGTGGTCTAAATTGCCTGAAATGACGGTCTTCTCGTGTACAGTGCGCATTCTCGTCCCTCGGCTCCCAGGAAACTTCGAACACCGGCGATGTAGCCCGACAACGGTTCGGAGAAACGCAAGTTGCCCCTGCCGCACCAGTCCGTCTCATCCATCTGGGACTCTTTGTATGAGAAGCGTTGCTTACTTGCTGGCCACAGAGAAAGATCACCGGTAAGAAATTCTAAGACGGTCGCGGAGGTCGAGTAAAATCGCAAACGAGTGTGTGTCAGGGCGCCCGGTACACCGCATCTGGGAAAGGCATGTCTAAACGCAAATCGGCCAAGTCGAAAAGAGAAGCAGCGAATGACCATAAAGACGCAGAAAGCGAAGAGATGACAGTTTCACCTCGACAGAGGAGCGCGAGGAAGACTGATGTAGGCGAGAATATAAAAAGAACTGTCGCAGTGACAACGTCTCGAGCTTGGATCGAACGAAACTCACCAACAGATGCAGTGGCGAGAAAGAAGACCACGAAGAGGAGAAGGCAGGCATCTGAGGATTCCATCATCACAGAAGTAATCTCGACAGTCTCGTACACGGTGAAGACGAAGCGTACGTACATTGCCCGAGCCGAAGGGCACCCGTCTTCAAGCCGAAAGACATCGAGCAAGAGGAAGACGCCAAGGACGTCAAGAACCAGTTCCTTGGCCAAGAGCAGTAACAATACGCTCCACCGAAGGAAAAGCCAACGCCCAAGGAGTCTGTCAGCGAGCACCCTCAGTAGGAGGGGTCGCTCACGCAAGAAAGGTCGACGTCGGAAGACTGCGTCGTTGAGTAACACCAGCTTTGAGTCAACGGCAAGCAAAAGGAGCCATCGCCCAAGGAAGGGATCTGGGAGTACCAGGCGCAGTGGAAAACTCCAGAGGTCTAGATCATCGAGCATCACTGGCAAGAAAAAATACGGAGATGAAAAGGCCAGGTCTAAACGTACTTTTTCGAGCTCTCGTACAGGAAAGAAGCGCGTCACCGAAAGGCAACGACATCTCAGAGGAACATCCCAGAGCAGTGGCAGCGCTGGCACGAGTGATACCGAGAGTGAAAGGCAATCAAGCCGCGGCTCTTCTAACAGGAACAGCGGATGGAAGTCTGTTAATAGACGGCATCGTCTGTCAAGTAGTGTGTCATCAAGCAGTCACTGGAGAAGTGTCAACGCAGTTAAAAGGGGACACCCGTCGACCAGTAGCCAGTCGGGGAAAGGCGGCCGCAGAGGCAAGCACAGGGTTGGGTGTGAACGATCATCACCCAAACGTTTGAGCAAGCGCAGGAGTCACGTCACACGGAGGACCAGTAGGCAGCGGTGGTCAAGAAGCCAGTCACTGCGTGACAGAACAAGCAGCCGTAGTGACACACCCACTGGTAGAAGAAGACGCGTTGCGACAAGAAGAACGTCAACCACGCGTGACGGGAAAAAACGAGAACCTGTGAGGCCACGCAGATCGACGAGAAGCTCTTCGCGGTCGATAATTCTCCTCTACAAGCCAACTAAGAGACATCGGTCACAAGATACACAATCAGTACTTAGTAGTAACGAGGCAAAACGTAGGGCGGGAAAGGAACACCGGTCATCTCGTAGTCAACATAGTATGGCCAGAGGAAAGAAATACAACCTCATTGAACAGCACCAGTCGTCAACAAGCACGTCGTCGAGTCTAAGAATGACGAAGAGGCGTGCGATTAGGATGCAGCGGCGGCCAAGGGACAGTTCTTCGTCACTCACGAGTGATGCTGACGAACGCAAGGCTAAAAGGTTACGTCTGTCACAACGCAAGACGTCGGCAAGCGGCCACCGGCATCGACAAGTACTCACAAGCACAAGCAGCTCAAGAAGCAGGTCTTCAACCGCAACTGTACTGAGCGAGTACAGTAAGGAAAACAAACTTGATTCGATGCGTGCTGGTACAAAAAGTAAGCGAGAGGCTAAACCTTCCCGTCGTTCAAGAAGCACGCCATCAGCTAAGAGCACACTGTACAAACCAAAGACCAGGATGAATCTAGGATCATCAGGCAGCTACTCGAGAAAGCGTCGACGCTCAAGCAGTCGGTCATCGACCAACACTGCCAAGGACAAGCACAAGAGACGGGGCCGTTCCAGAGCAAGCTCACGGAGCAGCATGAGCGGTAGCAAGCACCTCTCCAGAAAAAAACGGCGTTTGTCAAGCGGTGCTTCCAGTCGCAGCAGTTCTAGCCGGAGCAGTAGCGAACGAAGTACTTGGGGATCGCATAGAGTCACGCGAAAGCGTAAAGAGAAGACAGTAAACGCCAAGGACAGCCGAAAAGGCGGGAAAAAGAGCTCCAGGTCGACAAATACTAAGGGTCTCACTATGGCTGAGATTTTTTGTATGTTACCAAGGCGACCACCGAAGTAGTAAGTCCGTCTAAAGGAAGCGCCACGACGTCATCGACAAGCGACGTACCAAGGCTGGCTAAAGTGCCCTGCTTCATTCGCATGCGTAATCGACGGCAGTTTTCTGGTGCAATGAATTAATAAATTATGCCCAGGCTTTTGACCAAATGACACTTGAATTACAAGATTTCTATTCTTGCGTATCATGTAGTATTTACCACGTTTTCAATTTATAAAATAAATCACGAGCATTTTACTCTGCGGACTGATGCGCAAGTATTAGCTGATATTGTCTAAAATGGGAGCTTGGAAGTGCAGAATAGGTGTGAATTCACAACGTACACGAGACGAGCATTGAAGGGTAGAGCTGACTTGCTACCTGCGGCTGATACCGCCGTTTCTAAGGAGGTTTAAAAAAATGGCGAAGCTTGCACTAAGCCGCGCAAGGCTTGAAACAGCGAAAGTGGACGATTCTGAAGACTAATCTGGTTGCTTCTAGGCCTTAGCTACGTGATGAAGGTTGTTTATAGGTTGCTGATAGGTCGTTGGCTTTATCTAGGTGATACTAGGTTGTTTCTACGTTAATTCTCAGCGCAGAGGAGTTCGAGTTAAACCACGGACAGTGACAAACACGACACAGATGTCCGAACTGCAGGGACCCGGGGCCGTAGGCAGGAAATTTTTTTTCGGGGGGGGGGGGGGCACCTGCTTGACCTGAAGTGGGGACCGGGCAGGCAGATGTGCTCGAACGTCCTTTTGTGCTCTGCATGCCATGGCGAAAAAAGGGGGGGTGGAGGGCACGGGTAGACTGTAGCACGGGTTCGGTGTGCCACCCCCTGGCTACGCCACTGGCAGAGACAGAACGTCGCGCTGAAACCAAGCGTTCGCCGCTCTAATAGATCTACGGGCACGTCGTCGTTCGCGTAAGCCTTCCATCACCTCGGGGCCGCCGTCGCTTCGCAGCCATTTGTTGGGCTAACTGTTGCCTTCTTAATTTTCAGTGGACAAGTGGCGAGTAGTAGGATTTACCCAATATCTGTGGCGCGTACAAGTTTATGATGATGATATTTCTTTGGTTCGCCGGAGACGGAACGATTTACTAAACAACTTCGCTGTTACAAAAACTCCTTGGCCACTCCACGTCAGCCGAGAAGCGATGAAACTGCGCTGTACCGAAACTGCTAGCTAGCCGTCTCCACTACGACCAATGAAACTTTGTTATTTAGCTCTCTGTATCGGCGATTTACCACAATAGTATTGCAATGTCGTGCAAGTACCGCATCGCGGTATACAGTCGTAAGACAACAAAGCGCCAAACATCCCTGGACGTAATTTTAATGGGCGTACTTAATTCATTTTTGTCACCATTTCATTTAAGTATTTACTTTGCTCATATTAAAAACGGCGTAAAAAGAGCGCTTAAAGCAGACTCTTGCGGTTATCTAACTACCCCAGCGAAACATTAACAAGCAAAATTCGTGTAAAATTTATGCAAAGATAAATTGAGAACACCGTTTTCGACCAGAAGGGGGCGCAGGACATTATTGTTGGCAACGTGTGCCTTCTGAACAATGAGCTCACAACGCTCTTGAGAACCCAACAGCGTACACCTTTATTGTAGGGAACAGTTTAGGCTTTGTACGTTTGCTCGCGAGATTTCAGAACACACGATATCGTGTTTATGACTAAAGACTTTGGAACAAATGGCCGAATGATGATAGAAGAGAAAGAAGACATGAAGTGCAATGCAGAGGCAGAGCCAGAGCCAGACGCTGCTTGAAGGCCTTCTACAAGAGCCGCCACGACCTCCAGAAACAAGACGGCTTCGACTCCTCGACTGGCTCCCCTTCGGATTATCGGGCAGTTCGCAGTCAACGACCAACAGTGCTGACCATGAGGTGCGCAACTTCGTGTTGTTCGCCTGCTTGGTCAGCTTCGTGCTGCTCATGTCCTTTTTCGCCGTGCCGAACCGATCGAAAGCCAAGAACGCCACTCAAGCTGCGATGCAGCTGTCGGCGCCTGGTTACGATCCCAGAGTAGCGCAGGGCAGCGTCTCCTCACAAACCGAACAACGCGCCACGCTTCCGAGAAATGTGCTACCCGTTCACTACGACTTAGAACTGAATGTCAGCGATATCGAGGCGGGGGGCAATTACCGGGGCAGAGTGAACGTGGTTATCGACTGCGTCGAGAAAGGCTCCACCACCATTACAGCCCATGCCGTGAACGTTACCGTTCGAGAGGCCAACATCAGCACTTACTCTGGCAACCAGAAGATTAGCAACGTGGTTATCCATCAGCGCTCGTCGCAGCCCGATCTCATCGACACGGTTGTGTTTGATCTGGGTTTTGAGTTAGTTCAAGGCACCGTGTACAACCTCACGGCCACTTTCACCGGGACTTATCGCGCGGACAATGCGGGTCTCGTTGTCAGAAATTACACCGGACAAGGTGGTAAGATGACTAAGGTCATGACGGCTCACTTGTGGAACGGACACGCCAGGTACGCCTTTCCCTGTTTCGATGACTTGTCTCTGAAGGCCACTTTCAACTTGTCTCTCATGCGCGACAAAGACTTTGAAGCCATTTCTACTTGGGAGTTAAAGAACACCACAGTGATGGAGGGAAACAGACGTATGGACAGCTTCGAAATGTCGGTGCCTATCTCGCCGTCCCAAGTTGTGTTCGGTGTGTTCATAGGGCTTGATATGATAAATGAAGGTTACTCGAAGTTGTTCGCCATTCGTTACGACTTGCCTTACCTCGACATGGCTCTCAAGTCCTTCGTAAAGATGTTCGACTACATGGGTGTATTGCTGAAAGTGCCCTTGCCGTTTCGAAAAATTAACATAATCGCCATTCCCGATGCAAAAGAAAGCATCTCTCCAAACTGGGGACTGGTGATTCTCGGCGCTCCCACCGTAGCTTACGACGAGGAATCACTGAATACGCAAAGGCGAGAGTCTATCCTCATGAAGCTCGCTCACGTAGTTGCGCACCAGTGGTTTGGAAATCTTGTCTCTGCACGCCAATGGGACGACGTCTGGCTCTTTGAAGGACTCGCTTTCGTGTTCCAACGGATGATGCTTCGCGATGTGTTCCAGGCCAAGGTGTCCGACAGCCATTTTGCCAGAAGGGTCGCCGATGTGTTACGCGCAGAGGACATGAAAAAGAGACTATCCAGGCCTCCCAGATGGCTACCTGGTATCTGCGACCATCCGCTCTTGCTGAGATCAGAAATGATCATGGACGTCATTTTGCAAAGTTTAACAATTGAAGAGTTCGTCAAGTCGGCTGCTGCTTTCCTCCATAGGACTCGTTACAGAGCAGCCAGTGTGAAGGACTTGCTGCTCGCCTTCCGACTTCAGAACGGTTCTTCAGATGTCGCGGACAAGATGGAGACGTGGATTAACAACATCGGCTATCCCCTCGTCACAGTTAAGAAGTACGCTCACCGGCCTGGTTTCAAGAGACTGTCACAAGTGTCAGTATGTTACGGCGGCGTCAAGTGTTTTAACCAATCATGGCAGCTGCCACTGCACTACGTCGTCTACAAGCGTTCGGGCGAAATCACTGAAGGCAGTCTGTGGTTGCTCCAGTCTGAACTCAACTTCTTCCTTAATGCTACCGATGAAGACATTGTCCTCTTCAACAAGAAAGGGCTGGGATACTACAGGGTCAATTATGAACAAGATGAGTGGGCTTCGATCATCAGAGCACTCCACAACGCTACACTGTTCGACTCTGGCACAAAACTTCGCCTTCTCGATGACATCTTCAAGCTTGCTGACGCGGGAGTGACGCCGTACTCCAACTTCTTTGCAGCCGCCCTGCACATCAAAAGTGAGAAGGACCAAAACGTGTGGACTGCATATGGGGACATTGCTTCGTATCTGGACTCGATGCTTCTTCAAAGCGAGTTCCAAGATTCGTGGCGCTCTTACAACCACAGACTGCTCGAAGGCATCGTGGGCGACATTATGAAAGGCAAGGACAGCCCTTATCCGAAAGTGTTTCAGAGGCAGATCATGGAACGAGCATGCTGGTACGCGGAACCTCAGTGTCTTCAGTTAGCGCGAGATGTACTGAACGGTTATATGACTGGCCAGAGGAAAACTGTGATTGGATCTCCGCTGCCCGACGGGAAGCTCCTATGTGCCGCCATATTGCACGGCTCTGCCGAACTGTGGGACATGCTGTGGTCCAAGCTGTTCTCCGCTGCCAGCCTGGAACACGCGGCGGTTCCACTGGACGCCGTGCTCCACGGGCTAAGCTGCACCACAGATCGCCACCGATTATGGAAGCTTCTAAATGAGACGACGGTATCGTCTCTGCTTAAAGATCACCGTAGCTTCGTGATGCACAACGCAGCGGCTTCCAAGATGTCTAGCGAGGTGATGATGGAGTTCCTCCTGTCCAAGTGGCAAGAGGCAGGGAACAACACTGCTGGCATCGACAAGAACGTGCGCGACGTTCTGTTCCGAATGGTCTCTCGCAATGCCAAAACGACGCACGAAGTCAGTCTCCTCACAGCCGCCTTGGCGACTACGTCGAACAACCGGCTGTTGTCGGAAGCATTCACGCTTGCTGTTGAACAGCGTAAGCATTACACATCCTGGCACAGAGACCATGATTCAGAGCTCGTGAAAGCATTCGCTGCCTAGGACACTACTGTGTGACCGCAGCTACAGGCATGGCTCATAGTTTGCGTGTTTGTTTGTACGTTTTGTCGAGTTCACTGCGGACAAAACTTGTGTCACGCTTCTAGAACATAAGCCATTCATGTAACCTTCATAACTTGCCGACAGAACAAAGCAGTGACTTGTACACGAACTTCCTCCTGTGCTCATGACTCGTTTCTGTCTTAAAGTTTTGTGGTTTGCTGGTATACAGCATTGCAAGATCGAAAGAAAGCACCGTTGTGAAGTTGCGGCTTGTCTGCAAGTGTTGTTACTACATCTGCAAAATGTTATTCAAAATTTCTGATCCCGTAAGTAATCAGCTCGATATTGGGCTGTGCCACTAAACTTAGTTTCTTACGAAAATTAGTTGAGGGAAATCGTGCGCTATATCCTGAAAGTAACGATGATGATGATTGCTAGGTGTTACGATGATTGCCAAAGACAAGCTGTAAGTAGAAGGATTAGATCAGCATGTACGTGTAACATGATTTCGTACACGTGCTGCCAAAACTCCTTGGCTTCAAACAGCTTTGTTACTTTGCGAATCGATTAATATGAACTACATATATCGCTGAAAAATTAGTAATGATCACGCATGGTGCACAGATAAATCTACAGGCTGTGTTATGAAATGAATCGCACAGTTAACATCACAAAAACTTCACAAGAACGTTTCATGCGGCAAGAACGAATATCAAACAAACGGTGACATTAAACATCGTTCCCATGGCAACCGAGCGACCACAGCGCGAGAGTTTTCTAGTTAGTAAATTCTGTTGCAGAATTTACTGCTGAAGACAGTGGCTTTGCAGGGTTGACAACTCGTCCCAAAAATGTCCCCTCCCCCCAGCTCCTCTATGTTTTTTTTTTTTTCATTTTGGCTGGAAACATTCGGAGGCCCTATTTAATTAACCCAACCAGCTAGACAATTCAGTCGACATGTTTAGCTTTCTGTTAGGGATTTATCTTAAAATGCTGTGGTCATGCAGGAACATTCTAATTTATTAGATAACTGTTTACGTCGCAAAAGCTACAGCAAGACCCGCCGTTGTGATCTAGTGGTTATGGTACTCGACTGCTGACCCGAAGGTCGCGGGATTGAATCCCGGCCACGGTGCCCGCATATCGATCGACGCGCAATGCTAAAGGACGATGTACTTGAGATTTAGGTGCACGTTAAAGAACCCAAGGTGGTCGAAAATTTCGGAGCCCTCCACTACGGCGTCCCTCATAAACATATCGTAGTTTTGGGACGTAAAACTCCAACAACTGTTATTTATAAAAGTACAGCAAGCTGAAACTTTTTATTGGAGGCTACGATCTGAGGATAAGCGATAATTGAGTTTTTTTTCTCCGTTATTCATCACCAATAGCACGCGCATGCTACATTGTTTGGACCTTTACATATTGCCCTTTACGTTTTTTTGGCCCTCATACGTTGGCACTGGCTCTCTTCTCGCGCCTTTGTGACAAATTTATTTGGTGCCTAGGAGCCAATATTGCAATAAACATGAGCCACCTTGTCAGGGTTTCGTGCACGTGCACTGACACTTCCCCTTGAACTCGTATGGGTCGACGGAGCCTGAAATTGAGAATAAAGGATTCACTTGAGTGAGGTGCAGCACACACGAAAAACACAAATCTACACCTTTCGAAAATGGCATACCCTTACAAAAATGCCTAGTAACATTGAGCAGACCAACCTAGTAATTATCTAGTAATTATCCAACCTAGTAATTATCTAGTGGGGACGGCGGACCAACCCTCGGCATGTTGCCTTACGAGCACCTTTTTTGGTTCGCGCAGGCTTTCCTTTTCCAAGTTGGAACTGCCGCGCATCTGGGTCCACACGTCTACAGCAGCAATTTCTACACGTGCAGCCATGATCAAGAAATACCGGCGACATGCTACCGCTATCAGCACTGGGCGTGTGACCGCATCGATGAAGCGCCATCTCCTGGGCTCTACACGTCACACCAACAAGCTATAAAGACCGCACCGCAGAATCTTCACTTCAGTGGGGACGGCGGACCAACCCTCGGCATGTTGCCTTACGAGCACCTTTTTTGGTTCGCGCAGGCTTTCCTTTTCCAAGTTGGAACTGCCGCGCATCTGGGTCCACACGTCTACAGCAGCAATTTCTACACGTGCAGCCATGATCAAGAAATACCGGCGACATGCTACCGCTATCAGCACTGGGCGTGTGACCGCATCGATGAAGCGCCATCTCCTGGGCTCTACACGTCACACCAACAAGCTATAAAGACCGCACCGCAGAATCTTCACTTCAGTGGGGACGGCGGACCAACCCTCGGCATGTTGCCTTACGAGCACCTTTTTTGGTTCGCGCAGGTTCGTGAAACTTACTGTACTATTAAGAGCGACTTTCGTAGCCTTGTGGTCTTGCCGTCCCCCACGATGTGCATTGACATTGCTCATGAGGTGTTTTGCGTGTGCATGCTCATTTTGTGCGGGGATGTGGAGTTAAATCCCGGCCCAAATACTCAGGATATGCTGAAACAGTTGCTTGAAGGCCAGAACACACTAGCTGCTGATGTTGCAGCAATTAGAACACAGCAGACCAGTTTGCAGAACCTGTTTACAGAATTCAACCGACGGTTCACTGAACTGGAAAGAAGAACTGCCCGTATTGATGAACTGGAAAAATCGGTTAGTTTTCTTCGTGAAAAGGTCGTCGACCTCGAGGACAGAAGCAGACGCTCAAACCTTATTGTTTTTGGTGTACCTGAAAATTCGAAAGAGACAGAAAAGGACCTGAAACAGAAAGTCATTACAGAGATATTCTGTGAAAAGCTAAATACGTCCGGCAATACAGTGGGCCGAATCCACCGCCTCGGCAAATCGGGTAAACAAAGACCTGTGATAGTATATTTTCAGGATTATAATGAAAAAGAACTGGTACTGAAAAATGCTCATAAGCTCAAAGGTACTAAAATAGCTATCCAGAATGACTACTCACCCAATACACTGAAGAAGCGAAAGCTTTTGTGGAACAGTGCCAAAAGCGAAAAGGAACAAGGCAAGAAGGTAACCCTTATTCACGATAAACTGCGAATCGATGGTGACCTCTATTTTTGGGATGAAAGCAGTAACAGCCGAATAAAAGTGCTAAACCGTGAACAAGGGTTCTTTCAAAACTGACGTAACCAGTTTCAAAGCTCTGACTTTCATCTCTTGAACATAAATGCGCGCAGCGTCGTAAACAAAGCTACGCAACTTGAAACTATCCTTCTACGTTATGCTCCTGATGTTGTTGTAATCACAGAGACATGGTTGCACGCTGATATTGATGACGCAAGTGTTTTCCCACCCTCATATCAAGTTTTTCGAAAAGACCGATGTTCGCGGGGAGGTGGAGTTGCCGTACTTGTGAAAAGAAATATACCGGCATTGCTGACGCAACAAGTTGATAATCAAGAAATCATAACTTTGAAGTTATCATGTAGGCAACGCAGTATAGTCCTGATTGCGGTTTATCGGGCACCCGATTCACCCCATGAATTTTGGAATCATCTGTGTGATCATGTAGCGCGCTTTCATGATGACAAAGTCATTATAACTGGGGATTTTAATCTTCCAAACGTTGATTGGAATCGCCCATACTCGAATAGTAACCCACGTGGGCACGTTGATTACGTGGCCGACATTATGCTGAGTGCTGACGTTCACCAGGTTGTAAATGAACCAACTCGCGTTCAAAATAATTCTTCTTCACTACTAGATCTTATCTTTATTAGCCGTTCAATTGAAAATTACAATACATCCGTTGAAGAAGGTATCTCTGACCACCATATGGTGTGTCTTACGTGTTCTCTCGAGGTACAAAAAACAATTAGCACTCCAGTTTTGATTAAAGACTTTTCTCGGGCTTGTGATGAAAGTATTATGGATTATCTACTTCATAACGTGGACAATTTTCAAGGACATGATGTTGAGGTACTCTGGAAGTCATTTAAGACCTTATGCACGTACTGTCTTGAAAATTTCGTTCCGGACAGAATTAAAAAAACGCGGAAAAATAATCCTTGGATAACAAGGGATATATTGCACCTCAAACGAAAATTTAAAAGACTAAAACGGGCTAAATCAAACAACAATACAGTGAAAATGGCACTAGCGAGGTTGAATGAGGCAGTCTATAATGCAAAGCAACATTACTTCAGTTATACATTGCCTAATTTCATCAAAAACTCCCCCGAGAAGTTTTGGCGATACCTTTCCACACAGAAAAAGGCAGTTGATCGAATTATGTGCGATGGCGTGACTATCGATGATAAGCGCAGTATAGCTGAAAGGTTCAATGAATACCTCCACAGTGTTTTTTCTAATCAAACTGAGCCGTTACGTCAGAGCCGTAATAGCCTGCATGAAAATTCCACCCTAATTTCAGAAGCTGGTGTTGTTTCTATGTTACTGAATTTAAAGACGAAATCGTCGCCTGGCCCTGATAATATACCAAACCCCTTTCTTCGTCGCTATGCCGAAGTGCTTTCGAAATATCTTGTTGTTATTTTCCGTGCTTCCTTGTCATCAGCTGGCATTCCTGTTGATTGGAAAACAGCACGAATCGTTCCCGTCTTAAAGAAAGGAGACAGCATGCTATTAACAAACTATCGACCGATCTCATTGACGTCATCATGTTGCAAAATGCTGGAGCACGTCATCGCGAATTACATAAACAAGTTTTTAGCTGACAATAGTAAATTAACTCCGTTTCAACATGGTTTTAGAAAGGGGCTCTCTACAGTCACCCAGTTGACAACAATCGTACATCGCTTAGCCTCGGTTCTAGACAAATCAGGTCAGGTCGATGTTATTTTCCTGGATTTTAAGAAGGCTTTTGACCTTGTATGTCATTCTAAACTAATCTTAAAGCTTCAGGCACTAGGCTTACCAGGTTTTATTATTTCTTGGGTTGCAGCATACTTAAGCGACAGAGTGCAATTCGTGTGTATTGATGGCCATTGCTCAAGACAGCTACCAGTGACTTCTGGTGTGCCACAAGGAAGTGTCCTTGGGCCATTGTTGTTTTCTATGTACATAAATGATATCGTTGATGTAATTAGTGAGCCGGTTTGTATCAGACTTTTTGCTGATGATTGCGTGCTGTTTAATGAGGTGAAATGTTCTGAGGATCAAGTACTCCTTAATTATAATTTACAGAAAATTCATAAATGGTGCGAAAAATGGGACATGGTTCTCAATGCCCAGAAAACTGTTTTCATGAAAATAACCAGAAAGAGCCATTGTCTTTCCTTTCCGTACTCGCTTGCATCAATTCCGCTTGTTGAAGTTACAAACTACAAATATCTCGGTGTCACTATAACAAACACGCTAAAATGGAATTCACACATATCAAACATATGTGCGTCCTCCTTCCGAAAACTCTGCTTACTCAGACATAAATTAAAACAAGCACCAGCTGAGGCAAAACAATTAGCATACTTATCACTAATTCGACCGAAGCTTGAATACGCCGCTATTGTTTGGGACCCACATACTAAACAAAACATCGATGCTCTCGAAAGGATTCAACGAAAAGCTATACGGTTTATTTATTCAAAGTATCGGAAAACTGACTCTCCAACACTTTTAATGTGTGAACACGGTATCCCAACATTGCAGCTACGACGTAAGATACAGAGACTGAAATTTCTTTTTCAGCTAAAAAACAGAAAAATAGCTTTAAATCCAGATGAATACATATCACCCCTCTTAACCCGAGAAACGAGGCATCGTCATGCCGAGTGTCTTACGCCCTACAGCACCAGAACCAATGCGTTTAAATTTTCATTTTTCCCTCGTACGATAAACGAGTGGAATGCCCTTCCATTGACATGGTTACATAGTGCTGAACTAATAGAGCAAATGATTAAATAGACGTATGTCGTTTTGTTTTGATGTAACCATATCTGCTGTATTTACTGTATGTCACTTTACCTACTATATTTTATGATTACTGTATGCGTGTATATACATTCTACCTTTGTTGTGTGTATTGCAATGCATGGCGATTGTTTTGCCTTTTTGTTGTTGTTGCACGGATCTGTGTACAATGTATAATGTTCAGTTGAATGTAATATTGTAACCACTCCTGCTTGGGCCACTCAATGGGCCTGCAGTATCCTATAAATAAATAAATAAATAAATCTATTGACGTTGGTGACCGTCTATTAACATTTGCGTTCTCATTTACAAGCACTGTTTTGAATGTACCGTGAAAAGATGATTTAGCTTTGGCTAAGGTGATTTAACTTCCCTTCTACTATAGCGACGTGATTTACTTTTGCCATTTCTGTGCACTATTAGCAAAGAAGGGACCACAAACACAGAACCAATGGTAAATTAAGCATTGTTAATTCATGGTGTAACAGCGCAACAAAAATACAAGAAGAGAAGACGAGAACACAAAAGAGAAGAATACACAAACAGGAACACAATAAGTACAAAACAGGTGCTCTCTTTTGTGTTCTCGTCCGTTTTCTTTTTTTGCCCTCTTGAAGTCGATGCTCAAGCGTCCCGCAAGTTTTTTTTTTTACCTTTTTAGCAACGCTTGCTGCCAGCAGATAGCTATCGCCATGTAATTTGAGTAGGTTCTTGAGTTGGGTTTATGAAGAAATATAGCATGACTGATGGTACAAAAATCAGGTAATTATTTATGATGTAATTATAATTAAGTGCTGTAACATACATTATAATTTAACACTTCGACTTGCTTCAAATTTGGTCTCCAGAACATTGTCATCAAAATATGTAAACCTCACGCATTTATAGGCAGTCGATCGTAATGCGTGTCGCGAAGGGCTACAGCGTCCACATGTACAATTTGGGAATCAATCCTTTCTTTATCAGTGCACATATCTGCGCTTATTTTTTATTAATTACTTCTTCACTGACACAGTTAAATGGGCGCGTTATGTTAACGCAACGCCAAAGTCAGTGCACAGTAACGTGTCATCGGTCAGTTTCCGCGTTTGATGAGGCATCTAAAGCTTTCGCCTTAAAAACAAATGTCTCCCCCGTTGCGAGATGCGCCAGCGTTCACATGTACCGCCATAAGTCGACTTGGCCGTCTCAGTCTATCCCCTCTTGGTGCATTAAGGCGATCGATTCACCTTCGTAGCGCATACACATATGCGATGCGCAACTTGTCGCAATCATGTAAACGCGGTTTTTGTATAATCAGGCCTAGGTTAAATGCTGGCTACATTCAGGAAACCAGACGAAAAATGTCCGGACTCCTGGCTATAGCTAGCACTTAAAGCGGGACCTGATTAAGAATGTGATCAACATCACTGACCTTCGAAGAGCACTTGACAGACGACGTCCCTGCTACCGTCAAGGCGCTTCCCGTTGGCGCAGTCCACCTTGACGCCCGTGTCGTAGTCGCAGAGGTAGTAGTACGAAGTCACGTTCGCCACGGCGTGCCAGTGGACGAACGCATGCCCCGGTTGCAGCATTCGCGAACGGCAGTCGTCATTAGCCTCTATCTGCAGCTCCTCAGGGGTCACAGCGCCTGCTGCAGATCGAGTCGATGTGGCAGTATTTAATTTACAACGTTTATCAAGAATGTGTTCGCGAGAACATTGATGGGTTCTATCACAGGTTGTGTTTAAAGGGGTACTGACGCGAATTTTAAATATTATCGGATTGTCGCTCCAAATAAAAGCCCTGGTATCGAGAACCATAAAATGAGTATTGTGGTGCCTGGGAATGCATCGAATATATTTTAAAACCGCTACCTTAAAAGAACACTTTCGTTTTCGATATCGAGGGGGCGTCTTCTCAATAACGTGTGATCGCAGTGTGACGTCACGGCGAGACAGCAACTCGCAACGTACTAGCGGGAGATCCATCGTGGTGCACGTAAGTAACGATGATTGAATTATTGTCCAGTGACACCGCCAGTGATTTCTGTGATTTAGGCGGCATGCATGACGCAAACTTTAAAATCAAAGTAGAATGTTTTATACGTGTTGTCTGACTCCGGCGTGTGGAGAGCGTTGACACCGCGCATCAAGAAAACCAGAAACGTTCCTTTTACGATGTTTCAAGATCGTGTAGCTACTCCTTTAAGCTCATGGCATCATCGACATCACTCTGTTGGTACTCGTGTCTATAAGTATTCACGTCTATTGTAAATTTTCGCTGCTACAAACGCGTTGATTCATTCGGAAATGTCAACAATTAACAATAAAAAATATGCGCGCTGTTATACGCATGAAACTGGACGAAAGTACGTGTACAAGAATGGAGTACATACGGATCTGCTTTGACAAGCGTTTTATAGTTTCGCACTCTGACACCGTTAGGTTGAAATGGGCACAGTGAACTAATGAAGGCGGCTACATATTATGTCACTTGACGTAAAGTTACCAGTACCACGCTGTGGGTACATGTTAGTAGAGGAGCAATAAGCGGGGATAACTGGTTCGCGCTGCATTTAGAAGCTCACTTAATAAACGCTACGCGAACAACAGAGGTGAACTACACATTCATTCATTCATTCATTCATTCATTCATTCATTCATTCATTCATTCATTCATTCATTCATTCATTCATTCATTCACAAAATTTTTTTTTACAAGAGTCCTGAAGCTCGGTCTTTTCAGACCGAGGCGGGCCGCGTCCACGTCGGCAGCATCAGGGCGATCCCTATGGCGCCATCGTGGACTCTCTGGACAGTCCGTAGTCGATTTTTATATGAACAGTCTGATATTATCTTTTACCAGTGAAGCCATTTTTCTTCGGGGTCGGCGAGAGTCGCGGGACAGCCCGCCAGCATGTGCCTGATTTCAATGATGCCATCGCGCGCGTTACATTCTTTCCTAATTGCACTTTAGGGGTGAAATCGATTTACGAAATGCGAAGTGCTGTACGTCCCGGTTTGCAGCAAACGTAGTGTGACTGCCCGAGCCCTGTTCAACTACACGAGCGCTTCGTCCTTCCCACCTGTGATGTCGTCCCTGTTTCTTTGTGTTCTGTTACCACCGCCTAACCTGGCCCCAATCTGACAGAACTCGAAATAGCCGAATCTATCAAACAACGATTAGGCCAGATAGTAGAAATACACTGGAAAGCCGGGAAGCGGTTGTAACGTAAGGCGATCGAAAACAGCATTCGCTCATTTGCTGCATTCTTGTCGCGCTCTTTATTTGCGACATAATTGTATGCGATGACCTCTACCGTTTCTACTTACGGGGACGTGACATTCAAAGCTTTCGGTCGATTCTGTGAGTGAAGGGGGCCCTTATATTCGATGCAGCGTTGCGCACGCAACGGGAGCTGGAAATGTCATTTCCTGTTTTGAAGTGTCACGCGACCCGCTCATCGTGCTCTAAATTCCCGAGCACGCCAGAGACGAGTTTGCTCGTATTCCGCCACCGAAACAGTAGAGCGTGAAGGAGCTCTCCGGGTCGGTATTCTCGCATGCAATCAACAACCCGCGCCGTCATATCCAACCACTCTTACCTGTGCGTTTCTCTACACGCGTGCACTGTCACCGCACGCGACGAAAGAGGCTCACACACTTAAAAAGGGTCACGCAGATCGAGCTCGTCTGGTACGACAACGCCGCAAACAAAGTACTCGGCGAGATCACCAATCAGCTTTGCAGGCTAAAAACATGACCTCATTACGCGAAACGCCGTGGAATGGTTGGGGGCGGGGGGACATCGAGCTAACTCTGACAGTCACCCATTGTACGGTACATATTGATCATTTTCTTAAGGCGAAAGCGTTAGATGCCTCACCAAACACGAAAACTGACCGGCGTCCCGCGTCGGCGGCGTCAACACGTCTGATGCAAAAAATCATTACCATCACGCGACGAAGCTCCCTTACGACGTCATCATGACGTCACAGATCAAGAAAATCTGGCACGTCATCATGACGTAGCATGACGTCATGACACATGAGTTCTAATGACGACGTCATTACATGACATCGTAGCTTGCTCAACGGGGGGTGATCTCGGAGGCAGTGCAAAACCAGGTGGGGTGCCTCCGATCCCGGAGGCAATGCAAAACCACGTTAGGTGCAGAAAGCTTTCGGGGGGTTGCGGGGCAGGAAAAAAAATACATGGACTGAGCAGAAAAAGAAGATGGCTTTAGCCTTCCAGTCGTCTTAGGTGAGTGGATAAGGGGCCCGGTGAGTTTCGCATTGCACCCCAATAAAACTGCGGCCGCCGTCAGCTTCGAATGCTTGAGCGGGTGAAGTTAACAGAACAAAACAGTGCAGTTAACAGAAACTGCGGATAACAGTAATGCACCTTGATTCAATATTGCGAATTTGTGCACTTCATGCTTAAATATTTTTTAACGTTCGAACAATTATCCCAGTAAAAAAAGAAATTCAGACCGCAAATAAAAATTCTGCTTCGAGAGTCACTCAAACGTTATTAGAGATGAAAAATCCTTGAACATGGGGTGTCACTGAGGCAAACGTTTCGACTAGTGGTCTTCAAGGCAGCTGCTAAGTTGCTGAGTTTTCCGTATAGCTGCCATATATTTCCGTAACAATTTTACGGAGACATGTGGAAATATTGGAATGGTATGTGGAACGCTTCAGTAGGGTTATTTTATCTTCTCCAACAAGCACTATAGCGCAGTAGATTTGACGATTCATATTGCGGTCTGTAAGCCTAGGCGATGTGCGCACGCGCACTAGACGCTGTGCGGGCCATTCCGTTCCGTGCTGAAATTCTCCTCCACGTGCCCTTTTACTAGACATCATATATGTGACTTTATCGAACCATTTGTACAGCTTACAAAGAATCTTTATAAACTCTAACCCCACAGAGTGTCGGGCACTACACCGCTCCGAACGACAGCCCGTTTGTAAACACAGGCTGAATAATAGCTTTCTTTAAAGCGGTCAGTATCAAGATAGACAGAAATTTTTAATGGTATCCCTGGAGATGTTAGCCTGGTTTATCACCTGGCTTGCCCCATGAACGGTGCATTTATCAAGCAATCAGAGCAGTTTGTGAAGTTTCGCAGACACCCAACTTTGTCTCTTGAAATGAACTAAAACATAAGCCGTGAGACATTTTCACGAAAGGCCGCAGAAACACTGCTACCGAAAAGCAAGAAAAAAACCCACAGAAATGTAACAACGTGCAAACTTGGGCTGGTTGGTACATAATTCAAGAAGAACGGCGCGAAAGACGAGGCCTAATGATCAGACTACCAATTCGCGTTTGTCCACCACAGTGGTAAACAGCGGTTATGGTGCTCAGCTGCTGACCAGAAAGTCGCGGGTTCGATACCGTCCGCGCCGGTCGCATTTCGATAAGGGCAGAATCCTAGAGGCCCGTGTATTTTGTGATGTCAGTGCACACCAGAGAACACTATATATAGTCGAAATTTCTGGAGTTATCCGCTACAGTGTGCCTCATAATCATATCGTGGGTTTGGCACGGAAAAATCCTCGGAAATTATTAAGAAAATCTCGTTATCACTTCAAGCGCAAGGATGTATATGTGCGGGCTTTCGTGCAGTGAAGTATAAAAATTACTGGAATGTTCATGTGATTGTACGAATAAATAAGGGTTCAGCTGCTACACGGGTTAGTGTGGCCCATTTTGGGAGTGAATATTGCCACGGCCGCTTCTTGTTTTATTTTGATGTATTCGGGTTTGACCAGCTAGGACGGTTAGCAACGCTCGACGCTGACCGCGCCGCAGTGTTCGAGAAGCTTCGCGATTGTAGTAGATCACTTTGTTAAGATTGCTCGCAGGACGCGAATAGTCTAGATTATTCCAGAGCTTGCGCGACCATCAGTGATAAGACTAGAAAGTTCGATGCGTGATATACAAAAGACGGCGCGTCCCAGCCATAAGCAGTTTATCGACGGCCGACGCCCTGTTCGCCGCTATCAGTGTACAGTGTGTATTGCTGTAGTTTGACTTTCCGTTTCTCGGCCACAAGTTCGGCCAAATAAACAGTTTCATCTTGAACACGTCGACTGCTGTCTTCGTCGACGTCACGACCACGTGACAATATATCGAAACTGGTGTCATCCTGAAAATTTGTTTAAGGTGGATACGCCCTCTGAACTACTATAGTTAAATTCGTCAAGAAGAGTATGGGCCTTAAAGCAATTAATAAAGGGTCAGCTAGTGAGTCTTACTTAATTAGATACTAATTAGTGTTACCTTAACATTTATAGTCGTCCTCCGCACTTGCCAGCTTACTTGTGAAGAATTCGTTTTCCTCAGAAACGCTATGCTCAACTATTTTTGAAAGTTTTACTTGAAACGCACTGCATGTAGTTCAAACTTTCTTGTATAAATGTAATAATTTCAGCTTCCCAGGCCTTCTTTAAATTGCCAGAATTTGATTCTGTGCTTAGTTTTCTTTCACCACGGCTGGCTACTTACCATACTTAATAATGGATATATGATGTGCATAGCCTTAAAATACATAGTTACAAAAGCAGCAGATTAATCTATTTTCGAGAAAGGTTATGGCAGTTGCGCCGCGTCAATACAGCTTTCAATTTGAACTTAGTAGGAAGTCGCGCAAGACATGGTTCTGCACTCAACGATTACGAGGCGTTCCACGCATCACATTAGACGCTAAATAGCGTGACTAGTTGTCATAACTGTGGCGCGACGCGCAAACCTCTTGGCGAATAATGAAGGCTTCGAAGTCGGGATCGTTCAGACGTACCTCGGTCGATGGGCTTGAGCACAAAAATGAAGAACAGAGCCGCAGTTCCTGCGCTCTTCGTAATGGTTTTCATCACGTCCTATTTGGCGGTTTGCAATGTTACGTTGTAATGCCGACAGCGAGGAAACTACCAACAACCAATAGTTCGTTAACGGTCCAGTAATACGTGAGCCTCAATTTTCGCTACGCTGGTTTCGCCTATAACGGTACAATGAGCTTTATAGTTATTATTTCAGCTTGGGTGAAGAAATGAACGCTCGAACGTTGAAACTTGCACGTCACAGACTCTTTGAGGAACAGATACGATTGAAGTTCAGCAGTTAAACAGCATTGAAAGAAAGGATGTAGTTGCTTTGAATTAGGCCAGCTTAGGGCTCTTGGGTCGATATAGCTTCGTGAAAGGGAGCGTTAAAGACAACTGTGTTCAGTATTCGTGTTCGCGGGGCTTCATACCGTTCTATTCAAGCTATTCAAGCACGCATACGAAGCCGTTTCGCAAAGGTACGTATCAGACATCTGCTACTCCAAGCACCTGCTGTTTTACTCTCAATGGGTAAAGTTAGAAAATATTGTAATTAAATGGTGACGTGCTACGTGATTGGTTGAGTCCCACCCAGAAAATTTTAGCAAGGTGTATGTGTATTGAGCTCACGGCAAGTCGCCAACCGCGTTTGTCTGATTTTAACCGTAATCATTTGTATAATATGACGTTTCCACATTTTTCATTTATTTGGAAGGCTTAAATTTCACTGAAAACAAATATTGCGAATAAATTGTAAAAAAAGGACAGGTTTTTATGTTTCTTCAATACACTTAGTAATAAATTGGTTACAGTCTGCGCCATTTTAAGCAAGAAGGACGCGAGACCTTTATTGGTTAGCTATATAAACATTGGAAAACTGATAGCCGTTTCGGTGCACCAAAGCGCCACAATAGTTTTCCTGAGGCTTTTGAAGTTTTTGGCACATCGATGAGTACTCTCATTAGCCTTCCCGTATTGCGGAATAAACTGACTCCCAATTTAAACGATTAGGAAGGATTAATCCAATCTGTATAAAATACAGAATAAAGGCAGTGCGATGTACCAGTGGAGTCATTCACCTCAAATGCCGAATGACTGTTTAAAATGCACTTTTTAATACGCTCGTTGTCACCCTCGTGCATTGAATATTTTTGCACCTCGCATATGCAATTCATTGCACCGTTTGTCGATATGTGAGGCTTAACTTTTTACCTTACATTTCCCTGAATAGCATCTACGAGGTTGTCTGCAGCAGTTAAGTCAGTCAAGATAGTTCACCAACTTTGTTAGATCGTGATATCCAACGTGAATTTGTGTGTACTGGATGAAATTAGATAACTCCGTTAAACCTTTAATTTGAACATAACTTCTCGAGGAACAAGTATTAATAATAGATCTAACCCAAGTGAACAAGGCAAGAGGTTGTCCAATATATGCCCGACAAAACATAACCTGCTTATAATCTTTGAGATTTCTCATAGGAAAAAGAAACAAAATCCTGTCATCTCAGCAATGTGGTACTGTGGACAGGAATACAAGAGTAAGAAGACATAAAATGACGCCGATGTGAAAACAAAACCTTGCTTCTGATACAACATTCGAAGAATGTTGACAAAGGTGTTGAAGCAAAATGACAATACACAACAGAAAAAAAAATGTGCCAGGGGATACAGCTAAGCGTGCTGTATAGGACATATTTACCGCTCGTGTTCAAACTGCGTAAGATGTTTGCGCAAGTGTACACCACGGCATGCCTATTTCTATTTACTTAATGTTTTGTTTACTTCTCCCTCCCTTTTTTTTTCTTTTGTTTTTGATAGGGTTGTCAATATTTATTCGAACACGAACGAGAATAAAGGCTCAATATTGTAGCTAAGCGCCGTGTTGTATGTATGTCGCCTTCGCATTCCTGCCCTATGGTGTTGACATATGATCATGTCGCACCAACAATGCCAAAGCCATGAGTCATCAGCAATTAATTGTAGTACATGACAGTGTGAAGTGTGCGGTAGGAATTACTGTGGTGTCGCGTACATCAACTCACACGCTTGGTGCTGTGGCTAGCTTTTTATTATTTAATCCAGCCTCCAACAACGAGAGACCTTCAACGACGGCATGCCGAACTCAGCTTCGTTTTATTCAGAAGGAATCTCGAATTTTCTGTCTTGCGAGCATCTGAAAGAGAGGAAAATTAAAAAAAGAAAGTTACGGTGGGGAAGCATCTGTCCGCATAGGTTCCAGTAATAATAATTTCCGGGGTTTCGCGCGCCGTAACTACCATATGTCTATGAGGCACGCCATAGTGGAGGGATGTCATTTCGTGTTGAAGAACAGCAGATGGTCAAAATTTCCGGAGGCCTCCATTACGGCTTGCCTCATGAACATATGGTGGTTTTGGCACGTAAAAACCAGGGAATTAGTATTAATATAATCATCCTCATCATCATTGTTATTATCTTCTTTTCCCTCAATAATGATAATAACAATGATGATGATGATGATGATTTGATTACGATGACGATAGATAGCCACACCGGATGGCTTTGGACTTCGAGTCGTCTTAGGCGACTTTACCATTTTTACTCTTTTTCCTCAGGAATATGTGCCAACTAGGCCCAAATGAAGTATTAATGAATGCATAAGGAACCCTGTCATTTTATTTTTTAGTCGAACGAACGCCGCAAAGACGAAGTGAACGCGGCGCTCGAACGGTCACGTGATGTTTTTAAAGGTGCAATGCACTTATAGACCGAAGGTGAACGGCGCTATGGTCACGCAGTTCCAAGCGAAACAGCCGCCTAGCTTCGCCGCTAAGCTGAGAGAGGGCGCCACCATCCCACCACCGGAAAGAATCAGGGGGTTTCGCCGCTAGGGGCACTTCCACGCAGCAGCCGGTAAGAAGGCGCCGGATTGTGGAGGGTCTTTCATGTGCACGCCACGGACGCCGCTGAGGAGACACGCCGAGAACGACAGCGGGCGCTGCACCCGAGAACGGCAATGCCGACGAAGAGCGGATCCCGCCGTCAGGCCTAAGCGAGCAGAGGAGGAACGACCACGTCGATTGCTCAACCCTATTATAGGAAAACGGAAAACAGCAGCCAAATGGCAACAGCGTAAGAGAAATCCTAAGGCGACAGCCAGAGAAACACAAGCGAAACGCTGGTATCGAGCCGATCTCGATGTGCGAGCGCGAAAAAAATGCTGCGAAAGGAGAAACACAGGGACAAGGCGTGCATTGCACTTTCCCAACACTCACTTAGAATGGAGCTGCCCGCGATTTTTTGCTTCATTTTTCTCACGCCGGACGTTTCGTTCGAGGTCACGTTCGCATGAAACATACCAGGCTTCCGCCTTAATTAATATTATGGCGAAAGTCTCAGATGCCTCATCAAACGCGAAATTTGACCATCGGCGATGAGGGATGCAAAAGATCATCATCACGCGATGACGTCACATATTGTCATGACGTCAAAATGTTTGGCGCGACGTCACGTGGCGTAACGTCACGTGATGCCGTCATCACATGACATCGCAGCTTGGTGAAAGGTGGTCCGATCACGGAGGCAATGCAAAACCAGGAGAAGTGTTTCTAATCTTAGAGGCAATGCAAAACCACATTAGGTGTAGAAAGCTTTCCAAGGGGGGCGGGGCAGGATCAGTACATTGACTGAAAAGAAGATGGCTGTCGCCTTCGAGTCGTCTTAGGTGAATGCATAAGGGACCCGTGAGTTTTTAGTTGTAATCCGCTCCGGGATCTCGGAATGCCCTCTTCTGTCAATGTTAGATACATTCCGATGCCATATACCTGAAAATCTATTTGTGACTGACAACGAGAAAACTATTGACACCAATTACAAACACCAGTAACACAGTGAAACAATCACCACTCTCGCGCGCATTAAAATAGGGATCAATGTGATACTGAAGCTTATAGCGCACGACAGAACACGGGCAAAGAAAGGCGTGACTCACACAGGCGCTAACTATCAACAATGTTTATCTCAAACAATGAACTTTTTCCACAAAAACGTTTTTCCATCCATCCATTTATTTCGAAAACAGGGAACAACATATACAGGCAACATCGTTTTGCAACCATCATCACTACACGAACTTTGAAAACTCAACTATCTTTACGTAGATAGGCTAACTCATTACAGGAGAGTGCAATCGATGGCTTGGAAATTCAGTTATCTGCCAGCCCATCAATCAATTCAACCTCGATTATTTGGCTTGCTGGTACTGACAATTGAACAATCTCGATCAATATGGCATTCGGGCGCATATAGGAGACACAGACGCGCGTGCTGTTCGAAATTACTGACAAAATTTTTATTAAAATTTCACATTTAACAGAGTCCTTTCAACAAAATTGAAGGTCTAGTCAAGCTGAAAGTCACCCACGTCTTAAGGAAATTTTTCGAGTGAGGCCACTTAAGTGAAGTGCAACCTATATTGGGAGATTGGTTCAGAGTGGCGTTTCATGACTCGAGATTTTGCATTCTCATTGGAAAAAGAAAAGTAGATTCAATCGTGCATCATCAGAGGTTTTATTTGTTAATTAATTAATAATTGACACATAATTATTTATTTGCTTGTTTATTCATTTATTTCAATACCTGCAGCGCCTGTAGGCATTCTCGCAGGGGGCGGGGGGGTGTAAAAAGACAGTGCTTGCGAACGAACTAAAAAAGAAAAACTTATACATTTGTTGAGCGTTAAATCTTTTGTTTTCACCAAAAGATGTTACGTCATCGTCGCTTCCCCCTTTTGTTCAGGTTATTTGTTATGCCACAACCGCCTTTTTGGTTGTTTGTTTTGCTTTCACATGCTTTTTCATATCATTGCTTATTCACATGCACGAAGCTCAGCGAGATTGGTGCCACGTGTTTCCGATGTGCGTTTGGGCGCTATCTTGGGGCTGCACTCTTATTCAGCAATGATGGTAAATTTGTCGGCAAAGGAGAGATTGAAAAGACTGGTCACGTGTACAGGTTCAGGCTTGAAATATCTGTCCCTTGCTTTCCAGAAAATAAACAGTTGGCAGTCTGCGCTCGTGGTGTTCTGAATGTTTCTGTAGCGTTAGCTACACTTGCCTAGCCGGAGCCTATTTCGCGTGGAGCGTCATGAGCCGTGCTGCGCATGCGCGAGGACCAGTGATGTCACACAGCTGGGCCACCAGAGCTGGCATCTCAAGCGCTCTCCGCCACCGCCGCGCGCGGCTCGCCGCTGCTTGTCTGCGCGTTCGGGAGGAATGGCGTCGTAGCCATGGCAGACACACTGGCGCCGGCGCGCGCGCAGCTATTTGCCTTCGCTGTGCAGTCGCCATCTGACACTGCGCTGGAGCCGCTTGATAGCGCCTCTGACTGGCGTTTGCAGGTGGGTAACGCCATGGAGAAGGAGAGCGCAAATGCTGCTCAACGGCGCAGAAGAGCAGAGAAGCTTATCTCATCGGATCCCGAAGTAGTTGCCTGGCAATTAGTGGTTCAGCGTACGAGGAATGAACAGAAGAAGGCTAATGATCCTAGACAATCTGGAAAGCTAATCAACTGAACCTTTACTAACGCTACGTATATCTTGGCATAGCCGAGCTAAGCCACTGCAAAATTTTTTTCTTACTTGTGTCTTCGTCTTCTCGCGAAGTTTAAGAAAGTTTATCGCGATGAACCAACTAGCCTGCCAGAACGTATTACTGAGGGTTAAGTACCAAGAGCAAAACAACAACAACAAAAACAACGAAGAGCAAACAGACACACTGTAACAAAGGGCCAGACAACCGCGCACGCCCAACACCCAACAACAGGCCGCGATACGCCAGCCATTGTTCAGCATTAATTAATTTGCTCTGGCTGTCGATTCCATTGCGCGATTGCGTAGGGGGAGAATGAGCCGTGAAAGTCATTAATTGGGCAGTCAATTAATCTTATTTTCCAAGAGTGATCACGTCTTTTACCTAAGAAATGAGAGGACACACAAAAAAAAGCAAACAAACGCGAGCTGCGTCACACTTGGAGGACACAAACGAGCACGGACGAGCATGCCACACGAGCTTAGAGATGGATTGTTTCGGACGCACACTGCAATAGCAGCGCTAAATCTGGACAGACAGGATGTGCGTAAGAGTGGCGTGAATTGCTCCAATAGACAGCGTTGCAAATGTGCTTTGACTGTACGAACGAGGCGTATGGTGCGCGACACTTCTAAAGGTCTCCTTCTAAATCCACTTGTCCTGAGCAAGCGCAACGACGCGGTTTTCACCTTCTTTTCCTTTTAGTAGTGCCTCCTTTTCACATGTTTTATGTTACTCCTCTATTGCTCCCCTGTGGCGCGGGGCCTCGTTACCTTAATGGCAGTAGGAAATAGCGCCGCCTTTATTTCCTGAACGATAACTACTTCCCCTCTTTCACCCCGCTCTCATCTCTTATCTCCCTCGCCACCTTTTCCTCCTGAGCACAGGAGAGTGGCCAACTTGTCTAAGAACAAACTAAGCTCCCTGCATTACCAACCGGTGCTCCTCCTCCTTGATAGATAGATAGATAGATAGATAGATAGATAGATAGATAGATAGATAGATAGATAGATAGATAGATAGATAGATAGATAGATAGATAGATAGATAGATAGATAGATAGATAGATAGATAGATAGATAGATAGATAGATAGATAGATGTAATTGTTCGTACACACCGTGCAAATTTGGTCCACGAGGTCTGGAGTGCAGTCTACGCGCGTGGCTCTCTGATTCTTGCAGTAGTAGAAGTGGTCGTACGACCCTTCCATGGAGAAGTAGACGGGCTCGCCGGGTTTACGATAGATGTGCGGCAGGTCGATCTTCTTGCAGTGGCTTTGCGCGTAATCCAGCTCCATTTGGTCTGAAAAAAGCATCGCGATTGAATGAATGGATTTCACGAAGACAAGGGACGACAGGCTAACTCGAACGGATTATGTTTGAAGTGTGGCCGGTAGGAGACGACAGTTGCCTCTAACACGAAACGGCACTCTATGCAGTATTTGAAGACGGCCTTTCTTCAAGTTAGGCAGTTTCTCAATTGCATGCAACTATTCGAAAGAAAAATGAACAGCCTTCGGATATTTATCTCAAGGCCAAACATGTTCACAATTGATAAGCAAAAGAGAGAAGTTTGTGTAGTGCTTGCTTTGCTGAAAAAGGTTAATTCACAGTGTTTAATATTACCATTCGTAAAAAAGAAATGTCCGATCAAGTCAGGAAAAAATTAAGATAAACAGCGACTGTCGGTTACATTGTGCGCTATGACAACGTCAGTAACTAAACAATAAACTGTATGTCGCTATATGAAGTACATATATAGGCCATATCACTCCATATCAGTCGGGGCAACAAACAAACGCTCAGTCGCTAACGTTCTTGCATACTAATTACTCACTCACACGTATGTGCATATTCAAATTCAAATTCAAATTCTTTATTTTTTCCAAATACATTTGGAATGGGTTCCAGGGCTAAAAGCTGCGGTCTGCAGCTTGACAGAGGCCCGGAAACCAAAAAACACAAGGCAGGGCTTGACATCGAGGCACACGTGGCGCCCGTCCTTGGTGCACATACTAAATCTTGAACAGAAAACATGTCAGTAGCTAACATCGTTGAAGTAATATGGCATCAGCATAGTTAACAGCGAAATGTGTGAATAGCGAACAAAACGTTGAGCAGCATTGTTTTTAAATAGAAAACAGCAATGTTACAGTAATAAATATAGGACTAAAGGTGATACTGAAATGTAGCTTAATTATACAAAAGAAGAAAAAAAAAACATATTGAATAAGGGAAAAATACCCACAGTTTGCATCTATATAAACACATGCGCATGTATACATATGCACATATACACATATGCACATGTACTCGCGAGCTCTCATTCAGGTCCCTATCCAGGCTCTCTAACACCAACACTCCGATCCCGTTTGCAGTCGCCTCCAATGGCACTTTCCAGTGCCCAGTCATGGCCGCATTTGCCTACACTCTTATTCACCAGCAGTGCTAACTCACATGCTTGCTTATATCCTTTCAAAATTGCCATCACTGACTCTTCTTCGTACTCAGGTCAACAGGTACAAAATCATATGTTCACACTCTCGTATCACTCACAGGCACTCTATTGAAATCACGCGCATTCACGTCCGCCATCATTCGTTAAATCTCTGTTCCATGCTTTCGAAAAGTGTGTGGGTCGTGCATCATTCAACGCACAGTAGATGTTCCGACATAAGCTTATAGCAGTGATGTTTCTGGCGCGTACATAGAGATGTGTGTTGGTAAAAATTAAAAAAAGAGAGCTTTAAATAAGAGCATGTGCTACGCAAGATGTGTACGTTTTTCATATTCCATTTTATTCAGATCGACCTTTTCCCCCTTCAACTTTCGTATCACTGAAGCTTTCTGTACTAATGCTCGTTTTGATGCCCTTCTCGTCGGAATTCCCTCGACAGTTTATGACTTCGGGGAACCTGACGCGCCAGCCATTAAAGTATGCACACCGGTTCATGTAAGTGCAGTGAATAACAATGAATACAACTTGAAAATATTATTAGTGATGTCAACATCTTCTTTGTTCGAAGCCCTCATGGGCAGTCTTTTGAGTTCGACGCAGTGTTCCGCCAGCTCGGCTTCAAGTCGTATCGTAAAACTTGCAATGGTGGCTGTGCACGCGAACGTGTGACGAGGCGGACGCCGCTCACCTATCGAAGAGGCCCGAGATTGCGGCAGCAGCAGCGCGAACAGGGCCAACACGTTAAGGGCGACGAAGAGGCGACCGAAGCTCGTCGTAGCTGTCATTCTCGGAGGCACCCTTGCTTACGACCGTCGGCTTACGGTGTCTCACGAGCCGTGTGATTGCCAGATGGCCGTTCCTTCGACAGAGCTCGTTGATTGGCTCGCTAACTGGCCGGCTAACGGGCTTGCGCGTCTTACGTCGACGCACTGACGGCCGCGTGGAGTTGGCTGATTGACTTCCGGTCATGACTTTGAATGCATGCGCACCGCTGCCGCTCACCGCACACCTGCCGCTCAGTATCGCACTTCGCGCTTTACTGCACTAGGTTCAGCAGCTAACGAACAGGGTGAAGACCAGCTCAAGATATTGATTATCTATCTATCTATCTATCTATCTATCTATCTATCTATCTATCTATCTATCTATCTATCTATCTATCTATCTATCTATCTATCTATCTATCTATCTATCTATCTATCTATCTATCTATCTATCTATCTATCTATCTATCTATCTATCTATCTATCTATCTATCTATCTATCTATCTATCTATCTATCTATCTATCTATCTATCTATCTATCTATCTATCTATCTATCTATCTATCTATCTATCTATCTACACAATCATGTGAAGTCAAAATGTAATGAAGCCAAGGAATGTACAGGGAGTGTTAGTGTTAGCCAGCACCACTCATAGCCATGAAGGAGTGTGTAGAATATATATATATATATTTCGAAAGAATGTTCCTGGCGATTGGTTTAATTATATGAAAGAAAACTTGTCACAGTGAAAAACATAACAACATTTAGAATAAATGTTGTTATGTTTTTCACTGTGACAAGTTTTCTTTCACATATATATATATATATATATATATATATATATATATATATATTTGTCATCACGTAGCACTCGAGTTTAACGAAGTGGTAGCTGACCAATAAACCTTCGCATCCTATCTCAAGGCATCGGACCTGCCGGGACGAGACCTTCGCTATTTATGAATGAAACAAGGGTGGTGGATCGAAGGGTCCGTTTCTCATGACATTAATCTCCGATTCGTCGGCACCCCCGCGTGGTTTTTATTCACGTTTCGCTGTCATGCTGGGCTATGTTCGCCCACGTTAAAGTCGTGGCGAGCTACTTGCCACCGCCATTCGAACCACCGGCAAGCTAAATTCAGCGACCTCGCTGTGCCATCAATAAAGTTGTTTCTCTCTCTCTCTCTCGCACACGGAACAAATTTAGGGCATCTTGCACATTCACCCGTGACGAAGTGTACTGGAGACAGGGTACAAGAAATAAAAAACGAATACAAACCTTCACTGAACGATAATTTAAGTGCGAGATCTGACGAAATCTGAATTACACTGTACTGTGACGAAATCAATCAATCAATCAATCAATCAATCAATCAATCAATCAATCAATCAATCAATCAATCAATCAATCAATCAATCAATCAATCAATTACCAGGGCCCCTTTGCACTTATAGGACGACTTGTAGGCGAAAGCGTACATGGCTTTTTGAAGACGGCGATTTTTTTTCATTCCTTCAAACACTGCAAAGACGAAGTGAAAGCGCAACGTAACGCTCCTCTGGCCACGATATCTTTTGGTTTGTTTTATCTTTTTAAGCCGTTTCTTGATCATGCCATATTTATCAATCTACCCGCCACGGTGGTCTAGTGGTTATGTTGCTCTACTGTTGACCCGAAGGTCGCGGGGTCGAATCATAGCCGTGGTGGCGGCATTTCGATGTAGGCGAAATGCTTGAGGCCCGTGCACTTCGATTTAAGTGCACGTTAATGAACATCACATCGGCAAACTTTCCGGAACCCTCCAGCACGGCGTCCCTCATGATCATATCGTAGCTTTGGCACGTAAAAACCCCAAGAATAATTATCATTAATCCCTACCAAATAGCTCAGCTTTCCGTCATTCTGAGCGGTATTTTTTTGTTTGTGTTATATTTTTAATTTGCTTCTCTACAACTCCAGCTTTTCAGTCTGAATTCACAAATTATTTGATCACACGGTGCATTCACACACACCCAGGCCCCAGGCACGTACAAGGGACGCGCTGTGTTTGGTGCCTCGGTGTGTGGGCGTGTGCTTGCGTGAATATGCCGTGTGTTTGCGCTCAACACATTTTTGAAATGATTTATCAACTAGTCCAGCAACAAGTTCTTTTTTCAGTCTGGTGAGACATAAGGTTTTCGCCATAAAAATATCCGCTTTATCAGCTAAAGTCCTGGTCAGCACACTTTTGCTGAATTGAGTACGCAGTACCTATACTGTAACCCAGGGTTCCACGCGCAGCTGGGTGCGCGTTAAGGCCTTTCGTTGGCGATTTATGGACCGGCGATCTGCGAGGATCTTGATCGGACGTGGGGGGCAGTTTGTATAGGCGGAATGATTTACGAGCCGGGTCATGATGGATGCAGGAGCCATCATTTATCTGAGCGTCGCCAGCTGCGACTTGCCACTTTTTCTCTTTTCGCTCGAGTCGTGTCCGCTTCCAGCCTCCTCACGTTCCCTATCTTGCGTAGAGCCTGTGACGAGAAGCATGCTCTCTTAGCTGCTTAATGGAACTGACCGTTAGGGGTCAACACGATCGCCCTTTCATGGAGCGCTCAGAGAAAGTTGTGTGCACCACCTGCGGGCGCGGCCCTCAGTACTTGAGCAACGCCAAAGAATAGGTCGGTGTCAGCCCTAACTTATTAATGCGAATGCCTTATATATGCTTATGCAAACGCGGCCTTGAGCTAAAGGCCGGTTTGACAGAAGCGAAGCAAAATCGATCACGTGACGTCTGGGGGAGTGAAAGCCATGCAAGAGCGAGTGAAAACACGACTGTGCGTATGCGTATATATATGGTGCATAAATAGATTATATACGCTCCATATATACGTATGGTCCGTGTATAACCTAATCAAATTGAGGGAGTAGTGAGTCCATTAGTGTACGTTAATTATATGATGCTAATCAAAGCAGATTAAGTAAGCACTAAGTCCATTAGTGAACATTAGTGAAAGCTAATGAGTTAATTAGCGAAAGTTGGACGTCGATGTACAGTGCATTGTAAAATAGCCACAACGCATGGCTTTCGCCTTCGAGTCGTCCTGGGCGAATGCGTAAGGGACTCTGCGAGTTTTTTGATTCTTTAGACCATCATATTGTTGTGACACACTCCGTATGTGGCGGAGCTCAGGATGCACACCGGGGTCGTGATTTGAAACCCCTTCCTTGAGCTTAGCTGCGCAACACTAGGTTACGACGACGGGCGCAAGTAAGAAAAGTTATTCAGCTCTGTATTTGACTGCTCTTTTTGACCACACTACGGTAGGTTGTTTTCCAAATTGCGCAGGTTAAGACTCTTACTGGAGTGCGATTTTAGGTTTCACCTGACAGCGCAATGAGAATAGTTTCAGTTGAAGGGCTCGAGAAGCAAGGAAGCAGTATAAGCGGACAACTGGTTCCTTGTTTCTGGTGCTCTTCAGCTGAATATGTATTTCTAACACGTCCAGAATTCGGTACAAAAACAGAGTGGACAGAAAAGTGGACAGCGCACTGTCGACAAACCTTTGCACGCTGTTTTTATTGCGCTGTTTTTAATGCTCAGGAAAGGGATTAAATAATCCCTTTCCTGAGCATTTCTCAACCGTGCCTAGTTCCGCAGAACTCATTTCCCAGGTAGCACAAAACGGATAATTGACGTTTTATAAACGTTTATCCGAGACGATAAAAACGTTTAGAAAACGTCACGGAAAAGAAGCTAAAGGTCTAGAAAACGTTTTATATCTCGTCTAATGTCCGGCTAGAATCCGTTTTTAAGACCATCTAGAAAACGTTTTTAAGACGATCTAGAAAACGTTTTAAAAACGTTTTAAAAACGTCGCAAAAAATCCCATTTTTAAAACAGATAAAAATATCCTATTGCATCGTCTTTGAAAAGACGTTTTCTAAACGTTTTTAAGACGATCTAGAAAACGTTTTACAAACGTCGCAAAAAATCCCATTTTTAAAATAAAAATATCCCATTGCATCGTCTTTGAAAAGACGTTTTCTAAACGTCTTTAAGACGTCATGCAGGATCTCTTTTCTTTTAGCCGTTTTGTTCTTGCGCATGCAATTATAATGTGCACGTTTTTAGGAAGCCCTCTCTGTTATAGTAATTACAGTTACTTTATTCGGTAATTACCATTACAGAGTGAGAGCTCAGTCGATTCACAGACAAAAGTGGTCATGTCATAATTTATTATGTAAAACAGCAACGACTCCTGTACAGCATAGAAACGTAAAAACCACGAAATGAGATATAGCATGCGAATATATAACATTATTCAGAAGCGGCAAAAGAACGCAAAATATCGCGGTAATTAAAGTGCAGCTGTATAGTATCCAACCTTCAAGAACACTTTTTGTTGCACGATTCATCATTCGCAGAATTGTTGTCAAACAACTAACAGTGCAATATGACAAAATTTAGGATCTGGCACAGCCATTCTGCAATATGTAAGAGTCGTCTCATTAGCTTTACTTAATGAAACGCAAGGATGAAGTGAAGAGAAATTGTCGAAAAGGGAATGTCGCTGAAGCCAACGACTAGACAAAGGGACTAGTTTCCGTCAGGCAGGGGCGTAGCCAGAAATTTTTTTCGGGGGGGGGGGGGGTTCCATCATACTTTATGTATGTTCGTGCGTGCGTTTGTATGTGTGCGTGTATATAAACGCGAGCAAAATTGAAAATATTGGGGGGGGGGGGGGGGTTGAACCCCTCCCCCCCCCTTGGCTACGCCCATGCCGTCAGGGCCCTGACGAAGACAAGCATTCATGATGAAACGTTTCCTCAACGCTTCATCTTCCGCTGAACTTTTTTGTTGCAGGAAGCAGAGAGAGAGAAGAAACAGAGGATAGGCAGGGAGGTTAACTAGCGTCCAGTTTGCTACCCTACTCATGGGAGGAGAATGAGGGAGTAAAAATAGAGAGAAAGAGACACATTTCACAACACACACACAGAAGAGCGTATCACAGGTGGTCAGTCAATTTCGCTGCCTTGAAGTACTGCAGGAGGGCTCGTATGGTTTTCTGGGCTGATGTGCTATGAAGACAGACTCCCAAAATCTTTCCTTCGGGAAAAGGCCGACCGTCAAGTCTCCTGAAGGCACACTGGCACACTGGAGAGTCCGGCGATGTGTTTGAAATAGCATACAGTGGCACAAATGATGATCGAAAGTCTCTATACAGTTGCAGTTATCGCACATTGATCAATCTGCCCTACCAATCCGATAGGTGAATGAGTTAGAAGACCCTACACCGAGCCACAGCAACACAACAAAAATACGTGGACAGTAGAAGTGGACAGGACAGCGCTTACTCCTGTCCACTTCTACTGTCCACGTTTTTTTTTCAGTGTGCTTCAACCTAATTTTCCAAACATGGACGTAAACCAACAGGCCCAACTCGCCAACTTGCTCCAACTCAGCATTCAAAGCAGGCAAGGAGGCATGAATAAGGCACCTGGTGTGTGTCTCCCTTCGTTTCAAAACAATCGTTCAGAGCGCTACTAAGACCACAGTTAGCGGAAATCGACTCCAATGTGTTGAAATCACTAATACCAAAACAAACCTGCAAAATAATATTTGGCCCACCCAGCCAAGAATGCGTAATGAAAGAAGAACGTAAATTGCTAGCAAAATCACTGTTGCTGAAGTGTATTGCTCACAAAATGAAACTTTTAGAAACTTTCTTACAACATGCCTCTGTTGGAACATTTCTCACTGAAAAAATGTTGGCAAAAAACTCTGTCATTATTACAGAATAAGACTAGACGTTGGGAACAAAAGGCGCCGTTTTAGACGTTAGCTAAAAATATTTGTGGATGCAGCATCCGTGTTTCAAACGGCGCCCACTAAAGAAGTAACGGTTTCAGGCTTCGAAATGCAGCGTACAAAACTTATCCCAGAAATCATGGTCTGACATCCCTAGAGAGCACACAGTTAAGCTTAAATGTGCCATGGCTAGCAGAAAATATGAACACTGTAAATTATAGCGACATATAACAAAAAGTACTACTAAACCAATTGTAGCGCGAAAACAAAATGTTTGAACAGAAAACTAATCGAAACGACCACAAAAATTACAATGAATGAGCCACTTACTAAAATGAATAAATAAAAATTAGGAATATGAAAATGCCAGCCTGATAAAAAAAAACATCTTTCTTTTATGATGCCCAGTATTAGAAAATGTCAGGCTAAAAGAACAAATTAATATAATGATAAGACACATCAGCTAAAAAGAATTGGGACTCTTCCCCATTTTTTACTCAAAAAGCACACAGCTGTAAACTCAGGATTGTCAGAGGCAGATCAGGGTATTGCACTTAGTACATCACATTGCTCAGCGTAAAAACATCACAATGTGTGGCAAGTCAGTCTGAACACATGGCTTCATGACAGGTACTTGATGGAAATCACTAGGCACATCCGGAAGTCTGCAAAGTGAATAAATAAATTGAAGAATTGAACAAACGAAAACGTGGCTTTAAAGGGGAACTCCGGGGATTTTTTGATATTCACCGATTTGAATTAAACTCTAAACATGGGTTCTCTACGGTACCCTGATGATATGTGCCAAATTATACAACCGTAAGTCGTTCAGTTTTTTAGAAAACGAATTTTGAAATTGGCAGCCAATTCCGGAATCACGCCTGTTAACGCAGGCCACCCTGTGCGTGTGACGTAACGCTCAAAAAGGTTAACTGCTTTACAAACTGCGACCTTTTGTTTTTGAAAGTTTCCAAGGGAAAGAGAAAAATGTCAATCTCTTGACATCCATCTTTTTTCATACTAAAACCTGTCAGTCAGCCCATCAAAAAGAAGAAAGTAATAATTTAGTTGGTGTAGCCTTTAATTTTCATTTCAGTATTTTTTATTATACCTATAGGACGGTGTGAAAAGATGAAAACTCGATAACACCGTACGGCGACAGAGAGCGAGCCTACTATATTTAACCAGGCACAAGAGACGCGCAAGAGAACCTCTTGGTTCTGCTAAGAGCTGCAGGCTTTACCGAGAAAGGGGGAGGTTAACAGAGTAGGGGAAACAAATCACAAGTCCGAAAGCGCATCGAGATAGTCAAGGCAGCACTGAGAAAACATGCCAACTCCTCCCCGTGAAACGCGTCTTTGACTCTCATGCCCTCAGAAATTCGCAACTAACAGAAAAGCGTGCCCAGCCTCTCGTTACATGCAGCTAGTACTGTGGAAGGAACCATGAACCAGTACGCCGTCGCTGCAAAGATTCTCTCATCCACAAACTTCAGTGACACAATGAAACAGATGACACATGCCGTAACTTCCAACAATGCAGTTTTAAAATTGGGTGCGCGAAGCTCTGCGTTCGTTCATCGCCATTGCGCATGCATTATGCCATGGAGGAAGAAAAAACAGAGGAGGGAGCATGACGTCACGCGATTGAAGCCCACCGTGTCGGCCCAACACGTGATCAAAACGTCAGAGGGCGCGGGTAGGTTTTAGTACTACCGGTGGGGTTCCGTTTTTGAACGTCCTCTGTGAGCCGGCCGGTCTGCGCCGAACAAGCGCGCTTCGATTAAAAGCTACCGGGTGCCATACCCGAAATCTCGGCAAACCTCATTTCTTGCGTGATCTTGACGCAAAAGGTCACGTGTTCGGCCGACACTGCTGGCTTCAAAGCGAGTTGGCTTGCCAAGGCTGGCTGCGTGACGTAATGCTACCTCCTGTCTTTTTTTTTTCCTGCATGCATTATGCGCTACGTACGCAACAAACGCTATTTGCGTATCCCATTGTAAAACTGGCTACTCCGCATGCGTCGTACGCCATCCTTTTGCGTACTCACGTTAAGTGGCGGAAATAGCGTATGCGCCCAACGAACGCTATCTTTGCGTACCCTATTCTGAAACTTCTAATAATAATAATGATTTTTATTTGCACAACAATGTGAGCCCTCCGGTGGCGTGCGAGGCTAGACAGAAAGGAAAGACCCTTACGCGCGTGCGTCTGCTAGCCCGTAGCTTAAGCTAATGTGTATCTTGAAACTCATCAAGCGGCTGCTAGGCACACGCAGCTTAAGCTAATGTGTATCTTGAAACTCATCAAGCGGCCAAGAAAAGACAGTCATTTTACTGAAATTAGGTTAACAAATATAAATATGGTTTTCGCCAATGTTCGTTCGAGCATGAACGGAAACCACGACGTGCATTAACGTTTAGACAGCTTTATCATGTATGCTGAATAAATTCCGCAGTAACGTACTGCTAAAACATGTCGCACATGCAGCCCGTGATGCAATGGAACACGCTTTTTCATTTGCCATAGTTCTGAAATACTGAGCGCAAATGCAGTAAAAATGAACTTACCTTCAAAAATGACAGAAGCCCGTGGTTACAGTATCCGCCAATCCACAGAAAACTAATCGCACATCAAAGTAACCACGCCCGTCCCTCGAGCATAGAAGAAAGGAAGTTGCGAGAGCGTCCCGCGCGCAAGCTGATGAGTGAATTTTTCCGCAGAGAATCTTACGGGACTCTAACCGTCAGTCAGCGTAACAGTCGCTCCACAGAGACATACTTCCATTCGGGTCCACAAGTTTAACACGCAGCGAAGTAGTTTCTTCACAGCTGCGTTTATAGCCTCCACGAACCACGACACAAGCACGAAATATAGCAAAAGAGTGCATGACCGGTGAGCTCGACCGTCCATGCGAAATCGGCGAGCTTAACTGAATTTGCAGAAGCAACGGCCGCGCGGATGGATACAGTCAGCGCTAAGGCCTTCGTGCGGAAGTTAGACGGCTATCGCTGCGAGTAAATTACAGTAAATGACGTAAAGTTTACTGGTTAAAGAGCTTTGATGTCTTCATTATTGCTGATGCAATGTAGACACCATACGCCTTTATTCTTTTGCGCGCTACTTTCTTTATCGCAATGAGAGATGGTGTGCGCAGGCTCCAGTTCAAATTTCAATTCGCGGTGGTTCATGCATGCCCATGCATGCATGGGCCAAAGGGCGAGCGGTCCGCTGCTGGGCGACAAAACGTCTTATAAAGTGCGTCTTCTAGACGTCACAAACAAGACGTTTTTAAAACGTCGAAATTGGTTTAGGATCGAACAAACGTCTTGAAATATACGTTCCAGACCAAAATGGTTTTAAAAAATACGTTTTCTAGACGTTATCAAAAAACGGATATAATACGGATTTCCTGTGACGTTTTTAAAACGTCGAAATTGGTTTAGAATCGAACAAACGTCTTCAAATATACGTTGCAGACCAAAATGGTCTTAAAAAATGCGTTTTCTATCCGTTATCAAAAACGGATATAATAAGGATTTTCTGTGACGTTTTTAAAACGTCGAAATTGGTTTAGAATCGAACAAACGTCTGCAAATATACGTTGCAGACCAAAATGGTCTTAACAAATGCGTTTTCTAGACGTTATCAAAAACGGATATAATACGGATTTTCTGTGACGTTTTTAAAACGTCGAAATTGGTTTAGAATCGAACAAACGTCTTCAAATATACGTTCCAGACCAAAATGGTCTTAAAAAATGCGTTTTCTAGACGTTATCAAAAACGGATATAATACGGATTTTCTATGACGTTTTTAAAACGTCGAAATTGGTTTAGAATCCGTTTTATCCGTTTCATCCCTAAAAAAAACGTTTTCTAGACCATGTGTGCTACCTGGGTTGCCGTAAGTTCTTAGGTGAGGTGAATTCGTGAAAGTCAGATGGTCCCTTACGCATTTGCCTTAGGGCACCTCGAAGGCGAAAGCCGCCTTCGTGTTCTTTTTCTTCTCAGTCAGTGATCAATGGCGTAGCCAGGGGGTGGCACACCGGGCCCGTGTCCCCCCCCCCCCCCCCGAAATTCTTTTGCAAGGACGTACAGAGCCCAAAATGAGATTCGATGGCATTTGTCTGCCCGGCCCCCAATTCAGATCAAGGGGGTGCCCCGCCCCGCCCCCCCGAAAAAAATTTCTGCCTACGCCCCTGTTGATGACGTATTGATCCTCCCCCCTCCCTCCGAAGCCTCTTTGCAACCAACGTGGTATTGCACTGCCTCCGGGATTGGAGGTATTGGAAGCTTTCTGTATCTCACGTGGTTTTGCAGTGCCTCCGGTATCGTCCCACCTTTGACCAATAGCGACGATGTCATGTGATGGCGCCAGCGTGTGAAGTCGCATGTGACGTCACAAAATCTGCCGACCTGTGGCATCACACAATGACGTTATAGGGTGACGTCATCCTATGATTTTAACAGCGAAGCTGTTGTAGCTGACCGTGGTTTGTGTGGCGTTGCAATAAACTATCATCATCATGCCTGCGCGCGCTCTCTTCGTCGTCTTCTTCATCTCCTCTAACACGTGCGCCCGGCGCGCGCTCTACCGCTGCGGCGATTTCTCCTGCGGTTGGGATACAATATCTCGGATGGCCGAGAGAATGTGTACAGAAGGAGAGAGAGAGAGCCAGAACTAAAGGGATAGAAAGGAAGAGACGGAAAGAAAGGGACCGACATAGGAAGGAACAAAGGAAAGAGGTAAAAAGATATAACGACAAAGAAAGAAAGAGACAGAGATAAAGAGATAGGAAGAAAGTGGAAGCCAGAAATAGAAAGAGAGAAAGAACGAAAAGAAAGAGGAGCGGAACGTTACGTAAAATCATGTAACACTAGTCACGTGACATGCTCTCACCAAAATCACGTAACACTAGTCATCTGACATTTCCGCCAAAATCGCGTAACACTAGTCACGTGAGATGTCCCCGCCAAAATCACGTAACACTAGTCACGTGACGTAAAATCAGGTAACACTAGTCACGTGACATGTTCCCGCCAAAGCCATGTCGTTTAAGCGGGGAAGGGACACGGGCTTGGGAGGGCGGCTTCTTCTTTGGGAGCCCGAGCACTCGCTCCGCTGTCGCTTCCAGCCTCAGCCTCGCTGCTACCCTCAGTCTTCGCACAACTAGAGCGGAGCTCCCCAATTTTTTTCATGTCACACCGGTGACGCCGACGATTGTTTTTTTTTTTTGCGTTTGACGAGGCATCTAAGGCTTTCGCCTTAATAATTGCCGCATTAAGTTCAGGGATTTGTGTAGAAAGGTGGACGGCCTGTCCCGACATCATGCGCTGGAGCGTACACAGGCTTGTGTTGATTCGCCGCGATGCGCGTCGTCGTGTTCACTATCTGCGTTGTGCCTCTAAAGGATGACAAATATCCTGCTTTTAAAAGATGACAAAGTCCCTGAAAGGAGGCAACAGGGCGGGGAAACTGCGGGCATGCCTTGGAACGCTAGATTCGCCTGCAGCGAACATCCGTCTCCTTCTCCACCTTCCTGTCAGGGCTATGCGATCGAAGCGCTAGGGTCTGTCTCCCCTTTTAGTCTGCTTATATTTTGCGCTGCGTTGACTTCCTCGAGTATTAACCAACTAGGAACGAGTTATCTGAAGTTTCCTCCGACAGTTGCAGCGTTAAACGTTATATGCCATGAAGGTCTTCGTGTATACTCTTTATATGTACGTGCTGAGGAGTTTTCTGCCACCTTAGAGAATTAATTAGTTTGCCAACTCGGCTGGAACTTATGATCGATGCTCGAAGAGCGTTTCGGTAGATCAGTTTAGGCGCGCCTAGCACCCGAGCGAACGGTGCTTGTGATGTTTAAAGGCTGTGGTTTCGCTTTTTTTATGCTCCGGAAAAGAAGCTCCTACACGAAAAAAAAAAAAAAACAAAGAAGAGTCTAGAGCTACAACGAACGGAATTAAATACTCCACTGCCATTATGATAAAAAAGATCCCAGTTTCACCACAAGCCCGAAACAATGAATGAGGTCGCAACGAATTGTGATGGTATACGAAGTAAAGCTGGCAGCTGACTCTTTTGGATCCGACCTCGCGCAACTATACACAACGTTGTTGTAAGATGATAAGGCCGCTCCTGGGAGAGAAGCGATTTTCGTTCAGTCTCTTCGCGTTGAGAGCACAGCACATAGACATAGAAGGGTATGCGAGCCGTTTGCCGATGCCTGTCGAGAGAGCGCGCGCACCAGCAATCGCGACCGCGCCATTATTCACACTTGGCCTTGGAGGGGGTGAAAACGGCGAAACACAACAGAAATCCGCTCGCTTCGCCGCCTAAGCGGCCGGAAAAACACGCGGTGAGCCCGACGCGAAAAAATCGGTCCGATACTGAATTTTCCGCTAGGCGATAGCGGAACGCCTTTCCGCTTCACTGGAAGCCGTACTTTGGCGGCACTAGCTTATGAACCACCTGATGTAAAACAACCGGCCGCAAATTTAACATGGTGGCCTAGGCGTCGGCGTTGGTTCGAATCGGCGCAATCGCAGTCTACACATACTGCAAGAAAAAACACACAGCCTCTACAAGGACACGTTCCTCGAGAGCCTGACTTCGATTAAGATCGCCGAGAAGACTGGAATTTGCAGAAGACCTAAGGAAGGCCTCTGAGACGAGTTCTATCAGGAATGACTGTCGACATCGAGGACATGATGCCGCGTTACAGAAAGTGGGTAGGTGTTATTCAGTTTTTAGACTTGACCATTCGTTTTGGTGGTGCTCACACTTGTTGGCTGTATTCCCCGCGTTCAGTGAAGCCAATTTTAGACTTCCAATCTTGTCATTCTAAGTTAGTGAAAAATGGCGTTGTGGTTTCTTGTCTGACTTCCGCTTTAACGAAAACGCCCGCACCTGTTGTGTGAAAGTTTCGATAAGCAGCTGGACAGGCTCCGAGAAGCGCGCTATCCTACTGCTAATTTGGGCCGCCTGTGTGAAAGGATTATCGCGACCTTGAAATCTGAGTGAAAGGCTCGGTCGAAAATGATAGGGTACATGAGAAGAAGCCTATCGCAAGTATCCCTTTCTTGCACGGTGTTTCCCATCGTCTCAAGAAGGTTTGTGCCAGATATGATATAGATGTTTTTTCGGCTAAGAATAAGCTTGGTAGAGTATGCGCCGCTGTTGAAAGGAAGGTGGATGGGACTGCACAGAAATGGCATGAGTGTAAGGTGAAACACAGGGACAGCCCTTCGGTTTGTGGCAAGGGAGTTGTATATCAGGTGCCTTTCACGTGCGGTAAATACTATATAGGACAAACAGGCCGCTGTCTGAATGCGCGCCTGCAAGATCACCGTCGATCTTTGAATGGGCAGCCGTCGTCTAATTTGGCACTGCACTGCCGTGTGTGTAGGTGTACTCCTCGCTTGTCTGATGCGAAAGTGCTCGAACGTCATAGGGACCAGACGGCACGTGAGCTCGTTGAGGCTTTTTTCATATTGAAAGCTGGAGATGACTGTGTGGCAAAGCCTTCCCTTGCGTTAATTAAGGCAGAGATAACATACCTGGATGCGCACATCTAAGGTTTTCGGTTGTGTTCGTGGTGAACATGTGGTTTGGGCTTCCCATATATTTTCGTCTTTCTAATAAAAGTTCAGTTGTTAGTATGCGCTTGTGCTGTAGCCTTCTTCGTCTAGTCTTACGTTTTTTCGCGCTATTTGCATTCATCATGAATTACCAACTCGCCCAACAATCAATCCTTCTAAGCTAAGCACATCCATGTGCAAAAATATGAGATTTTCTTTTGCACAAATTATCGCTAAGTAACCTTCTAACCAGATGAAAAAATTAAGAGATAAAGGTTCATTTGATCTCACTAACGATGCGTATATAGGTTCATACGGGACTATCATGCTTCCACATTAATAAACCGCGCTGTATCGCCAGCTGAAATCTCGAACGGAGCACCGTGTAACCTTCATGTCGAAGAAACCAAATTTTCTAACAGGTAATAAAGTTCACAATAATAAATGGCTTCGTGTCAAACACGCTGCCGGAAACGTCATGTGTTATTGCACGTGGCGTCAGTAAATCGTTGAGCGCAGAAAGCGAAAAACCGCAGCTGCGATTCACACGCCCTACTGTAAAAATGAAAGCAAGAAACTAAAAAAAAAACCATATCTTCAGACGTAGACGCAAGGTGTTCGTTCCGGTATGCCAGAAGACAGGTAGGGAATGTCACTTAAGAGTGAAATATCCGAGGAAACGGCGCGAGGAAGTACTGTTGGGCTGCTTGGTTAGTCATGATAGCTTATGGCAGCGCAGACACCATGACACAGAACTTTAAAAATAGACATAAAGCTTACTGTATTTTTATTCGTATATAGGTCGACCTTTTTTTTTCTGGGATTGCTACCAATAATTAATATTGACGTATATTCGTGACCAAGGAAACTCGAACTATATTCGTGATCAAAGCTATAGCAAAACCGAGCTAATGGAGTTCCACTGTCGTGCTCGCCTTTTTTTGAGGAAGTTACAGCGACGCTAGTAAATGATATACGTATGCTTGCAGGAAACTTACGCACCACATAAAAAGAACACCATCAAGGGCAAATAAAAAAATCAGGTGAAGCTTCCACTAAGCCGCGCAAGGCTTGAAACAGCGAAATTGGACGATTCTGAAGAATAATCTGGTTGCTTCTAGGCTTTAGCTACGTGATGCAGGTTATTTCTAGGTTTCTTCTAGGTCGTAACTAGGATTTAGCTAGGTGATGCTAGGTTGTTTCTACGTTGATTCTCAGCGCAGAGAGGTTCGAGTTAAACTACAACGCGATTTGAAGGAGGGCGAGCGTCGACCAAGAACTAGAACAGCGTCACGGTCCAGAATCTCCTTTCGGGGAGAGGGAAGTATCAGGCAAGCTTCACTCACTCTTTTTTGCTGTTTCTTAAGCTGCGATCACTCACGCCCGAGGAAGGCACATTTTCATTTCTCTTTTTTTTGTTTTATGACGACGCGATATATTTTTTTTGTTCAACTTAGCAAGCCGTTCAAATGACGTAGTACAAAAAACCAGCTTTACCATATCTTTTCCATCAATTTCGTTATCGTCCGCAGAGATAAGAGCAAACGAAGTGCACGCTCGATCGCAACGAATGGAAAGCTTAAATAGAGAGAAAGGATGAAGAGTCTGTAGTAGGGGCGATCGTTGTAGCATGGAACAGCCAACGAGGGAGAGACGAATGCGTAATCTTAATTTTCACTGTTCCGAAACGTGCCGCTGTGCCCCTGGGATGCTAGGCCGGTCGACGCTCGTGCGATAACCTTCAAATCGAGCTCGATTGTGCAGCTCATTCATCCACGGTAAGTGGGGCTTCTAGCATTTGTTTCAGATTGTAATATTTGCTGGAGTTCTACGTGCCACGATATGATTATGAGGCACGCCGTAGTGGAGGACTCCGTAATAATTTTGACCACCTGGGGTTCTTTAATGT
This sequence comes from Rhipicephalus sanguineus, assembly GCF_013339695.2. Classification (NCBI taxonomy): domain Eukaryota; kingdom Metazoa; phylum Arthropoda; class Arachnida; order Ixodida; family Ixodidae; genus Rhipicephalus; species Rhipicephalus sanguineus. The sequence continues at coordinate 10,020,981 of NC_051185.1, read as the reverse complement.
GCACCCGAATCTCAGTACACAGGTGTTATTGCATTTCGCCCCCACTGAGATGCGGCCGCCGTGGCCGGGAATTGCTACCGCGAGATTGGTCTTGGCGGCTTCAGATTACCCTAATTCGGTAGTAGACTACGGACGAATAACTCGGCCTTCTTTATGTTATCGGTTCAGCATACGCCCTACGCCTAACGAAAGCGTCCCTGGCAAAATTCGACGGACCATGTCAAAAATGATTATCTTGAAATCATTGTAGCACACTTTCAAACTTTTTGCAGTGCGGCAGCTATGAAAAAGAAACAACCAAGGGACTAAAGGAGGAGGGAAAAGAGCGCTCTTTCCATCTTCATTTCCATTTCTCCATATTATTTGACGTGACATAACAATTATGGAAATGCGGTGCCAACTCTCCCAGTATTCAACACAGTTTAATGTACGAAATTGTTTTTCTTATTATTATTTATTATTTTCTTTCTTATTATTATTTGCGTGTTTGAGTTGTTTTTAAACCACTAACAGCCGAGCTGTGTCATAAGGCCGCAAGGTTAGTTTCCTCGCACGAGCCTAATTAATTGCACTCTACGTCTAAAACTCTTTCGCATAGCTTAACGCAATGCCATTAGACAAGCATAGCCCAAAGCTCAAAGCAAACACGCGTTAAAACTAACGCAAGCATTTTACTCTGCACGAAAACTTGGATTATCTTTATTTTCGCTGGCCTGCATCCGCCGTAATAGTGGCCGCAGAATATGTCGTACGTTTTATTGCGAGAGCAATCTTTTTCTTGGGGGTTTACGTGCCGAAACCACTATATGATTATGAGGGACGCCGTAGTAGAGGGCTCCGGAAATTTCGACCACCTGGGGTTCTTTAGCGTGCACCTAAATCCGAGTACACGGGCCTCTGGTAGTTTCGGCTCCATCGAAATTGCGACCACCGCGGCCGGGATCCGAACCCGCGACTTTCGGGTCAGCAGCCGTGCACCGTAACCACTCTACCACCGTGGTGGCCTTTTTTAGGTAGCAGTTATACGGACACTTTCGACGGGTTTTTGCTGTCTCCGTCATTTTCCGTATAATGTCTAATCGATAATACCGCCCCGCGCATCGTATGTTCCAACAGCGAGTATAAAAGCGCGTGAGCCCTGGCGACGAACGCGGCTGAAGCAGAGATGAAACGAACCGGCCATCTCTGTAGCATGGATGGCGCATGCGATAGCGTCATCCCGCCTGCGGAGCCTGCCGTCGATTGCTTATCAAGCAGAGGGGAAACGCCCCGTGCGCCTTTCGCCGGGCGAAGGAGCATGAACTGAGCCGAGGGGGCGGAGAGGGCTGCGTCGTTGGAGCAGCAACTACGAACTTTGATGATAAGGGCAATCGCTAGCGCTGGCGTGCGCGCTATATCAGCAGACATCAGGAAACGGCCCGCTTACATTGCGTTGAGAAGCACGAAAACCGCTTCACTCCCTGGAGCGGCCGCATTGCCTTACACCAGCGTTTTGTAGTTACGCGAGATCGGATCGGAAAAGAGTTAGCTACTATAGCCTGACTTCGTAAAGCATTACAATTTATTGCTATCGCATTCATTGCTCCGCCTTTGCAGATAAACTGTGCTTTTTTTATTTTAAGAGAGTACGGTAGGGTTTATTTCATGGTCGAGTACGCTTATAGTGACTAGCCACGACGTTAATAGAACAAACAAAATGTTCCTGATTTGTAGCCGAGCTAACAAGCAAGTTTCGCACGACGGCATTGCGGCGTCAGGTTTCCTGGCTGAACATGCGACGCTTGTCCACGCAAGTCGCCGAGGTCAGTTTTTACAGCCCGGACTGATGTGGCGCGGCGACCCATTTGCTCGTGACGAATTTACGACGCTGTCACCGAGCGATGTCGCCAGAGCACCTGCAGCGCGTCGTGCGCACAACAGCTTGAGTCTCGCGATTGCCCATGGTGCGCTACCAATTGTACGTTTTATTATTTGATATTGAAGCTTTGTTATTAGCTACCTCGGACGTCTGATAAACTGCAGCCCATCAATCTATCGTTAATCTGCCAGCATTTCTTGTGGAAGGGACGTCAGCCCAATACTCGTACGTAGAGCCGAACTGCGTGCAGCCTTGCAGGCTTCTGCGTCTCGTCTCTTGACGGCACTTACGCTCTAAAAGCAACGTGATCGTCTCTTGAACTAAAGCGCGAAAAAGACGATAACGGGGAGAAACGAAGAAGAGAGAACGACGCGCTGCTAACAAATGACGCTTAATGAGAAAGAAAATTATGCCTCTCATCCATGCTGTGAAGGTGGTTGGACAGCGAAACTGTATCAAACACCACACATGCTGATGGAGGGACGTGTTTTATTATTGCTTTAGAGTAATGGTAGTGACAATCGCTTTGTGTTCGCTGTGGTAGACCGTGATTGGTTCCACGACCGTTTTCAGCAAGACGAATTTGTTCCTTTCTTCGAGCATTATATTCACGCTGTTCTTCTGGTGTCATTAATTTCCGTGGTCTACCCATGGCAGTCTTAGAATGAAGTGAATGAGTTGCTAGACGGGTCTCCCTTTTATATAAGAAAGCGGGAAACACACGCGGAGAGGAGGAAGGGCCGTTTGACGTCATTCGAAGCCTTTTTCGCGCTTCACTTCAATATACACTTTTACCGACTCGCCCAACCGCTCCCGCTAGTTAAACATGATTGCCACTTCGAAAGCAACAAACTCGTCGCCAAACTGTCCACCTTGCTTCCTTTAAGCTTCACTTCTTTCATTTCTTTGGTTGCCATTGAAACCATGTTTGTGAACCATGTTTGCGAACCATGTTTGTGAATACCACGTGCGTAAACGACTTCGAGAATACATCGTATTTTCCTCCTCGCTGATTCCCGTTCACGCAATCCGAGTGATCGCTCCAGGAATTAGGTGGCGTTATAGATCGGCCAATGAAAATCACCACAAGTGTGGTGTTGTCGCATACGCCTTGATAAATAGTGTTGAGTTGAGGCAGGGTTGCCAGGTCGAACAGGCAAAAAATAGCCAGAAAATTGGAAACACTAGCCAAAAAGTAGCCAACTTGAGCCAAGGGCAGTAAAAGTATACCAGAAGTAGCCACGTATGTATGAAAACTCCTTCCACATTTTTTAAAAGAATAAATACAAAAGCCTTTCGTCGAAAATGTAAATATATGCAGTACAAACACTTCAGAATCATAATTCCTGAGATTCCAGCTTAAATTATTGACTTTAGCAATAATTTCATGCATGATGACGTAGGTCTCGCGCTGTTGAGTGACCCTTGACGCGTCTTGCATGACTTTTCTTCATATGACCATAAGTTGTGACAATAAAAAAAGGTCTACGGCATGATGAGTGCGATCAATATCACAGTTGATGGTATTTAAGCATAAATTGCTGCCACTTTCGCAATAATGTCTTCCGTGATGACGAATCCAGAATCGCCATCCCTACCTAAGCCTAAGAAATGATACAAGTAGTTCACCGGATATCCTAGAATTGATTGTTGGACGAGTTGGTACGACATTCTAAAGAGAGTTCTAAAAAAACCAAGAGACAAGAGGCGAAGGCGGCAACACAAGTGCTCACTAACAACTGTTGTTAGTTAGCGCTTGGGTTGCCGCCTTTGCCTCTTGTATCCAGGTTTTTCAGTGCTCACTTGAAATGTGGGATATCCGATCTTTAATGTCGATGAGTGCAAGTCGCCCTAGATGTGAAGCGTTTTCGATTCCTGTTCACTTCCAACTGTGGCTTAAAGCCTCGTTCAGCAACGGGTGATCTGCAAAATGAAGCTCCATTCAACAGTTCTCGCTGAGTCCCAGCCAGGTACCCAAAAGCATTTTTTTTTGTGTACGCGCGAAGCCTGCTGGACTGGCAGTTTATAAACATGTAGTTTTTAATATTTATGTTCTGATCGCCACCACTGACCCTTACGCGTGCTTGTGCCACTGCGCCATCCTTTTCATTAAAGTTCATTATCCGCGTAATCAAAGTGCCAAATTCAATTTTCGGAGCTGTGAGCACACTTCAACTACCATGTTTGGCACAATATACTCGAACACCATCAGCAGCGACGTCACCAGATGTTGATAATACTGCTTAAATTGAAGGGACAAGAAAGTAGCCAAAAAGGAGCCAAGTAGTCAAGGCGATTTTTCTGCGGCCACCGGCCTAAAAAGGTAGCCAAATAGGCGCAAAGTAGCCAAACCTGACAACCTTGAGGCATAGTGTTCGTTCTCTCTTCTTGTTTTTAGCCGAGTCGCTTGCTTATTTATGTACTGCAGAGTGTCAGATGTAGGGTCCCTAAGATTACTGCCTTCGTGTCACCGACGATGGCTGCCTGTTTCGATCAGCTTCTTCTTTTCTTTATCTTTGGCGTCCTTGCAATGGAGTTCCTGTAAAGAGGCTTTCGGAACCGCCGGCGTCGCGTCGCTCGGCGTTAGCCTTCCAAGAAAGCGAAATTACGCCTCGACGACCTTCGACACTTGCTTCCATTACCACTCTTTCCTCCCATCGTATCCTTTTCCAGTGGTCTGTTTCTGCGACTATAAAAGGCTTTCCAATGCCCCCAGCATTTGCCGATAGCTGCGTTGTTTTCGTGTACTCCCTTCGATCCGCTGTCTGACGTGCTGTATGTTTGTTCATCGTGTGTCTATGCCGTGCTGAGATGGGTAAACAACCCTGACTGAGAAAGGCGCGCTGGCTGACATAAAACTCGCTCCCCATAACAAGCTAGCGGACCGGCACGCTCGTAAATTGGCGGAAATGAAAAAAAAAAACACAAAAAAATTCGGTAGTTTCGGTCACACGTGTTTTCGTTTTGTATTTTAGAATGGGTTACTTCGAATATGTTGCCAGGACACAGTAGATGTGCGGAAAGGCGAGAACCGTGTTCCACCGTGTTCCACCGCAACAACTAGGGACACATTTGTTTGCTGTTCGCTTTTTACTGCCGCATTCAGGATGCCACAGTGGCGCGTCAAACCTGAAGTGGCCCGTACTTGCTGCTACCGTACGACCTGTCAGGAACGCTTGAGATTTAATATGTTACCACCTTAATACCTACGATATTGCCGCGCGCGTTTATTGCTTTATTTTGATATATTCTGGTTTCAGCCACAAAAGCCGCGCCGCAGTGTTTGGGAAGCTTCGAGATTATTTGAGATCATTCTGTTAAGATTACGCGCAGGGCACGAATAGTCAAGCTTATTGGAGAGCTTACGCGAGCACCAGCGATAACGATGGAAGGTTCGATGACTGCTTTATGGACGACGACAGGTTCTGCCGATCATCAGTGGCTGTATTTTGTAAGCATTCCTAAAACGGACGGAGGCGGTCCGTCCGTTTGAGTCGCACGTGACTAGTCAATATGAGCACGCGATTCGTCGCGGCGCTCGTCACGGCTCACATTGACCAATCACGTGCGACTCAAACGGACGGACCGCCTCCGTCCGTTTTAGGAATGCTTACAAAATACCGCCACAGCTTACTGAAGACCGACCACAGTGCTTGCCACTATCAGTGCAGAGCGTGTGTTGCTTGTACATTGACTTTTCATTTCTCTGGGAACAAGTTCGCCCGAATAAAGAATTTCGTCTTGAACACGCCGACTGCCGCCTTTTTCAACGTCATGACCATGCGACAATATCCACTTTCTTCTTACACTGCCTTTGTGCAGCTGCACAACGACAAATAATAGACTGAAGCACTAATCATGTCGTATTCAGGTATGTATAATTCATATTCATTAAAACCTCTTTCTTTATTTTGCAAAGCATGATTACCACAATAAAGAATATGCATAACAGGGTCCCAAGGTCAGGAGACTACCGAGACCTTCTGTACGAGATATATGGATAGAAAATACGAGATGAGCGCAAAAACATAGAATTGACCGAACATTCAGAAATAGGAATTTCGGAATATGAGGCTCGGACGTACCTTCTCATGCATTTTCTAAACCAATTTGTATATTTGCTGTCATGACTGGAACGAGTAAATATAATGCCCTTGTATGTATGTATGTATGTATGTATGTATGTATGTATGTATGTATGTATGTATGTATGTATGTATGTATGTATGTATGTATGTATGTATGTATGTGTGTGTGTGTGTGTGTGTGTGTGTGTGTGTGTGTGTGTGTGTGTGTGTGTGTGTGTGTAGTGTGCGTGCCTGCGTGAACTTCTTCTGCATTTTTTTGCTGAACATATCGTAAGTGGCGCGAAGCTAGGAACATGAGAAAGGGCCGGAGGAAAGAGACAGAAGAGCTCCGAATAAACTGGCGCACTTGTGCCGACGAATCTCTCGTGCTAAGGAGCAAGGGTGCCAAAAGAGGCACGTAAAACCTTTCAGGCGTCAAACGCCTGAAATTCCCCTGAGCTGTGGCAAGACCTACATCAGTCAAACGGGTCGGTGTATCAACGACCGCCTCAGGGAGCATGCCAACAGCATAGGTAAGAGTGATGGTGCGCACCTTCCCGCGCATGTCAGGTCATGCTCGTGTGTGCCACGTTTTGCGCAAGCTAGGATTATCGGCAAAAGCAGAGATCAAACAGCAAGGGAATTACTAGAGGCGTATCCTATTAGAAGTAAAGGGTCCGCTTGTGTCAGTGACACATCCATTGTTCTCTTTCAGTCTGAGTTGTCCTTCTTTAATTAACTGCTCACGTGATGTCATGTTTGGGGTAACTCTTCCACTCCGCTGCGCATGTGTGGAAGTTTACCTGTTTTTCAGCCTGCGCTGGCAATAAAAAATTGTTAGTTTGGCGCTCTTCTGTCTCTTTCCTCCGGCCCTTTTTCATGTTCCTAGCTTCGCGCCACTTACGATATGTTCAGCAAACTAAGGCACCAACTCGCCCAAAAACAAGTTCTTCTTCTGCATTGGTGGCTTGAACACTGAATATATGAATTCTGAATCTATGAGTAAACTGAATTGTGTAGACGCTCTTAAAAAAAGAATACAAAATGCGGGTAGTTTGCACTAAGTTGCGCAAAGCTTTGCACAGCGAAGCTGGTTGACCCTCATCTCGTCGTGCTGCAGTGCGGGAATCGCAACGCCGGCGGCGATTGGATCCAGCGTGCTTGGCCGAAGAAGCGACAGCGAAGAGACAGGACGGGTGGATCCGGAATACGCGCAAAGCTTGCCACTCTGAATGTGTTGAAATCGCTATCCCTGAGCCACGGTGTGCGAAACTGTGGCGGTTGCTATGGCGACGGCTCGGCGGCTGCTCCTCGGCGCGGCGCGGCGGCGGCTTGGCTAATTTTAGCACAAGTGGCGCGCAGCTGTGGCGTTTGCTATGGCAACGGCGCAGCAGGGATTTCTTGTTAACGGACGTCTTACGGTCAGCTTTAACAGCTTCGCTGTTAACAGAAAAGCGATTCGTGAACGTTATTTTCTAAATGACGTATTTGTCACATCGCAGTCGTCAACTTGCATGCATTTCTGCCGCAGCAGCAGTTTTTAACGGCAGAATGCTGTGACCAATGGCCTAATCAGGTCAACGAACAGGAAAGCTCGAGAGACAGCTGCACGAATGACAAGCGTTTTAAGTCAAGTTTTAGCCAAGTTACGAAAGCCTACCCATTTGCATCTAATTCAGGCCTAGAGCTGCACACGTGTCGCCATGCTTTCGACGCCAGTAAAAAAAAAAAGCTAGTCGCGAATGCTGCAACATTTTAATGCACCCACGGTCCAACCTACGCAAAGCACTTAGCACTGTTTACGACATGTCTCTTGTTTCAGTGGCTAAAACGCTGCCACGTCCGGGAAACGTTGAGCAATGATGCATATAGTGCACCGCTCGTAGTTACAGCTCGTTGCGCAGACTGGCTCTTGGCGGAGGTTTTAATGGCATTTGCAAGTTAATGAAACGGCTTGCGCTTTCAGAGAACACCGCCGGGCGTAAAATAATTTCGACCTGTTTCCGCGCTTCTTATTGTGGTATAACTCTTGCGATAAAAAAACAATAAAACAAAAACAAAAAGAAAATCTAGCATTCGGCCACGACCGCTTTACAGCGGGTATCGTACCGGAGTGTCCATAACACCGCGCATGTCGTTTGAGGGCTTAATTCAATTCCGCGAAATCTTAAAGCCTCGTCACTTAGCATCTAGCTGACATAGAGGGTATCACGTATACAGCGTCAACAAAAAAAAAAGCAGACGTGTCAAGAAGCACTTTGGAAACAAGTTGCGCCTGATTTTTAACGCAGCATGCTAAGAAAAAAAAAGAAACCTACGAAGGGCAAACAAGGACGCTGGATCTGCTTCTCCCGTCCCCTTATTTGCTTTTCGTCAGTGTTTTTCTTTTTTTTTTTTCGCACTACTTTCCTATCGATTAACGCTGGCCAACTTGCTCAATTTTCAGTGTTCTGAATTGTATAGCTCATATTTTTTGTCACCTTTGTTAATTGGCGACTTATCAATAAACGTGTTCTCTCTCTCTCTGTACCGGTAAATAAATCTTGTCATAGCAGTGCGTTCGTAAGGTCTTAGACAGCTCTGACGCAACAACTGTTTTCTTGCGAATTAGCGGCAGAACTTTCTAAAGTGCGATGTGAACTTGCGCTTTCACAAAAAGGTCGATTTATTATTTTTTTTTCTATCTGCGACATAATGCAGCTCAGAGTTTTGTGGTTGCATCGAAGCATTCGCACTGTACTATCTTCACTGTACACTACGGGCTTGGTGATACGGCAATGTTTGATAGGTATTTTCGTCTTGTAGACAACTGAAAAATTTGCCGGCTGGAAAGGACAAAGCTTCTGTACTAATTTTTTTTTTTTTTCGTAACTCGGCTTTGGTCGCACTTACCGGTCTTCGGTAACACTTACGGTCCAACGACTACCGCTGGGGTCCGTCGAAAAGTAGCTGTGGATAAGCGACGCTGTCCCTCCCTCTCTCTCTTTCTTTCCTCCTTTCTTTCTTTCTTGTTGATAAGTACCTCTGGATAAAATGTTTTTCTTTCTTTCTTGCATGCGTAATCATGCGGTTTGCATGCAAGACAGCACTCGCGCAAAGCTCCTCCCCGACGTGCCGCGGCAGTTGCGTCTGACAACGGATCGAAGGCATAGGAAAAGATGATAACGGTTACCTTTTACTATCGGCTGGTGATAGCAAGAAATGTCTGCTCGTCACATTAGGGACGCCAATGCTCCGATCCTCACCGTCTTGCACGCGTAATCATGCCAACTGCAAATCTTTGCAGCGGGATATCTCGGTGCAAAGACATGCTAGATTATTATTCCAAGTGGAACTGTGTAGAAACGCGACTGTCTCCAACTTTTCAATACAAACCTGCCCGCTTGCTGCACTCGTTGCAAAGGTTATTATTCAATCTTAGCTAATTGGGTGGCTGGCAGCGATAATTATTGCCTCACTTTGTTGTGTCCCCTTGAATACATAGCTTATTTAGAAAGGTTGTTTTCTCGTTCGTCCCAGTGCTGAATTTTAACAAAGCCATAGAGCTTAGCTTAGCTTTGATGAGTACCCGATATATATATAATGCTTTAAATGTTTCTTTACTACGGCGAAAGCCTTGTATATCTCATACAATCGTGGCCTTGAACGAAAAGCCGGCGCGATAGACTTGAACAAAGTGAAGTATTGGGCTAGTTGGCTTTTCATGATTATAAAAACTGCGCTACAGTTACTGCGAAATACGAAGTTATTTCCATGCACTGCAGAGAGTGTGGGTGCCGCCCAATGTTAGAAAAAACGACAGTTTTGGCCAAATCAAAGAATAAGACTACACGCGAAATTTGGGAAGCCTTCCACATATTTCGGACCAGGAAAGCGCATGCGCCAGTACAAGCTCTATTCTACTAACCGACGCGGAAATAGAATTCATCAGAAGCCAGAGATAGCAATCGAATCAGCGCACTCGCAAAAGAACTTTGAGCCTTCGAAACTTCTCGCAATCGTAATCACCCATTCACATCATCGCCATCACCCCACGTGGAGCACATGAAGACAATGCAGCAAGATTCCCCCCCCCCCTACCCTCTCCGTAAACCGTTCTTCCCCTTTCCTCGATGTCTTCTTACCTTCAAGTTTTGTTCAATAAAATTCAGTTGATAGTTTGCGCTTGTAGTGTCCACTTCGTTTCATGTCTCCCCCCTAACTTCGTATTTCGCAGTAACTGTAGCGCAGTTTTTATAATCGCGATAGACTTGAAGCAAAAGAGATCACGTGACGTAGTAATTAAAGCAAGTTAAATTGTGTAGTGATAATAATATCAAAGGTTTTACGTGCCAGAACCACGATGTGATTATGAGGCACGCCGCAGTGGATGGCCCTAGAAATGTCGACAGTCTGATGTTCTTTAAAGGGACACTAAAGAGAAACAATGAATTGGTTTAGATTGGTAAAGCGTGCTCGGAGAACTCTTGTGTAGTTTATTTCACCACCGTAGGTTTATTATTAGAGTAGAAAACCAAGTTCAATGTTTCATTTTTAAATTTCGCGCCGAACTTTGTAATTCGTGACGTAAAAGACTTCAAAGAGCATTTAACGTATTTTGGCGCCACTGGCTCGACGAAATTTCCACAAACTCGTTATGTCAAGTCTCTGGCCCCCTCAGAGGACAATGTACTTCGATTTAACCGATTAGGAACTACGTAGGCCCAAGCAGGCGCTGTCAAAGATATGTGACGTCACGGCAAACGGTGCGGGAATTCCAAGGTGGCGTCGGCACCTGTATTTTCTTTTTGCGCGTTTTCTCGCTTATTAAGCGTCTTCGCGCAGAAAGCGTGGTGTTTTTGGTATCGTGGAAGACTACTTTACTAATGCGAGAAAAATCGTTTTGCTCTTAGTGTCCCTTTGAGTGGACTGACATCGCACATCGAAATGCGACCGCCGCGGCCGGGATCGAACCCGCGACCTTCGGGTCAGCAGCCGAGCACCGTAACCACTGTATTACCGAGGCGCACTGGATAGTGAGTTAATAATTGCAAGTTAGTTACTGAAAGGTAAATATTTTACGATAATCAAAGCAAATTAGGTGAGTATTGCGTTCGTAAGCGAAAGTTATTTTGTGAACGTTGGATGTCGATATAAAGTGCATGGTAAATCGCCGGATGGCTTCCCCGTTCGAGTCGCCTGAGGCTTATGCAATAGGGACCCTGGGAGTTTTTTGTTTTTATTTTTTCGTGCACTATTTTAGGATACCTTCGCAGCCGCCCGTAGGAAAGGATGTTTGGTCAAATGCTCTGTAAGACTTCTACAGGCGGGAGCAAATTTATTCAAGTGCGCTCGCGCTTCCCCATTACGCAACTTTCAAGTCTGCCGCGCAAGGGAAGTTTGGCCTACCTCGAATATATTAGGCAAAACCACCGAATATGGATAATCGAGATTCATTAGCATTTCTATTTGTGAAATAATATTTGATCTTCCTACTGTTGCTCTGTTTCTGTGACTATAAAAGGAAAAAAAACTGAAATATATTATAAGCGTTTCCTGGAAATCACATGTCATATTCCCCACCGCGCGCATATTTTTGAAAGCTTTGGAAATTCTCTGAAAGGCGAAACTATTTCGCGTGGCAGTGTCTTCAGCACTGCACGCCTTGTTCAAACCTGTGAGCACATCGCCGAAATAATTTGGTCTGGCTGTAACAGAAACGTATATCGAATGGGAACTTCAGTTTTAACATTTATTTGAAAGGTCGTTTTCTCGTTCAGAAAACTAGTGCTGGCTCCTACTACGAACGGAATGTATCGCAAATGAGTCAATTCTCATTTACGTTTGTCAGTGTCAACTTTTCTAGCCAACGCCCGAGCGTTCTAACCAGCAAAGTCCCTTCCGAGGCATTTTGCAAGCTTCTTGCGTCGATTGACGATCTCCATGATGTCTGTCGGGGTGTCGATCATTATCTGCCAACCTAAATGAAAAAAAAGGCAAAAAAAAAGACAGGTCATCCTTTGGAAAATGCGCGCGTATTCCTTATGTTCGATATGATCGCGTTTCAGCCATAATTAAAAACTGTTACCACCGCTTGTCGCGCCACAATGCTTACAAACTTAGCGACTGTTCTGCTAAGATTACGCACTACTACCAATAATAGTATCTGGGGTTTTACGTCCCAAAACCACGATATGATTAGGAGGGACTGTCGTAATGTAGAGCTCCGGAAATTTCGACCATCTGGTGTTCTTTAACGTGCACTGACATTGCAGAGTAAACGGGCCTCTACCATTTCGCCTCCACCGAAATGCAACCACCGCGGCCGGGATCGAACCCGCGACCTTCGTGTCAGCAGCCGAGCACCGTAACCACTGATCGACCGTGGCTGACACGCAAAGGGCACGATCGAGTAACCGAGTTTATTATAGAGCTAGGTCGAGCACCAGCGATAACGCTGGAAGGTTCGATAAGGCATATATAAAAGCCGAAGCCTTTCACAGACAAGCAGATTACCGACGGCCGACGACTGCGATCGCCGCTATCAGAGCACAGTGTGTATTGATCACAGGCGTGCGCACGGAGGGGGGGGGGGGAGGAGGGCGGTCGCCCCCCCTTCTAGTCACCTAGAAGGGGGGGGGCAAAGTCTGCCCTATACATTGTTTTAATAGGGGGGACGCTGCGATGAACCTCCGCCCCCCCCCCCCCTGAAGGGGAGCCCTGCGCACGCCTGTGGTAATGATTGTACTTTGACTTTTCATTTCATGGGCACAAGTTCGTCCAAATAAAGTTTCGTCTTTAACAGCCCGACTGCCGCCTCTTCACCGTCATGACCACGTGACAATATGTGGGACATGGAACAACATATGGAACAAAAAAAAAATCACCACGTGATGACGTCACCATGACGTCATAACGTCATAATGGTGTCGCATATCGCCAAAATTTGTGAGTGATTGAGTTCACTTCTTTTTATTTTTAATATTATAAACCTTTCAGTTGCTAGTAAGCGCTCGGTGTGTCTCCTTCATCGTCCGTGTTTGTGGTCTGCTTTAACGATAACTGAGCCATACCAACTAGCCCATTTGCCGACCTTGCTGCGTAACTGATCCTGTGAGTTTTTTTGTTCTTTTTTTTTGCATCAACATGCGGAACTGGCGCCTGCACGTCTGCGGCCACCGTAGACTAAGCGACGCTGCACTTCCGGCTGCCACGAATGCCAGTAACAAGTGAATAGAGAAAGCGCAGGCGGAGAGGAAGATGAAGGCAAGGCGCCATGGTTGGATGGCGCGCGCAAGTGACGTCGCGCTCTATAGGGAAGCGTAAGAAAAGAAGGCGCTCACGAGCGGCGCTAGACGCATCTGCGGCAGACACCTCCGCGTTGTGTGCGGCCGTTTGATTGATGACCACTGCAACAAAGTCGCAGCCGGGACAACAGTACGAATGCGGCGTTTCAGCTGGCGTGCCGCGACTAAAAGATATGTTGTGTCTTCGTATCGCTTGGCGCTGCGACTGACAGCGAGACTGGCTCTTTGTGTGTCTAGTTATGCGCTCAAAAGGATTTTTGATTCAGAGATGACACGCGGCATTTATGAAAGCAGTGAGCTATATCGTATTGTCACGGGGTCGTGACGTTGACGAAGGAAGCAGACGGCGTGTCCAAGATGAAACTCTTTATTTGGCAGAACTTGTGGCCGGGAAACGGAAAGTCGAACTACAAGCAATACACTCTGTGCACTGATAGCGGCGAACAGAGCGTCGGCCGTCGATAAACTGAGCGTGTCGATTTTTATTATGTGCTATCGAAGATTCCAGCGTTATCGGTGGTGTCCGCATAATCTGTCGAAGAAATTAGACTATTCTCGTCCTCGAGAATACAATCGTGAAGCTTCTGAAACATCACGGCGCTCTGCGCAGCAACGTTACTAGAACAAACTCAGTTTAAAAGCTCCGCTGGAGAGGCGGTCCGCGTGGTGGTCGTGAGAACTAGTGGCGCTGCAGTCACGTCTAGCTCCCGCGGCTGGCGCTTGTTGTGATCGGCGCCGCTGATGTACGAGTGCACGTGGGTTACAGGGTCGTCTGCGCTTTGTTAGCTCGTCATTTTTGCGACTGTTCTTGACCAGGCTTAGCGTCTTGTACGAAGACACGTGCATGATGTACGAAGCGTAACGAGGGCGAACAGATTCACAGTGCGGTATGCCGACTTGCTTTGCGCCGGGCTGCAAGAGCGGCTACCGCAACGACGACTCCGCTTCACGATACTTCTTCGGACCTGCAAAAGACCCTATACGCCATTCAAGCTTTGCATCGCAAAGATAGAAAGCTTACTGCGAAATGCAAGGTCTGTGACGTTCATTTTCAGAGTGACGATATTGTAAAGCAGTATCGTCGTGTCGTTGCGGGACAAGAAGTTTTGATCCCAAGTAGAAAGTCGGAACTCGCGCCAGGTGCCGTGCCGCGCTTGTTCCCAGTATTTCCACCCCACATTTCAAAGCCATAATGTTCGGGGTTTAGGCGCTAGTCCCCCCAAAACGCACGGCGTCTCGCGAAAGCCCAGTGCCCAATTTGGAGGAGCCGCCAGAAATAGAACAGCAAAACGAAAGGCAGGCGATTACCTATATACGCTACCGAGACTGAGAGTTGCATCACACTGACATTCGATCAGTTGTCAGCCAGGGGCGTAGCCAAGGGGGGGGGGGGGGGTTGGACCCCCCAACCCCCCCCCCGAAAATTTTCAGTTTTGCTTGCGTATATATGCGCGCACACATACAAACGCACGCACGAACATACATAAAGTATGGTTGAACCCCCCCCCCCCCCCCGAAAAAAATTTCTGGCTACGCCCCTGTTGTCAGCTGTCGCTATGCCTTCAAAGCAGTGGATTTTCGAGAGATTTTACGACGAGGTATTGAACAAGATGTGCGGAATATTTTACACTCGCCGGCTCGGGAACGGGCTGCTCAGCGCAAAAATTTGACACGGTACACATAGAAAAGACGAAGACCAGCCCTGGTCCTCGTCTTTTCTATGTGTACCGTGTCAAATTTCTTGCGCTGAGCAGTTTAATAATGGAATACCAACTAGCCCAATCCCACACTTTGCTTCGGGAACTGAGACTTACTTGAGCAAAAGGTAATTGTAGTTGACGAGCAGTTTAACTGCGTAGTAACCGGCTACAGCACGAAACGCAAACGGCTGTCGTACAGTGTAAGAAGTGCTGCGCGCATGGAACATCTGCTCGGTGAAGTTGAAAAACTGAAGTTGCGCGAAAGAGTCAATACTGACGACTCTTCTAGCGACAGGGTAAGCGCGAATAACTGCTCGGTGCTCACATCACGGCCAATCTGTTCGAATTGTTTAAGGCACCGTAGAAGGATGCGACATAGAAAGACGAGACACCAAAAATAAAACTATCCGCTGAAAAAATTGCTCAGAGACGACATCTATTCGATGTAATCGCACACTGAGATTTCATTTACCGAGTTCTCGTAAAATTTTCCGATTTTGGGTCAGTATCCCTTTAACCGTCGCGAAAACGTGTCTTGTAAACATTACAAAGCATTGGTGATGTTTTTCCAGAAAGTTTTTTTCAATAAATTGTAGAAACATGAGTACTGTTTTTCTAGAACGTTTTTGTATCTCGAGTAAGTACGCTTCTTTGTACACTCTAAAGGCTTTCACAAACGCGTTCGGTTGTTCTTGTTCTAGATAAGACGGCAGCGGCTAAAATTGTGGTGGTAGTTATAAAAATTACTCGGGAAAACCCTCATTCGCTTAGAAACTCCTATGCTTGGAAGTTAAGCGCAATGTAGACAGCTCAAATATTGTCACAGGGTCGTGACGTCGACGAAGGCAGCAGTCAGCAGGTCCGAGATGAAACTCTTTATTTGGCCGAACTTGTGGCCGGGAAACCGAAAGTCAAACTACAGCAATACACTGATAGCGGCGAACAGAGCGTCGATCAACTGACCAGCGGTGAAGCGCGTCGGCTTTTATACAGGCGCTATCGAACTTTCCAGCGATATCGCTGGTGGCGGCGTTATCTCTCGACAAAGCTGGAACATTCGCGTACAGCGCGCAATCCTACCAAAACGATCTATTACCATCGCGAGGCATCTCGAACACTGCTTCGGGGACAGCGTCGAGCGTTGACAACCGTCCTTGCTGGTCAAACCCGAATACATCAAAATAAAACAAGAAGTGGGCGTGGCAATATAGACCGAACATCGATTCTTAGCCTTGAACAACGCACGCGGGACAATGCATACAGACGACCTTATGCATATCCACCTAAGTATCCACCTAACTAGTACAATAAGAAAGTTGCTGCGCGGCGGACCGCAGCCTTATGCCGTGCCAGCAGACGACGCGCCGATAGTAGCGCAAGACTAGAGTCACTGTATATGCTACCTTTAGGTAGCAGAGTTGCGCATAGGTCCGGCTAGCAACCACAGCTATGCGGTGAAGTCGCACTCCGTTTTTGCAGGCGACATGCCTACCGTGTCGCCGATTAATCTGTCTTTCGTGTCGAAGACCGACGATAAACATTGCCTGTCGATGGCTAGTGTTAAGTCAGCTCGCTGAAGCGGCGGCGTCGAGAAATAAAAAAATTGGCCCAGGAGTCAGCTTCTCCGCAATGCATGGTTGCTAGCGGCGTTGGAAGACAGATGCGCAACTCTGCTACCTAAGTAGCATATACAGTAATTCTACGCAAGACGGAACTGCAGCGCCGCTAGTTCTCGCGACCGCCGTTCGGACCACCCTCCTCCGCTGGCGGAGATACGGAGCTTGGAAACTGAGTTTGTTCTAGTAACGTTGCTGCGCAGTGCGTTACAAACAGTCTTAGCGGGTGAAGCCCGAATACATCAAAATAACATGCATGGCAATATCATCGACGGGTAAAGTGCAACTTTTGTTCCCATTGTTTTATTATGAGTGCTTTTTTAAGTGCAAGATTTTTTGTGTAATATACAGCGAGTGCGCTACATTGTATAGCGTTCAATCAGAGATACATTTTATCGCTGTCCACTCCTGCTTATGGTTTTATTATAAATCTAGTAGAAACCTTTATACGAAACAGAATGAGCAGTTGAAGATTAAGATGTCGTGGAGTAGTGCTCAAACAGCATTTCCTTACTACTTCTTTGCATTGGTCGCACAGGTTTATGCACTACCCTATAATAATAACTGTAGGCGTTTTACGTCTCAAAAGCCTATTATTATGAAGGACGCGGTAGTGGAGGACTCCGGCAATTTCGACCACCTGGGGCATCTTTAAGATGCCCCTAAATGTAAGTACAATTGTACTTACATTTGTACTTACAATTATACGTATAATTGTACTTGAAGCCCTGAAGTGCTTCAAGCATTTTCGCCTGTATCGAAATTGCGGCCACTACGGCCGGGGTTTGATCTCGCGACCTTCGGATCAGCAGTCGAGCACCATAACCACAAGACCATCGCGGCGGGTCCCTATAGACTACCTTTTATATACCGCAGTGCTCAATCTAATTTTACTGATAGCGAAATACAAGCAAATTTAAGGCGCGGAGGTATGCTTCTATGTTACTCGGCTTTATTGCTAGTATACTATGCAAGTATACTCGCTTAGTATGCTGTCCCGCCACGGTGGTCTAGTGGTTATGGCGCTCGACTGCTGACCTGAAGGTCGCGGGATTGAATCCCGGCCGCGGCGGCAGCATTTTCGATGGAGGCGAAAATGGCAAGGTCCGTGTGCTTAGATTTAGGTGCACGTTAAAGAACCCCAGCTGGTCGAAATTTCCGGAGCCCTCCCCTACGGCGTCTCTCATAATCATATCGTGCATGGTATTGGGACGTAAAACTCCAACAGTTATTATTATTATTATTATTATTATTATTATTATTATTATTATTATTATTATTATTATTATTATTATTATTATTATTATTATAGGTGTCTCATGTCGTCGCCCGTCAAGATAAAGCAAGTGGCAAATGAAACGGCGTGTTGGCTCATGGAAAGCTCTGTTTCTGCGATGGGCGCTGGACACTGTCTGTAACAACGAGGGGACGCTGTCCTCTCATTGCTATTGACGTGTCCCTGTGAGAAACACCGGTGCTTCGCACCTCCACAGGTTTCACGTTAGCAGAGCTGTCTTGTATAGTATAGTATAGTATAGTATAGTATAGTATAGTATAGTATAGTATAGTATAGTATAGTATAGTATAGTATAGTATAGCAAAGGTGGGAAAGGAAGTGAGAGTGAGGAGGAGGTAAAAGAGGAGGGCAACGCCACGAGCTCCGCCGCTTCCTAAAGGCTCTGATATACTCCAGCGTAACGTCGACGAGCGAGCGCGATCGTCACGGCGACGTTACGTCAGCAAAAAACAGCGCTCTATAGTCCGGCGTCCGCTGACCGCCGACGCGGCCGACGGCTGCTGGCGCGCTCGGGCGTCGCTCGGCGCCGAATAGATCCTGCTGCATTTCGCGCCAGACGCGCCAGGCTCGCATGTACAGGAACCTGCTTCGCGGGCTGTTTCGTCAGTTCCTGACAGGTGGCGCGGACGTTCTTCGCTTTACTGCGCATGCGCTCTTCTAGATGCGATCGCACCGGCGCGTTGGAGCCGGCTCGACTGCAGCGGAGACCGATTTGCGCCTGGCGTAGCGTCGCCAGCTCGGTGTGACGGAACGCAACGTCCTCGCGGGCGCTCGCGTCGGACGTCGGAGTATAACAGAGCCTTTAGTCTTCGCACTACTACTGCGTAGCTGCCCCATTTTTCACCTGTTTCTTATATTGCCGATCCTGTCAGGGATAATTACAGGAAGAGCATGCCCACATATAACAACAAAACAATACAAATAGAAAAAAATTATATTACACATAAAACTTAGGTAGTTACCAAAGGCGAACCATGAAACGTAATAATGTATCGTACTAATGTTACGGAAAAATAAATGGTGATCAAGAAGGTACTCAAATGGCAAAGTTGAAAAAACAATTGTAAGGCTATAATTTCACGGTAACACATGATGAATGAAAATAGTGCGAAAAACGTAGGGCGAGACGAAGAAGACGTGTGCTCTGCTGTTTTGTGCTGGTCGGACCAAATATTAACGACGGACATTATCAGAGACTTCATTCGCTGTCTTTGGAACATTTCTTTATCATTTTGTTGTGATATGTGCCTATAAGTGTGTTTTTGCATATGTGCGCCCGAGCGTTCTATTTTACATGAACTGCCTTGTATGTTTTACTTTAAGATATGTGTTCAAGTTTCACTCAAGGGCGAAGGAGTAGCCGGCGCCATAATTGTGCGCCAACATCTCCTTATATATCATATCAATAAAAAAAAAGGCTACAGTATACAGCACAAGCGAAGTAGCCTTATTCGTCTCGTCCTGTGTTTTTTCGCGCTATTTTCATTCATCATGAGTTACCAACTCGCCCAACAGTCTATTCTTCTACGGTAATACATGGAGTCTAACATAAGTCTAACAAGACCTAATGAAATTAGGTTGACAATTAGCCGAACAAAAGAAGTCAGATTAATAGTAAGGAGCACGGTGGGAGGCTGCCACGTGCAGCTCGGCGCCCGAAGTCCAGGACCAGATCCTGGGTTGGGTCTAGAGGGTAGCGGAGACCTACGCCGAGTAGGCTCCTCTGCTCCCCCAACAACCGCCCCCGCCCCTTTGTTTTGGGATAAATAAGGGATAAATAAAGGGATAAACAAAGGGATAAATGTGCAAACATGAGAATGCGCACATTGTGGAACTTAGCGGCATGTTCTCATTGCGGCAAGCGGAGGAAACGATCAAGAAGTAGAACAGCGTTCTGCTCACAGAAGCATTGCGACCAATCACCGTCTCATGACTGCGGTGATTAACGACATACAAAAGACGTTGCTCGGAAAAAAAAATCGGGGAATTATTATATGGGAGGTATTCAGCGCGCATACAACAAAAAAATGACGTAAGGAAACAAGACAAACAAGCGCTGTTACATTTATTAATATACGCCTTTGTTGTGTGCGCGCTGAATGCTTTCCATAATGAATTCCTACCAAGTAACCCAGTTGTCTACACATTTACAATACAGTGAGCGTGTATGTTTCGTGGCAAAACATGAACAAGAATGCGTGGCTAGAAGAAATGCAGATAGGTACTTGTTATCGATCTCAATGGGGTCCTCCCAAGCGTGGTAACCGGATGACCGTTAATGAGAACTTCATTTGGAAAGCGATTAGTAACCACCGAAATGTTTTAATCAAGCGAGGAGGGGAACGCGGCATCCCATGTGTGAGAGACCATTTTTCAACGCTATAGACCTCGGAACGAAATGAGGTACGCACAAACTGATGTGCAGCCCCCGCAATGATACATACCTCTTCACTTTACCCCTAAACATACACGGTAAGAACTGTTTGATTTCCACTCAACGTAGGTTGAGCACTGTCCGTATCTACTAAAGGCCGCTCGTCACATGTCACACATTTCAGGTGCTTACTTCTAGGAAACGGAACACCACTAAAGCGTGAGAATCATTTAGCGATGGAGAACATGCACCAAGGGCTGTGGTGAATCCCGCTTGGTGGCCTTGTAGACTATGTTTGTAACAATGAAAAACGTCTGGTTTTGGAGCTCCAGTTCTTTTGATTACCCAGTACCTCCATCGGATCGAATTCATGACTTCATAAACTTTTTGCGAACAGTCGAAAGGGGCACTCAACCATGAGTATCCTGCGCGAGCTATCGGGCTAAGCAAATGACGATGGACAAAGCAACAAAAAAAGAGCGTTCGTGTTTGTAAATCTGTAACTCATAACGAGCTTCGCTTGTTATGAGTTACAGATTCATGTAGCTGTGGTGGCGTTGTACGCGAAAAAACCCGGCGCTGGCAGGTGTACAGGAATGCGGCCTTCCAAGGTGCGCCATCCACATGCGTATTTGTATGCGCCGTTTTCGTATAATTGATGTTCACTCGATCGTGGGCTTTGGCGATCGGCCGTTTATGATATGGCAATCCGATCTCTTATCGAGGTCACTTGTCATTTCACGTTGCCACGTGTCATCGTTGCCTGGATACGAACGCATGACCGTCGTTGTTGCCTGTAGCAACTGAAGTGTTGCGCTGCTAAGCACGTGGATGAAGGTCCCATTCCCGGCGTGGAGGGAGGAATCACTTAGGAGGGAGCATTGTGCAATGCGATGCAAAGAAAGAAAGAAAGAAAGAAAGAAAGAAAGAAAGAAAGAAAGAAAGAAAGAAAGAAAGAAAGAAAGAAAGAAAGAAAGAAAGAAAGAAAGGGAAACGTAGTAGGTTAGGCATACACACGCCAAACTTCGCTTTCCCCCAATTTCCCGTAGGGGAACGGCTCCTGAATGTTTTTTTTTGTAGTCTTTTGCTTAGCGCAACAGCTTCCCTGAGTGCACCAGATAGCCCGATCTGACTGCCTCAACCGACCCTGCTAGATCTTGGCATCAAGAAGTCGAGCTCGAGTCTGAAGCTGGAGCAACGTCACTGGCAAAAGCGCTGCATGCATCTTCTCGACTACAGTAGAGCTTGGGTGGGGGCTAGTTGGAACATACTGTAGAAAAAATTTTTTTAGCGCTGCAAAGTTGAGGCCGAAAAAACATGGACAACACAGACGAAGCGCTGCATGCTTCGTCTGTGTTGCCCATGTTTTTTCGTCCTCAACTTTGCAGCGCTAAAATTTTTTTTCTACAAATTTTTTTTCTCGACTACACTTCATAAGATGTCAGCTTTCTGAGAGGGAGCACTTACACCGCTTCTGGAAAAGGATGCACAAGTCAGTGATCGGCTTCTTCCGGTATCCGCACACGACGGGGTTCATGAAGCCGCCGATGCACCTGTAATGCAATGTCAGCTTCTCTTTCGACGTCCGATTCACGTAGGGCTCCGTGTGCAACGGCACAAACGGGTTCGGCTCCTTGCATATATTGCCAGTGTAGTAGAAGGCGTACCGAACTGCGACATAGTTTTAAGAGTTAGAACACAGAAAAAAAATAACATGATGCAGGTCACCAGGCTAGCTAGTGGATTGTCTTGACGGATTACGTTCTCCTGATTTAATGATGTCGGAACCTCGAACTTTAGATGTGTCAAGTGGGCGTACATAATACGGGAGACCCGACAGAAAATGCCCTCTTTATTGACAGCTTGGCGGAGCCGCCCTTACCGGCATAGAGACAGCTGTATAAAAAAAAAACAGCAAGTACGTAATACATATTACATGAGAAATATATGCATCATTCATAGGACATGATAAACTGGCAGCAATAAATTTGCGCTCAAGCCATAAGCAAATAGAATAATTAGATGGTGTATAATAAATAAAGACAGTTAACTATGCAACGTACAACGTGTTACATATATACACAACTTACCAAATTAATCTAATAGCCTTAAAATGTAGTTACCTCGAATCTAAATGCGCATAATAGGGCATGTAACTGCAGCTTCAGAATACAAAAAATCTGCGTCAAATATCCTTCTGTGCACGTTTGCGTTTTTACTATGCTGGTGGAAAGCGGAAATCCCGGATAGCTCAGATGTTGTCTGCTTTCGTTAACCAATCGCACAATATAGCTGGG
This sequence comes from Rhipicephalus sanguineus, assembly GCF_013339695.2. Taxonomy (NCBI): domain Eukaryota; kingdom Metazoa; phylum Arthropoda; class Arachnida; order Ixodida; family Ixodidae; genus Rhipicephalus; species Rhipicephalus sanguineus. The sequence goes on along the minus strand of NC_051185.1, from coordinate 9,998,486 downwards.
AATGATGTCTCCGGCATTAATGTGATGCCTGTCACAGAAATCATCAGTAAAAAGAAAAAAAAAACCTTGCGAGAAACTTTTGTTTAAAATTACAGTAATAATGATGGAGATGTGCCGCATAGTGCATTATGGAAACTACTGATAATACAAAAAAAAAAGGTCTGGATAGTAAATCACCCATTGCCGGATACGCAGCCTACATGTTTTATGCAGGGCAAATTTAATTGAACTATAATGAATGGGTTACATTTCGGTTCAAGGTATTTTATGAGAAGCAACTTCATTGCAAACGGTCGCGCTTCTTGCTTTTCTAAAATGACATTTTGCTTATGAATTAGTTCGCGGAACAAGGCAAGATAGTAGAAGTTGGCATCATGTAAGAGATCACAAAGTTTGATTGAAAATAAATTCAAGATGTTTGTTCACCTCGATGCAAACTGTAACCTAGTAAGAGGCGTTTCCGAGATAAGTGTATAATATTTGTTTGTGTGTTTCTTCTGCAATTTCGGGTGTTTATTTGGCTTGTAAACCAAGGCTAATATAGAAGGCAATAAAGATTGGGTACGGATTAATTTAACTTATTATTTAAATTTGTTATGTAGGCTGGTCTTCGGTTTGGTGCTTACTGAATTTATGATATCACATGTATTGCAGCGTGATATCAGAAGAATAACATGGTCTGTGAGTACTTAAACATTTTGTGTAGCTTACGTTGATTGTTAGTAAAATATTGGCCAGGCATAGGCTGCGGGTTGAACACACCGTTTATGTCTAATACCTAAACTCGTTGATTAATTGATTGGCGCTACTTACCATTAGCAGAGTCTGTAAAACGAGAGGACATAAGGTTCAGTGTTGTCGACGAGGTTCAATGCTCACAGAAAACCCCGTTATGCATGTAATGGGGCAGGAAAACGTATCAAAATGAAAGCACATTATTGTCTCTGTAAGAATAAGCGTCTTCAAATCTTGAAAAAAAAAACAAGTATTGGAAAATAGGCGCCTGATAGCTAACGCTGCCGTGTACAGTCGCCACGGATTGAAACGCGACATCAATTTTTTTTTTGGTTTAACGAGTGCTATGAGCGATTGCTCGAGATAATCACGTCATATCGCTACAAATCTCTTCACTAAGGTTAATGTTGACTCTGATGTGAGTGTTGGAGCAAAATTTTACGCCGATATGACGCGAAATAAAGACATCAGAAATGAAAGTATGTGCATTACTTAGCCATAAATTTTCGCGGTTTAATCCGTGAGTACTGTATTCTACGTTGATGTTGCAGAAAAAAAAGTGCGTAACCACACAGCACCTCTGGTCACAGAGCAGTGTTCTCACCCATGTTTACTTATGCGAAAAAAAGGAATGCCGAGAAAAGAACGAAAAAAAATAACCAGCTACTTAAGTCGATAATAAACATCGACGATTTCTCGTCCCAAAATGACCTACCTCTTGTTGCCGTATCATGCCTCTGCGGCATTCAGGACACCGCTGTAATCTCGTCGTTAGCTCGGCAGCTTTCCTCATTACTTTTGTAACTGCCTCTCGCAGTCTTTTTATTACATGCTTAAAGCACCCACTAGGGAGTTAGGTTTCGTTAAAAGAGCCCCTGCCAATACGTTTCTGCATGCTTGCTTTTTTCCCGGGGAAGTAACTATGTCTTCAACATAGCCGTCTATGTGTTTGCCGTGGAGAGAGTGAAACAAATTGCGAATAGGGAGAGAGGAAGCTTGCCGCTGCAGAAGCATAAATTAGCTGTTGATCGTCCACCCGCTTATCTTTACGGCTGAAACGTAAATTACCTTCTTAAGTAAGGAGTCCTTCACTGCGCTGTTAGTTTCCATGCCATCAGATCCCGCCGCGCTAGTGAAGTGAACCGAGCATCCTTGTATATTAGCTTTATAGCGCAGAACTTACACAACGTACAAATATACGCAGTACCTATAAGCGCTACCTTGTAAAGATGATGACGTAGTTAGCACGCTTTGTCGATTATACCTTTAAAGCTCAATAGCTGTAATTAAGTGGTCGTTGGAGCTATGAGGAGAAGACACTAAGAAGATAATTACGGTACTTACGCCCGGTTAACTTCTTTCTCGCTGTAAAAAAGGAACATAGAGGCATGAAGAAGAAAGCAGTAACGGCGTTTAAAGCAGACACGTTCTGCAAATAAAGTGGGCTCTCATTTTCTCCTAGGATTAGAAGACCGAGTCATAAAGGAATTGAACTTTATAAGCTTTTCGTTTCTAGTTATTTATTGGACTGAATAAACCTAAGCCAGCGTGGACTACGTAAAAATCCCGAGCAAGCCCCCCCCCCCCCTACAGTGAAATATAATCCGACAAATTTGGAGGGGGTCTCTGAGGGGGTCTCTGTCATTGCTCTGTCATTGGCGCATATTTCAAATCACTCGAAAAAAGCAGGGGGGGGGGGGGGGTGTTTGGGCGTTTGCTCGGGATTTTACGGTACGTAAGAATGTTCGAACAGAGAAGACATTTTATCGCAAATGTTAAACGATAGTCAAGTTAAATGGATGCAAGAACAAAGGTATGGTGCGCTTGTTCAGTCGTGGTATTTTTTATATTGAAAGCGAAAGTATAGAAATACTAGCTCAAGCAACGTCACGAATGGAAGACCCGACAAATTGGTATAAGATGAATAGAATAAAAATTCTGCGAATATTCAACGTGGAATAAGGGTAAGTTGAAAGAGTCATATCCCGGTTTTGAAAAGTGTAACTGAAAGTTTATTGACTCTGGCATCTGGTGTCGTGAGTATTATGCTGGTTTGATGTACTTAAAAAGATTTTGAAGATATACTTCAAAAGGCTTGCATTCCTAAGAGTGTATGGTCGACGAAGGCACTGCCGGAACGTTAGAAAAAGTTGTGTTACACACACCTTTGCTGACCTCTTCTTCAAATATATATATATGCACACAACCGTCAATACATATTTTTAACTATGTTTGTTTAATTCATTAATTGTTGGGGTTTTACGTCCCAAAACCGCGATGTGATTATGAGGGACGCCATTGTGGAGAGCTCCGGAAATTTCGACCACCTGGGATTCTTTAACGTGCACCTAAATCGAAGTACACGGGCCTGAAGCAACTTCGCCTCCACCGAAAATGCGGCCGCCGTGGTAGGTTTGTTTTTATAAGACATTATTTCTTTTCACCTGTTTACCATTGAGTTAGAATGGGTTGCATGGATGCCTCAGACAGATTGACTGAGGTTCATATGGAAAACTTACGACGTGCTTATGGACATACTTACGAGGCAAATTAGGCTTGACAATATGCACTGTTTTGTATACCGGTTCTGGAAATCATAAAAAAAAGAAAATAAGCAACAATAGCTTTCATACAGGCAGTTAACTAGGTTCTTCTCAAGGTACTGTACGTGTTAAATGTGTTAACTGGACTCAATTCGTGTTCTTCAAGAAACGAGATTTCAACGGTGATCGAACAACAATTGTCGCTGGAGGCGACGTTTCCATCTGGAAATCTGCCGTGTTCGGGACAAATTCTAAGCAGTTCTCTTGCAGAAACATTTGCTCCAAAGACAGCCCTTGGTAGAGCGTCGCTCCAAGACTCGAGCGTCCCGTGTGGCCTTTCCTTGTTTGAAATTATCCTAGGCTATTGCACATGTGTAATCTCTCTGAGGAAGCGTTACATCTTCATAGGAAAACAACAGCCCATGACCGAGATGAAAAGACCAGGGCCCAAATTCACAAGAATGTCTTAAGCTGAAAAGGTTCGTAAGAGAAAATGTCGACCAATCCTGATGCTGAACATAAATCCTGATGCTGGCCAATCACAAGAAGCACTTACGAAAGCGATGTTTCATTTCATTTTATTTCCATATGTTTACCCTCAATCGCACAAAGCTTTAGAGAGGGGAGTGGATGTATAACATAACAAACAAAAGCGAGCAAAAATAACATCAAATAATAACTACAATACGCAGGAAGGTACAATGTTAGGCCGATGCAACTGAATTCAAACGCAGATACGATGAGAAGTATGTTTTGGTAATTCAGCCCCAGCACTTCAGCCATCTCCACAAACGCTAATTAGACTTTACTAGCACTGTAGGTGTGGGTATAAAAAGAACCAAAATTACGTTTTCTCAATGCTTCTCATTTTATTATGTCATTCGTCGCATTAACTTGAGGAAACATACTAAAACGAAATTATTCTTTTTTTTTTTTCGTAATCATCGGACACGTACTGACCGATACTCCGTGTAATGTAATACTTTCATAATACACGTGGCATTGGACGTAATATATATCGAAATCAGGGCTTTTTCGTGCCACTGATGTAACGGTTCCGCAAAGTTTTTGTTTTAAATCTACAACATATTGCTTGTCTAACACCTTACCGTAGTAGTCCGCTGTTATGAGAGTGGCGACAAAGCCAGCGAGGAGAATTGTGTAGACGCCTGTAATGCCCATCATGTGTTCTGTAAAACAAAGCGAGCGTTATAAATCACGCTGAGGACACACTTAGGAATGTCCTGTCCCTGTCGTGCACTTGTTTAGACTCCGTCGTTTGGTGTTATGAAGAGTATTCGAAACGGTCGGCTTAAAAATGATTCAAGTCGGAACACAGCGACAGAGACGCGTGCCTTCCTAAATCGCTTTTCATCGTTTCACGTTATTGCACCCTATTACAAATTTTTTACCTGTTTGAGCTGCACACCTTGACTGTAGCCAATTGGCAATTTACAACGATCTTTATGTGTTTGTAAAAGTCATGTCCGTTAGTTACTTCACATGTCTACTTCTATTAACAGCGAAGCCGTTTAGCAAATCGTTCCTTGTGAGTCGATCCAGAAAACTACTATCATCATAAACGGGTGTGTGCCACAGAAATTGGGTTAATCCCACTACTCAGCACTGGTCAACAAAAGATGAAGAAGGCAACAGTTAGCCCAACAAATGGCTGCGAAGCGACGGCGGCGAGCCGAAGACCCCGAGTACGTACAACGAGAGAATACTAGGGAACGGGAAAGGCAACGACGGCTGCGAGAAGACCCCGAAGCGATGGAAGGCCTATACCTACGATGACGTGCCCGTAGATCTATGGGAGGTGCGAGCGCTTGGTTTCAGCGAGAGTTTCTGCCTCTGGAGTTTGGACATCCGTGTCGTGTCTGTGACTGTCTGTGGTTTAACTCGAACCTCTCTGCGGTGAGAATCAACGTAGAAACAACCTAGCATCACCTTGCTAAAGCCTAGCAACAACCTAGAAGCAACCTACAAACAATCTGCATCACGTAGCTGAGGTCTAGAAACAACCTAGAAGCAACCAGATTAATCTTAATAACCGTCCAATTTCGCCGTTTTAAGCCTTGCGCGGCTTAGTGCAAGCTTCGCCAAACTTCTCTTTTCATCATCGGCCTGCCTAAGCCCACTGCAAGGCAATGGCCTCTTCCTTGTTTTTTCAATTAACCTGGTCTTGTGCTTGCTGCGACGATGCATGTTATCCCTGTAAACTTCTTAATCTCATCTGCCCACCCAACTTACTGCCTCCCCCTCGCGCGCTTGCCTTCTCTTGGAATCCAATACGTCACTATTAATGCCCAGTGGTTCTATTGCCTTCTCGTTACATGTCCTTCCCATGCCCACTTCTCCCTAACTTCGTCTAAGATGTCCCTAGCAGCCGTCTGTTCACTGACCCACTCTGCTCTCTTCTCGTCCATTTGCACCTATAATTTTCCTTTGCATGGCTCGCTGTGTGGACCCTTTTTCCAAACCTTCAGAGTTCTGCCCCACTGGCAAAGTGCAGCTGTTATATAGCTTTTTTTTGAGGGAAACTACCATTCGTGATCTGCGAATGCCTGCCACATGCGCTCCACCCCATCCATATTCTTCTAATTCTTTTGATTCTTTTACTTATGTCATGCGCTCTCCGATATAGCTGTATTTTTTAAATTTCATTACATTTTCTCAGCAAGTATCTCTTCCTCCTCGCTTTTATTAGAATGTTGGTTTATACAGCTACTAAATTTAAGTCTGGTGGCTAATCCGGTTCATTCGTTAACGTCAGTATTGAATGCAGTCAACCTGCAGATATATTCGGAGCTTGATACGAATTTCCGAAAGCACCATTCACAGTGAACCTGGTGATGGGAACCTGGTGATGGGAACCTGGTGATGTGAACCTGGGGACATGTGCCACAGTGAGGGGCACTGCGAAGGATGAGGGGTCTGGGAATATGGGGGTTTCTCAAACTGTTTAATGCAGCCTGTTTCCCCGTCCCAACTACTTACTGTGTAACTGTACGGGGTAAATAAACAAACTAAAAAAATAATGATTTACAGCCAGTACCCCGTGTCACCACTTTGGTCTACCACGATATCACACTTACTTGACTCCGATATTCCGACCGTGCGGCTGCGTCACCCTCCTCTCTGCAGTCTCTCGTGCTTGGATTGAGATGACTGCGGATGAGTGCGGCTGAGTGTGCTGATCAAGGGACAACCTGACGGGACAAGCCGCGAGGAAAGCTAGCCGGGCATCGTTTTCGCTTTACGACCGTCATACAGCCATCCATCGTACGCGCGCACAAGCGTGCATGCGTAGCCTTCTGGGTATGTGGCTGCGTGTCGGCGGCGAAGTAAAAGCGTGCATTACGGTAGAAGCTGTATAGCGGTAGGGCCGATGAGAGGGGGCACCTAGGCTTCATATAGGATTCATTCGGGTATAAGTGAAATTGAACGCTGAAAACGAAATTTATTTTCCGCCACATTAAAGGGACACTAAAGAGAAAAACGATTTTTCTCGTATTAGTAAATTACTTGTTCACAATTCCAGATTCTCCACGCTTACTGCCAGAAGACGCTTGGTAAGCGAGAAAACGCGCAAACAGCAAAAGCCAGTGGCGACGCCACCTCGACATTTCCGCACCAAACGTCTTGACGTCATAGATTTTGACGGCACTTACTAGGTCCTACTTAATCGCTAATCAGTAAAAATGAAGTACGTTGTCCTCTGAGGGGGCCACAGACTTAACATATCAAGTTTCAGGAAATTTGGTTCCGTCCATGTCGCCAAAGTACGAAAAGTACACTTTGAAATCCGTGACGTCACGCGCGGGAATTTCGGCTCGAAATTTAGGAGCGAACCTTTGACTTTGATTTTGTCCTCTATTATTAAACCTATGATGGTGACAATCGCGATAATATAGTGTTCTCAAAGTACAATTCATCAGTCTAAAGCTATCCATTGTTTCACTTTAGTGTGCCTTTAAATAAGGGACGAGGGTGGTTAACATACCATTGTTTCACTTTAGTGTGCCTTTAAATAAGGGACGAGGGTGGTTAACGTAAAAGCTCCATAACGGCAGTTTGTCTGGTGCCACCTCCCTGTGAACAGCAGTTAGCAAGCACGGAAAAAGCGCGCTTATTTTCGCAGAAAAGCCGAAAAAGATGGAAGGAAACATAAATGCAGAAGGCAGGGAGATTAACCAGAAAAACTGTGTTGCACACGAGTGTACAGCCGTTACGGCCAGTAGTATACAATTTGGACGCTCCCTGTCTCCTTGGTTACGGATGTGGAGCTTGTAAATCGCTTTGTAATAGCTTGTAAAACGCTTTGTAAATCTTCGTCTCATTAAAGTACTTGAATTTTTTGAGTGCTGTAGTGTGATCCATATATGCCGTGCACTGTATAGATCGCATCATCATTTATAAATACTGGCAAGGACAACTTTAACACACGGCAAGTCCTGCGTGTCCGTGTTCTTTCTTTGTATTGTGTTAAAGCTGCGCTATCCAGTATTTATAAGTGTGAACCAACTAGCCCAGCAACTGATTCTATGAAACGTCACGTCTTCTTTACACCCACCTGGTGTAGCGTACTAGGCGTACCGCCAGGCAAACTTCTCCATTGCTGACTGTACAACACACCTCTTTCTCATCGTCAGTAAGAAATGCAGTTTGGCCCCAAGCCAAATAGTGCGCTCGACGAAATGAAGCGAATCAGTGAACTTTCTGTATGTTCGAAAACCTCGATGTTTAAACCCCGTATTCTCAAACAAGCCTCGACTCGAATACCGTCCTTCACTTGACCGAATTCTTAAGAATCGCTGCAGGTTATCGATGATATGCAGTGACTTGTCCTGCCTAGAGACGGCGATCCCATCGACTTTCTCAAGTCAAGGTGGAGCATTGAGTGAAGGGACGTTCCAGAATACGGGAGTAAGATACGAAGCGGCTAAGGCATCCACAACACTGAACACAATTAGCTGCAGCTGCTGTCCAAGCCCGGCTGAGATCGTGAGTGTTTCAGCAATACGAATCGTGATCGAGCGGCCTCAGGGGATCGTTGGCGCGGAAGCCACGCGGCTCGCTTTCAGCGGCCAACAGGTGTTTGATGGACACCAGCTAGGCTGCTCCATTGTGGCCAGGCCTTTCTCCCGCTTCCCGGATTGACGTCATGAGCGACGCTGATCCGCGCATTGGTTATGTTTAAAGTGGCCTCCGCCTTTTGACGTCATTATAACGACCAACGGAGTTAGTTGTTGGTTGATACTCCGTGGCTGGTGCAGCATAGCCTAGGAAGGACAACGGGATAGTGAGGAAAGCCAGGAATGTTAAACATTTTACAATAACCGGTATGCTACCCTGCACAGGGGAAAGGGATGAGGGAGTTTTAAAGGGGCTCTGCAACGTTTTTCCGTCTGCATTTTGTAGTGCTCGAGTGTGTGTAGTGCTGAAAACCTAGCTGAACGCAAAAAGAACTATCGAAATTGGTGCACGGTAACGGAAGTTATTAGTCTTCAAACTTTAAAACTCCGGCAGACGACGAGAGAAAAAACACGTTCCTTTCGCATTTCTCTCTCCCACTGACGTCACAGGCTGGTTCCAATCACAGCGCGCCTCTTACAAAGCCATACCGGAAGACTCGCCTCGTGGTGGCAGTTGTGCAGCGCACCTCGCGTCGTTTCGCAATTGTTTTCAAAATTTCATATTTAAAAACAGAAATCTTTTTGTATCTGAGGAAGTATAAGGAGTACTTTTATAATTTTTAGCGCAAAATAGCGTGGCCTAGCTGGGACCATATGAATATCATATGCGACTTGACGCGTCAAGCCAATCAAAACACGCGGCCAATGTCGTCACTCCCACGTGATCAAACGTCACTTCCGATCACAAAAATAGCCGTTGTACGTCGCTCTAGTCCGAAACTAATGTGGTTTCTCCGTTGAAATAAAAAATATAACAGCTTTGTTTTTTCGCGTTGCGAATTGCGCAACGATATCGGTGCATTCCACAGTTCCAGAAGAAGCGGTGAAAACTACACGCTTAATTTGTGTCGTAGGGCCCCTTTAAAGAAGAGTAACGAAAGAGAAAGAGAGAGCGGGAGCACACACACAACGTCACAGTCCGGCAATCGTGTGCGGTATACGGCTTCACTGTTAGTGTACAGCCACTCGTGCAGGTCTGTTGTCCTTGAAATTTTGAACAATGTCTTTGTTGCCTTAATTTAACCTAAATCACATTTTCCCAAATAAACCCAAGTTAACGAACATTATTCTTGTGTTGGTGAAATATCAGGAGTGCGCAGCAACGTTTTGTGTGACTAAAAAAGGAAATCGACAACCACTCGGCGTCGTGCTACAGACGGGTCGTTAGACGCAATATTAATGAGAACTAATAGGCAATAATCCCAAGGAAGGCGTAGGGGATGTTACTTGTAGTAACAGTTATATAAATGGGAAGTAATGGGGACGAAAAGGTAACTTGCCCCGGCAGGGGCTGAACTTGCAACTTTCGAATTCGAAGGTTACAGGTTCGGTTCCTGCCGGCGACAAGTTACCTTTTCGCCTACTTTACTTTCTTGACATTTATATCACAATTACTAAAAATAACATCCCGTATACTTTCCTTGGCATTACTGCCTGTTAGTTCTCATTAATATTGTATCTAACAAAGAAAACACCAGCCCTCAAGATTCCCCTTCTTTCATTCATTCATAAACGGGTGGTTGTCAGTTTCCCTTTCCGAACCCTTCCGCCACCTTGCGGGATTCCGCAGGACCGATTTGCAAGTTTCCTGTGACTGGTGGGCTGAATTCGTACTTTACTCCTGCCCGCTGCGTTAAATATAAGCAAGTCATTGTAATGCAGCGGGCACTGCTAAATTAAACTCATCAGAGTTAAGTGTGCGACCCAGAATTAAGACTCATCAAAATTAAGTGTGCGACCCTCGATCATTGCCTTTTTCCGAGAAAGTGTGCTGATGAACGTAACCAGGCCCGTCGGGCTCTGCTGACTTTCATTAACTTAACTAATGAGGCCTACTGTTTATAGACATTTCTTTTGCGTTGTTACTTATTTCTGTCCGAGTCTCCGTCATTTGCATATTTTTCTATTAGAGCGCAACTCCTAGGCGCCCGTTCCTGCGTTGAGCGGCGTCGCCGTCGGCGTAACCGATAGAGCGAACGAGGATGAAGGATAGCGAACGCGGAATCTGTCGATATCACGAACCTCGCTTTCTTCCTCCGTCACGCGCGCTGGCCCCTCGGTCGGAGCTCTCGCGCATGCAGGGCTGGCATGTAAGTACACTGCGGCTGGCTTCGCTTGTCGTAACACGGATGTCGGCGTTTCGCTTGGCTCAAGATGCCTGCAATGCGCAGAGTGGTGTGCGTAGCACTCGAGCGCTGGCAGTTTATGTGGCAATGTATAACGGTTGTTACACTGCTACAACTGCGGACGGCCAGAGCTTCAAACACAGCTGGCGTTGCCCCAACATGAAGCTGCGCTCAGCATTCGCATTAGGCAGTATCGTAATCGTCGGTGAATTTTTTTTTCTTGTTCCTTTGCTCCTATCTTCCTTTTCTTTATCTGTTCCCTCCTATCGAAAAATTAGGTAGGCGTTGTGTCCCTCTAGGATGCAGTTGTCAGCGTTCTCCCTCCATATTTCTCTGTGCTTGCGTGTGCATGTATAGATAGACATCCTCCCTATTTACTTTGTGTTCTTGTGTGCGTGTGTATACGTAGACGACAGTGGGCACAAATACTCAGACCGTAACAGTCTACCGCTGCTTCCACAAAAGCCGGCTCATCACATACGATCGCGCTGCGAAGCATCTCCCATTTCACTATGACAGGCCTGGCAGAGCTTGGCGTTGTACTATACACAGCCATGACGGTGCCCCTAAATCGACGATAGTTGGCGGCGCTTTCAGTATCTCGTTATAGAATAGCTCATTAAAAAAAACTTGCAATGCAATGCCTCCTGTGCAAGGGTACACCGCTCCGTGAATGTTGGCGAGTCAAAATCCTGAAGCGCTGTCGTAACCGCATGACGTATTGTGGATTGCTGACGTCATCGAGGCAGCTGGAAGCCACGTGCTGAGTGATGACAGCCTAGAGTCAGGGAGAGAGAGAGAGAGAGAGAGAGAAAGTTGCAATAGAGAGTCCGAGATGTGGGAAGGTACGTGTGTGCGACACTGTTCTATCTGAAGCTTTCAGTTGCCGTACACTTCACCGCACGTGCTGGAGCTGCGGGTCGTGTTTCCAAGTCACCAGTGCATTGAAAGGGCAATCATCTCTGTTTCTGGCGCAGGATTTCGAAATGTCCAAGAAGAGCTCGTTAGAACACCTTTCATGTTTCTGTAGGGGGAAAGCTGAAGCGGAAGTAAGCAGGTGAGAGAAAAGTAAAAATAAAATAAAATATCGCAGCTTGCACTAAGTCGTGCAAAGCTCGGTCACAACAGAGCTGGTGTGCACGTTTCAGCTTCTGTTATTAACCATCTGTATTCAGTGCTTTGGCAGTGATTGAGCGCGAGCCGGTTCACGATGATGATAATTTTACATCTATGACACACACCAAACCTCGACCATAAGAGCTCTGCTGTAAAAAGTTTTTTCGGAGTAAGCGGTCTAATTGGATCTGGAAATAAAGACGGACAGAAGGAGAGTTTTTCTACTGTACGTGTTTGTCGAACTCCTTCGTGTGTCGGAAGTCATTACTCCGGGCGCGGACGTTTATTGATGTTTCAGGCTTATGGACACTGGCCCTTGCGTCATGGGGGGTTGTGCGAACATCGAAAGTAAATTCATTCATTCATTTTATTTGCATCAATAAAAAATGTTGCGGGAGACCCTGGTTATCTGCTTTATTCGCAAACAATAGTACTGCATTTAACATTTCCCACCTTTTGTCAACTCCACTTCAGTGTTATTTCGATCAAAAGTATGTTTTGCGTATAATTCCTCCGCGGTAAGAAGAGACAGCGTTGGTGACCGATTTCTGTTCTGTTTTGCTGTAGCTGGTTTGCTGGGGAGAGGTTGAGGTTTATATCCCCTCTGCTAATTCACTTCTCTAAGTTGTGCAGCACCAAAAAAATAATAACAAAAAAGGAGGTGGGGGGCGAAAGAGAAATGGTTACCCAAAACAAAAGTGAGCAATAAATACTGAATAGCACGGATTCGACGAAGCAAGAAAAAACACCGATGCACAGGACAAGCGCTCTTCCGCGATATCCAGTACTTAAAGACTATGAACCGACTAGCCCAACAACGAATGTTGTAAAAATGAACAAGCAAAAACAGATTGAACGGTGAAATATTTATTCGCCGGCAGTCTGCGCCCGTAGGCTTTCTGTAGTTGAACATTGGTTGCGTCATACTGAACACGTTGGGTCTCGTCTGTTCACCGAAGTCGGGACCTTCGTCTGTAAGGACAGTGCCTTTACTTACATAGTGTTTTGCCTTTGACATACATACCCTGGACCTAAACCTCAGACTTCTCATTTATAGTTAGTATGCTTGCTTTTGGGCCCACTCTGCGGTCTCTGTTATTGCATTCGGGCGAGATATATGAGCGCCAGTCTTGGCAAGCCGCAACAGACGGCAGGAAACGGCGTGGGCTCCAGAAGTCACTGGGGGCGACAATCAAATAAGGCGCACAAATGGAGCCGACCAAACAGTCACTGCAGCTGATTCGTCAGTATAGGTCGTGGGCGTTCTCTGTGCTTTCTTTCTCAGACTGTGGCGACGTGGATTTGTGTGTGGCAGACTCGATAACGAACGAGCGCTCGCTGGCGCAGTCCCTTTAATTAAAGACAGCAACACCCAAGGCAGCTCGCATAACCACGTCCAAGCTTCCAAGAATTTTTGCCGCACTGCCGGCAGCACAAACACACCGGATACCGGATACGTACCACTCACGAGATCACGGAAACTGGGGTATGGGGTATAAGGAGCGAGGGAGGTAATACGATCGTGTGGCTCGCGGACTACGCACCAAAGTTGCGTGCATTTCACGTTTGTGTTTAGAAGGTACAGAAAAATAAAGTGAAGTGATTCCATACTCGCTTTCGTCACCCCCTGCAGTTCATTTTACACTTCTGTGCTCCAATGTTGCGTGGCCCTGTTGGAGTAATATGATTCAGAGGTTCAAAGCGATTATGCTGCGCTCTGGTGTATATCGCATCAGCTTACGCGCAAAATGAGACTGCTTTTGAATCCGTAGCCTCACCTTTGTTATTTGTGCTCTTATCGTGACCTTAATTCACAGCGCATAGATGAATACCCGTCCGTTGTATTAGCGCATTCGTTAACTTCTAGTTAGCGAATGTGCTAAATATGTGCATCCATATATAATATGGATGCATATATTTTTCCACCGACAAGATAGACAGCTACTACTGATGATACGCATTGAAACAAGCTCACGAGAATGTATGGCACGCAATCAGCATGACAGACTGCTACTCGCGCTTACCACCTGTATGAATAATACTACTAATAAGAATAATAATAATTAATTCGCTCTTCACTTCATGTACGCAGGAATAATCAGGTGTATGAACGTTGGGACACGGCGAAATAAAGAAAAGCTAGAATAAATGTTATAGCATAAGAAATAAATAAAAAAGTAAAAGGCTAAGAACAAGTTTCATTACGGTTAACTTGCTTGCCTGATCAAAGGAAAGGGCAGCCGTAATGTGCTCACGGACACACACAAGTCCTTGCAAGTGGACTTGTGTGAAGATAGGACAAAAAGAAAAAAAGAAAGATGAAGAGGCTGTATAAAACCAAAAGAAAAGCTCAAAGGGTCTTTTATGCATTCGCCTAGGATGCCTCGAAGGCGAAAGCTATCTTCTTCTTTTTCTTCTCAGTGGATGTATCGATGCTCTCCTGCCCACTTCCGAAAGCTTTCGCCACCTAAAGTCGTTTTGCACCGCCTCCAGTACCGGAGGCCTTGCAAGCTAGCTGCTCCTCACCTGTTTTGCACTGCCTCCGTGACTGGCCCACCTTTGACCAAGCGACGGTGTCATGTGATGGGACGTCGTGATGACGTCTCAGTGACTTCATAATGACGTCACAAATTTTGGTATCTGTGATGTCATGATGACGTCATATGGTGACGTCATCACGTGATGATGCTCTTTTTTTTGCATAACTCGTGTTGACGCCGCCCCCGCGGAACGCCGACGGCGCCGACGGTCAATTTTCGCGTTTGAAAAGAGTAGTCGCTACGTAGGCCCTTGAAGATCACATAAATTCAATTTCACCGCGATTCTCTAGACATTCCTAAACATTCGGTCGCTTTATTGGAGGCATAACCATGTTTGGCGAGATTTACTCCGTACGATTTGTTACCTCTTCATCGACAAACGGATTGTTATTCATTTCCAGTGATGCATGCAGCCAGAAAATAACTTGCACATGTGCTTTAATATCGATTTATTTTATTTTTCTATTGACTGGCAAGCATATCTAGGTGAAACCGCTATGCGATTGCGATAAATTGCAGTTGCGATAAGTTGATAAATTAGCAGGCTTAATTTCATGAAATGAACTATTATTTTGGGTTAAGTGTACGGAATGTTTTTATACATTAGTGTAAATCCTTCTACTTTACATCAGTATGGGGGACATAGTGATCGAATGGCGCCTGCACTTGAAATGTGTGCAATAAAGGAGATGCGGCTGATGATATTCTTTATGGTTTATACGTGATATTATTGAAGTTATGCGGTGAAAGCTGGAGGAAGAGATATAACATATCGAATTTGAAGATTTGTTGTTTTTCAAGAAGATGTTTTGAAGTCGCATGCACTGCTGTTCGTTAGGCAGTGTGTGTGTGTGGGGGGGGGGGGGGATAGGGGATGGGGGGGGGTGGAGTGTAAGGCGATGGCACTATCATATTTCGTCATTGAAGGGCTTTTTGACCAATGGTCCGCGTGTATGCGCGCAGCCCGAATTAAAGTCATACGGAGCATCCGATCCAAACCCCAGTTTCTAACGGCACGCTTCCGTCCTTACCAGATCGTAGCTCACACCCCCACACACGCACACGTCTACCGACACCCAATATAGACGTATGCGCATTCGAGCAAATCTGGTACTACCGTTCGTCCGGTCTTTCGGTTGCTTCTTGTGTACCTGTCTTTTGGGTTGCTTGCTCAATTATGCAGTCCGATATTCCACGTTTGCTGCGGCCCCAGAGCAAAATGGCAGATGCAGTATAATATGAACAAACACTTGGCTTCATCTCACGACCTTAATAGGGTTTCAGGCTGACGCAAATATACAAGCGGCCTCCACGACACGCGGTATTGAATGCAATCATCAAGAAAAATTTATCCGCAGCACATTTTCTTTCTTTGCTTGGCTGGAGGGATCTGCATTCTTACGGTGAAAAATAAAAGCAACAGCGCAGCAGGAAAGATGTTTAGAATTCTTGCATTAAAGCCGATCTAGCGCAAAGAAAACAGGCACACATAAAAAAAGCAAGACAGACGTCGCATCACCTCGGATTTTGCATCTTGTTTGCCTTAGAGCGTCAGACAAATTGATTCGCTCGCCTACGAACGCTGTGCAAGGAGTTTGTTTGCGAAAGGTCCGGACATTTCGTCAAATGATAGTTGACGCCGTGTCTGGTGTCTGAAGACATAGAATATCGGGGATTATTGGCCATAAGCTCAAAGTTGTGGAGGGACGCCCTAGGAAGCGTTCTACTGGGATAATTTTAATTTATATACTCATTAAATGTGATTGAAAGGAAATAAAGAGAGAGAGAGATAAATTGCGTGCGAGATCTGGCACTCGAACAAAAATACGACGAGCACCCTTAAAGAAAACAGCTGTCTTCCTTAATATGTACTGATGGGCTAGTTGGTGAGCCATGATATTTGATGAAGCAGCGCACAAAAGGACAAAATCACGCACACATAAGATGACACAAACACAAGCGCTGAGTTTGTGTCATTCTGTGTCTGCGTGATTTTGTCCTTCTGTCCGCTGCTTCATCAAATACCAGTTCTCTTCGACTCTTTCGGCCGCAAACTCACTCAGTCCAATGCTAACGCCTCAAGACAAAGGTAACGCGGCACACGGTTCGTTATGAATTTGCCTTAGATGACTCGAAGGCGAAAGCCTTCTTCTTTTGTTTCTTCAGTCATATGTATTAATTCCCCCCTCCCCCCACCATCCCACAAACACACCAAAGCTTTCTGCACATCACGTGGTTTTGCAGTGCCCACCGTTGACCAAACGACGATGTCCGGTGATGAAGTTATCACGTGATGTCACGTCATGTGACGTCACGATGACGTCACTCGTTTGGACGTAGACGGTCATTTTTCGCGTTTGATGTGGCATCTAAGGCTTTAACCTTAATAATTCCTTAGTGTTGCTCATTAAGTTAGTTTGAAAATACCATAACGGTCAGCGTGCTTCAGCGGCGAGTAGAGCTTTACAGCTGCTTAAATTACGTTAAAACAAAGGAACAGATGATAGCGTGATTACTTTCCACTTTCCACACTATTGTTTCCTGTGAAGTCCAAGATTTCGATGCCGTTTACACGTTGCTACATGGTCTTTAGTGGATCAAGAGTTAGAAATATTCCAACTAGATCAACAAAAAACCCAACCTGTGACGTTGGGGATACTTTTACAGTACATTTAATGAGCCCCTAAACCACTCCGAGTTCGAAGAGGAGGGAGTGATTTCTTTCTTGCCCTCATCTACCCTGCCTACAAGCCCTCTCTCCTCCTCACCACTTATTTCTTCTTAATAACACGTGGACAACGTCAGCCCTAAGCGTTGAGCCTATCAGGATTTCGCACTTTTCGGGTTACACGAGTATATTCGCTTGCGCAGTCGAAAACGCACAATCCGGAGTGAAATAAGTTCATCGCGCACGATGGTCATACACGATGGCAAAGCAGGAGACGATTAACGAACGATATCTCTCTTATACGGACCAATCGAGAGATTACTTCCTCATGACGTCACGGGAACAGACTGCTGGTGTCACGGATTGCGCCGAAAAGACGGGAAACGCAGGGAGAGAATAACGCGCTCGTTATTCCTATTTTTGGGGAATTGTTTAGGGACCCTTTTAAATCGGCTTACAATTTGAAAAGATTTCTGATATCTGTATCGGGAAAGGGGGACGCAGTGGCACTAATACATTTCCGGCATAAAATTCAGAAGCGTAATTTGGCGTTCATTTTCTACCCAATTAGCGGGTGGATTCGACGCGAAGTTAGCAGTAAAAAGTCTTCACAGAGTATTTATAATTCGCCGTTGTCACTTGCCTCTGTTGGTAATCCTTTCATTAAGTGCTTTTCTTTCGAAAGATTATAATCAGTTCAGCGCGTTTTCAGCTCCGTTAACTGTCAAACTTCTGGCGCTTTGTACCCGAGTCAAGCAGCGCTCGTTTGTGAGGAGGAAAACAGTTGTTTATTAGCGGACATGTCAATAATAAAAAAAAAAATGTTTTTTTTTTTACTTCCACGTTGTTCTGACTAAGCCTTCGAAGAACAAATCGCAGTTCTGCAGCACTGTGCCTCGTTCACTTCCTGACATGACTAGGCAATTTGCGAAAGAGAAACAAGGAACCTCGGGGAAACAGATTCCGAAAGAGCAATCTTTTCTTTTTTTTTTGTTTTAAACTGACAGCTTCGGCTCCGACTCTTCGTTGCGCGAGACTGTGGCTTTTGAAAATGCTCGAGTATAGAGGAACGTCGAGGCCAGTGGCGTAGCCTGAAATATTTTACGAGGGGGAGGGGTTCAGCTATACTTAATGTATGTGCGTGCGTGCCTATATACAAATGCAAAATTGAAAAATTCCAAAGGGGGAGGGGAAGGGGCACGAGCACTCCCCTCCCCCCTCAGTGCCTACGCCTGTGGTAGAGGCAAAGCGCGTTGTTGCGGGGCCACAGTTGTCACATCCTGTCGATAGATGGCGGCACCGCGCCGCTTGCGCGTCACCGTGCCTCCGCCCTAATTTTTTTTCTCTTTTCCCCTCTCTTTGATTCCGTGGCGGGCGCGCCAGCCGCCACGGCCGGGATGGCCAGATCGAAAAACGCAGAGGCGCCGGAGTGGTCACCTCAAAACTTTTTGCGCGCTCGCGCGCTTTTCCGAAGTTGGAGGAGCGCTCCATGCAGTTAAAACTGAACCGCGAAGATCCGAAGACAGCTCTGCGGCCCTTTCGGCGTGGTTCGGTTTCTTCGCTCTCTGCAGTCGGACTCTGCCTGTTTCTTCATTGAAGATATCGGCATCCGCTCTCACGCCTGGATAATCGGTGGCTCAGCTGGTGGCGTTCCCGTGTTCGTGCACCAACTGTTGACGCTGTCAAGCGAAAGTTCAACTCCACTTGAGAGCCACTGGAATTTTCATATTTACGGAAAGCTGGCTTCTTGCGACGATGTCTTGTTGCGCCAGTGTCTTGAATTACTGTGCTTCGTAGGTAGTTTCATTTCAGAACCAACGTTTATCTTCTTTTTTAGATTAATGACGGTGCCTTAACTGTTACTCCGCCTTGTTCCTGCAAAAAGCGTGCAGCGCTGCGACAGATAACTTCGTCTTGCACGTTCGTCTTTGACCTTCTAATGCGCGCTTGTGCGGGATGCACCGAACAAGAGGCTATCCGTCGTGGTGGACGAAACATGTAGCCAGACGCGGTCTACTTCGGTGAACGATCAGTGAGTGCGTACGTGTGGCTGATTTTGAGTGTCACTAACGACGCAGTGTGACCAGAAGAAAGCTTCTTCAGGAACACGGAGGGATGCTGGGATAACGGGAGCCTGAAGCCGGAACTCGCTTGGTAAGTGACGATAAGCAACCTACTCAACGAATATTAGCCCGGCCTGCTCGTACGCGTGTGCTCAGATTTTACGTTCTTTTAGCCAGCTGTGAATCTCATGGTGTACCTGTTCCTCATGATCATTCAAGACAGTCGAAGTTGAACCGCACTCTGTGACAGTTCGCAGTTTCAGACTTTCTGGGCATGTGCAGTGAACGCTGCTATCGATGCGAGAGTATCAGTTGTTCTCTCTTTCCTTCTCTTTCTCTAATCGTTCCCTCCCCACCTCCCGTGTAGGGTAGCAGACCTGGTGCAACCTGGTTAACCTCCCGGTCTTTCCTTTGCCTTACTCTCTCGCTCTCTCTCTATTCCTCATATTACCGATTCAGCTTGGCCGCGCAACTTCCACTGGTTCTACTATCTTGAAGCGATGCTCGGCCACATTGTTATCAGCCCCTGAAAAGCTTATCGCCTAACTTCCCAGCACTTTTAATGATAATAATTGCCAGGGTTTCACGAGCCAAAGCCACGATATGATTATGAGGCACGCCATTACGAGGACTCCGCAATAATTTCGACCACCTGGCATTTTTTGACGTGCTTGTAAATCTAAGCACGCGGGTGAGCCTGGAATCGAACCCGCGCCCTCGAGCTTAGCAGCGCGACGACTTTCGTGCTTAGCGACCACGGCGGGTCATTTTACATTATATCAGACCCTTCGGTAAACGTTTCTAGAAATTATATGGGAAGTGATTGCATATCATAAACCCCCCTTCCCTCCCCCTTCTGAGACCACAGCCCCAGAAGCAAGCAGAACTTCGCGAACGTCGTGCCAACACTTTCGCTTAGTTAGATTTCGAGAAAACTGACTCTAACCTGACTTAGGCCTTTGTGTTACCATAGACGACAATCGTGACGCACGTTGGTCGGGAAGCAGGTTTCCAGCACCGTAGCATATAGGGAACAACAGGATGTAATTCCCATGTGCGCAACCAACGGCACAGTATCGTACAGTCGTGAGCATATTTAAAGTGAATACGGGAGCGCATGCCGCACCGTGCAATCAGTGACGCCTACCTACACATATGAGAGGGTGGCCACATGCGCAGTGTGTTAGCATCGATGCTATTGCACCATTGCGCGCACTGCGTCATCTGAGCGCACCTTTGTCGAAGGCGCGCTCACCGATGAGCGCGATAGTAAAATAACCACGGCGCAAACGAACTGCGCATGTGCTGAGACTCTCGTTCGTATTGGCAGGTGTCGCTGATAGCACCATGTGGCGAAACGTGTGGCAGGCTCTCCCTTGTTCAAGCTATAAGCGTGCTCACGACTGCTACATCGTCTCGTGTGTCGGCGTCGGTATTTTCCTTTCTTGCATGTGTGAAACGTGAGTAGTTCGTTACTTTATAATTAAAAATGCCCTAAAAAACGAGGACTGAAAAAGGGAGGCGACAACACTCGTTACTTTGGCCGCGTACATCAAAGTGCTCCTTGTGACTTATAAAGAAAAAAAGTGAAAATTTATATTGGTAACGTTTCAGTAAATAACTGATATGAATAGTGTTGATACGGGTATCGTGGAGACATTGTTAACCGCCAAGTGTTTATAATCTCGACCTCAGTTATACTGCTTTCAGTGAATGATCATTTCAGAGATTAGACGTTGTTCCTACTTATAACTGGGTGATAGCGCTTAAGCGACTCTACTAGGACAACAAATGTTAGGTTAGTTTTATGGGGTTTAACGCGCCAGAGTTGCCCAGGCTGTGAGAGACGCCGTAGCGGACGGCTCCGAATAATTTCGACCACCTGGGGTTCTAAGCGTGCACTGATATGGCACAGTTCACGAACCTCTAGCATTTATCCTCCCATCGAGTGGCTACTGCCGCGGCCGGGATTGGTCGCGGGTCTCCAGGCAAGCACCGTAAGCACTGTGGCGGCACACATGCATTTATACTGTTGTGTGTCTTCTTTCTTACCAGCAGCCTTTACTTAAGGTTGACGAAAATTGTCCTCGAAGGTTTTGGGCTGCGGTGGCCCTGGCAGATGCCGCTGGTGCCTTCACATTTTAAGGGGACAACCTCACAAGGAGGAAAGAAATGGCGGGAACACAGGAAGGTTAGCAAAGTTCTTGGACCGGCTGGCTACCCTGCGCTTGAGATCAAGCGGGAAAGGGAGGAATGGAAGAGGAGGGAAAGGAGACGTTAAAAAAACAAAAAAGGAAATAAAAAAAGGGAAAAAAGGAGATTATGGCACTGTTTAAAGTGTGTATTTAAGACTGGTTTTTCTTAAAAGCGCAACAACGCTTTCAACACCTTCCGTGCTGAGGTCGGATTCTGCCAGTGTCCCAGGACCCTTTCTTCCGAGCAAGGGCGCTTCCTAAATGCTTGGCACCTGTGTCTACGGTGGACGTTCATATTTTAATGGGCGTTCTCTAGTACAACTGGCTGAGACATATTAGCGCAAAAAAAAAAACCCGACGAACACAAGAAAGAAGATGAAGACTTTCTTGTGTTCGTCGATTTTTATGCGCTAATATGTCTCAGCCAGTTATGCACGACGAACTAGCCAAAAAATAATTACTTTATAATATATTTCTCCGGTACGAACGATATCATTTTGACATACAACAGCGCAGAAAAACGAGGACACAGAGAACACACGCGGCATGCACTGACAGCACACGCAATAGTGTTTGTTGTGTCTATTTTTGTTTTTGTCATGGTTTCCTTCCGTGCGCCGTTTTGGAGAAATGGTTTATTATACAAGACGCAAGATGCCCAGGGTGGCCAAGCTAACACCGATTGTTCGAGGTGACCTTAGGGTTCCCATTTCGGGCACCAAATTTATTAATCACGAGTTCATCGTTGCAGTACAGGCGTAAAACATGGCTGCATGCATTTACTTGATCATGATTTGCAAATTTTTGTACACATGTCTTACGTAAAATTATTCCAATAATAATAATAATAATAATAATAATAATAATAATAATAATAATAATAATAATAATAATAATAATAATAATAATAATAATAATAATAATAAAGACAGATGTGGGACCTCAGCTGGCGTAAGAAATTGCGGAGTTTATGGCACAGGCTGCGCATCGGAGTTCATTGGAAAACTTACACGGAACGGCATACGTATTGATACGTCTCCGAGAGCGTAAAGAAAGCCCGAACATGCTGCGTGCAGTGTTTGTACAGCTTCATAAAAATCTAAATCTAACTTGAATTAACTTGACAGTGCCCTTCCTGGCTTTACTGAAGCACGTTGAAACAACACACATGACCGCGTTGCGACAAAGCAGGACAGGCTCTCTCTTCTGAATCCACCTGAATCCACCGCTCCACTTCGTCTTCCTCAGAGGAGCGGTGGTTGCCACTTAGTGCAGAATCTTGGGAGTGGTGGTAAACATTGGAAGGAACACAGCGCAGTAGAAGACGGCGACAAAGAAGGGCGATACAGGCGTAGCGCTGTGCGTGTGTTGCTGTCCTTTGTCCCCATCTTCTACCGCGCTCTGTGTTCCTATCGGTGGTTGCTACTCGTGTTCCTCGTTTTGTTCTCGTCTATATATATATATATATATATATATATATATATATATATATATATATATATATATATATATATATATATATATATATATATATATATATATATATATATATATATATATACACATAGTTTAAGGCCCGGTATTACATTGTGTATTACCACCAGCAAACTTCGATCCCTCTTCTATCTTGCGGTAGCTCTCTGGGTGGTTACAGTACAGGGCCGCAGTGATGCGGGTTGTACGTGAATTCTCTTACACTGGCAAGTTTGAGAAAAAGTTCGCGACTGTCATGTATTGTTAGCTAAGTACACTCCCTTAAGTATCTACAAACTCTCAAGGTGTGTTTTCAAAAAAGTTCGTCTCTGCGGAACTGTGGTTTCTTTTACTATAGTGAAGAGTTCGATGGAAATCAGTCTGGCGAAGAAAGAACACGGGGAAGAATGAAACGAACACTCGCCGAGAAGCAAGAAAAATATGGCGAGCTTAAAACGACATTTCGAACTGTGACCTGTGACCGGGTCCTGTGACCAAGACTGTGACCAGGAAACCCGGACAGATTTCGAAACGTCGTTTTTAGGTCGTTATATTTTTTACTTCTCGGCGAGTGTTCATTTCCTTCTTTACTTCGTTAACTATTTTCCGCAGAAAGTAAAGTTGTCCGGGAGGCCAGTTTCGGTCTTTTACGTCTGGCGATGTCGTAAGTACACAATCTGCTGCGCGGGCGCAGAAATTACGCCTGTTATCTACTCTCGGAAACATCAAGCCATTTGGCACTACATATGCCTGCTGCCGTTCTTTCCTATGTTTCGATTTTCGGCCGCGAACTAAGTTTAACAGACCGCGCCAACAAGCCCAGGAATATGTTATATTGAAATAACGCAGTTTCATTAGTAGCAGCACCTACCAAAAATTGGGCCATTTATCTATACGCCCACGCTGGAGCGCAGCCAGAAATATTCTTTTTTTTTGGGGGGGGGGGGGGGGGAGTTTAACTATACTTTATGTATGTTCATGTGTGTGTTTTTATGTGTGCGTGTGTACATACACACACGCAAAATTGAAAAAGATAGGGGAGGGGGGGTGTTGTAGGTTGTAGACCCCCCTCCGGCTCCCGGCTACGCCAGTGCGCCCACGCATAGATGCGCTCACACACTTCGCACCGAGTGGTTCACTACGTCAAGGATGTACAACAAATTTTTGCACACGCTCGTGGGTTACGCAAACGGTGAATGGCTTTCTCAATGGCGCGCTGTGAGTTCATAATGCTGTGAGGTATGCGGGATTGCTAAATGCAAAACTCGATGATGAAACGGTCTTTACGTGACGTCGTATGCTTTAGCGCGATACTCAAATATCAGAGGAAATTGGAGGAGGCTAGCACACTTGGCGTCAAATTGCCGGCCACGTTATTGAAATGGGAACGAGTTGGTTAGGGCTCGTTTCTCGGGCTCCTATATAGCGTGGGAGTCAGGTTTGTATGAGCAATACTCTTAGGTCTTGCCGCTTTCACTCTAGGCGCAGTGTCCTCAACACTCACCAAAAAACGGCTTACGTATAAATATAATACTACATACTTTTTTCTGGGGTATACGCGCCGAAACCACGACGTGATTATGAGGCGCGCTGTAGTTGGGGGCTGCAGATCAATTTTGGCTAAGTCGGGTTCTTTACCGTGTATATAAGTGCACGCGTTTTTTTTCTTTGCAAGTCGCCCACATCCAAATGTGGCCTGCAAGGCTGGTAATCGAGCTCTCGTCCTCGAACATTGCAGCAAAACGTCTTAGCAGTTAAGCTACTACGATGGGCAGAAACGTAATCTAACCATCCTCTAAATGCTAAACGTCAGTACTTTGACCAGAATAGTGGGGCGATTTAGTTCGCTTTACGGTTAAAAAGCGGCAGACGTGACCTTTGGTTACACTAGTGGTTATGGTGCTCGACTGCTGACTCAAAGGTTGCGGGATCGAATCCCGGCCGCGGCGGCCCCATTTAGATGGAGGCGATAGGCTACAGGCCCGTGTACCTAGATTTAGGTGCATGTGAAACTTACGGAGCCCTCCACTACGGCGTCGCTCATAATAATAACGTGGTTCTGAAACGTTAGACCCCAACAATTATTATGACCTTTGGCCACGTGTCTGGGAATGAAATATTGGCCCACGGTATTTGTTTGAAGTTTATGCTATTATGTGCGCATCGCTATCAATGATACATCCGACCTAAGGCCGCATGACTCTGCGTCCCCGGAATTTTACGTCCCTTCTGTTTGATAGATGTGCCTTGATTCATTTAAGCCGTCCTGAATCATTCATTCGAGCAGCCCTGACTGCGTAGTTCTGATTAATTAGGAACGTACGTGCTCTCGCTCGGTACTGTCACCAGGGGAGAAATGCGGTCTTGTTGGTAAGACATGAAGCGATATTTAGCGCAAAGTAACACGACGATGAGAGGGGAGGGCACAAAACGAGCGCTAACTTTCAAAAAAATTTTTTTTTGAAAGTTAGCGCACGTGTTGTGTCCTCCCTTCTCGTCCTCGTGTTACCTTGCGCTAAATATCGCCTCGTGTACTGTCAGCGTAACGAGATTGCAATCTCACATAGCTTTGGCGGGAGTGAGCCTTGCAAAGCACCGTAATAACTTTTCTAGCGCAGACCAACACACGGACGAAGAGAGGGAACGACACGAGCTGCAAAGCCCACGATGCCCTAAATCTACGCACCACGCCTTCTAAGAGCCACTACCTGAGCCTGGATCAGCTAATTAGTATAGAATGAGGCCAGCCGTCCCATCCTATCTATGGGGCGTAGCTCGTCCGGGTTCTGTATAATACATCAATGCCGCGCAGATCAGCCTAATGGCGAATAAATTAGAATATACGTTTTTTTTTGCGATGTTCTTTATTCGTGTTGCGGAACCACCATCCGCGTGAAGCAATATACGTTGCTATGCGTTGAGTGTTTAAGGGGAATTAATTTGGCCAATGGGAATGGGGATCATCGCATGACCTTCCTTGAAACGTAAAAACAACCGAGTATGGGAATCGCCATAGGAAAGATTGGATTAATCAGTCGCCCTGAATAATGGAAGTGCCTTTAGCAAGATCACAGGAATCACTTGTTCTCTATCTTTCTCTCTTTTGCTCCGCAGGTGTAAGTTTTAAATTAGGAAGCACGAATACCAGGAGGAATGGAAGTGACTGTTAGAATATACATCCCAAATGACTCAGGCAAACCACGGCGGCAATGAACTAACATTTGGACCAGGAGCGTAGTCAGGGGGTTGGGGTGGGGGGTTCGATCCCCCCCGAAAATTTTTATTTTGCTTGTCTATACATACGCGCACACATACAAACGCACGCACGAACACACATAAATTATAGTTGACCCCCCCCCCCCCGCCAACCCCACCCCGCAAGATATTTCCGGCAACGCCCCTGATTTGGACATATTTTTGCGCTACAGCGCTTCTTGCAAACGACCGGCCTTTCTGAACGACTGTGATCAGAACGCTCATCCTGTGTGTGCTGTTTTTTTTATCTTGTGTTTGTGTGCGTCTTTTCATGTGCTCTCTCTCTCTCTCTATGCACTCTCTTTCCGGCCCCTATCTTCCCCTACCCACCCCCCCTCAGTGCAGGGCAGCAAATCAGATGCTAATATCTGGTTAACATCCGGGTCTTCCTCTTCATCTCTCTCTCTCTCTCTCTCTAGGCAAGCAAATACCCATTTCACCTCACTTGAGTAGACACTACGAACATAACCAGCACTTCCTGAAAGAAAGAACGAGCTCCTCGCGGCGTTTATGGTTATCTGCACACACGTTATACTGGGCTGAAAATTTGCAGAGTGAGATACGTACAGACATTATTTCACGGATAACAGGAATAACTTAACGTAGCGAATTGTAGACGACTTATGTTTTAGACCACTGATATGAATACCTTTGGTGGAATGAAGCAAGGTGCAGCGCACTGTAAATTGAAGGAATTGCAGCCGGATAACGCCTCTGACGATTGACGAACCGGACGAAAACGTTGTTTATGACGATCATGTGAGGTGATATCTGCGATAACTTTTCTAGCTGCTATCAGATGAGAGAAAGCTAAAACATTTAGAAGCAATAACAAGTATTGCGCAGGAACCACCTATGCGAATTCGCAATGTGAGCAAATAAAAGAGCGCTTGTAGGTAGCCGTTCGCTTTGTTGAAACTATGATGTGCTTGAAGGCATATGTTTGATGCAGCGAAAAAAAAAGAAATAAATAAAAAGGCCAGACCTGCGCGGAACACGCAGCACAGTCACAGCGAAAGTTGTAGGAGCGGCATTCCTAGATCCCCTTGTAAACTCTCTCGGGACGACTATTACAAGTGCAGTCCCAAGGGACCCCCTACGCCCTAAATGATCATAATTTTGCGAAGTAGGAATGTACCCACTATGCCATTAGTGATCATTCTGCGGAGAAGCGAGGCATCGGCTACACATCTGTGAGGCATTATGTGCCCTTCGTTGATGCTGTGGCTGAATCACGGCGATGAAGAATTATGACTGAGCCCTTTGTGGTGGGTGAAAAGCCCTAAGCCATCATCTCGTTACGCAAAATCGAATTGGGCGACGCCTGGTAGTTATTTGACTCTCCTACCACGCTATATAACATCTATTAATGCGATTGCTTGTTCGACATGACGCCAGTATAGGATCTTTTTGCGAAGGATTTTCACGCACCGGCGTGCCACGCAGGTGGCGTGAAATTCAAATCCGGCTTTATTCTGGATATTTCTACCTCATTGTGCGCGATAGCGGTTACGGACACCGGTGGCGGCGGCGGCGGACAACTACGCCACCAAACCTTGCTGTTGCTATCTCACAAAAAATTTTTGCTGTCATATTTAGGGGCAGTTCTTCTCGCTTTGTCGCAAAAGTCCGCATGCGCGCATGGACACATACACACGCACGCACGCGCGTTTGTATGTGTGTGTGTGCGTGTGTGTGTTCGCCTGATTAAGTTTAGTGCGCACGTGTCCAGTGGGAGGCAGCACCTCTCCAGTTCAAACCCTCGAGACAACCTGCGTGACGTGAGCGCAACGGGCTTTTTTCTAAACAAGGAAACCGTAACACCAGCGGGTGTTGCAAGTTACCCAGTTTCACGTCTTCCTCATTCAATCTTCATTCCAACGAGCATTTCCAACAAACAGTAGTCACACGTATCGCGTGCTGCACACATGCTTCCTGTCCTATTTGATGCGAGACTCGGAAAGAATGCCCGAAGGTTGAGGATTGCGATTTTGCGCGAAACGTGCAGCGTTCTACCCATTTTCTTCCTTCAACCGGGCGCTTGATGCACTTCGGAGATTCAAGAAAAACAAAAAGTTGAGCGATGAGAAGGCAGATAGGTTTGCCTGCTGTAAATTTCTCTAGCCAGAAGCTTAGAGCTAGGAGAAGGCGACGACTGTAAGAAAGGGGGAACGGACAGGTGTTCTTATCCACAAAGGGAATAGCCAAAGCACACAACGAGTAAGTCTGCTCGCATGGCTCGAATCCAGGCCCATGAAGTCTCGCGAATTGGTATGACTATGAAGTTTAGTCCCTTCTTTTTCATCCTCCATGCGGCTGCGTGGCGGTTTTCCTAATCCGTGTCCATACGTTATAAGGAATCAGCTAAGATCAAGAAAACAGACGGAGCCTTCCTAGGTGTATGGCACTGTGTGCCTGCGTTGGTATGCGTGGGTCGGAATGTGCCTTGCGCTCCGGTGTCTGCAACGCGACACGTAAATTCAAATCTGGCATGGTTTGCCCATCTTGCTCCGTCTCATTTAAGCCATACGCCCTATCCATCAAGCGGCAGAATAGAAGAAACGACGACTTGGGGCTCTTAAAAGACCCCGTTCAGGGAAATCTACGGAAATGCCACGTATACTGGTAATCTTGCGAGTGTCATTGCGGCTTACTGAGATATGACTGATGGTTTAGGGTTATGACGATGCAGAGAAAATTCACAAGCTTATTATGGTGCACGCTTTACAGGCAAATAAATAAAAACTGCATGGCTATAAGTTATTTCATATTACTGAGTTCAAAGTACCTTTTTTTTTTTTTCAGGTTAGGCGATATTCAAATGTGCAGACATCATCTTGTTCTGACTAGTTTATTATTCGTTATTCAATGTGTCAGCCTAATTTAGTGGGCATTGTTGTGGTGGGTCTCATGGAAGTTAACTGCTGCCATAATCAGATGTAGAGGTGTGCACGGGCTCCGGGTAGCCCGAAAGCCCGAGCCCGACCCCGCCCGCGGGCCGGGCTCGGGCGGGCCGACGTATTTTCACCTCGGGCCCGGGCCGGGCTCGGGCTACTTGGAGTTTTATCGGGCCGGGCTCGGGCCGGGCTCGGGCCCTGCGCATAGCCCGACTCAAGCCCGAAATATAGCGAATGAGAGGGAATTGTTTTCCAGCACGAATACAGCGCCTTTTCCGCGGCCGCCCTTTACCGCTTTTCCTTTCCATTCGCTACTTCAAACAAAAGGGGAGCAGGTAAAGCACTGCCTCTGTTGCACTCCGACAAACAGAGAAGTAACACCACTTGAGCTAGTGACGGCGCCACGCGACTGTTCGCGTTAGATTTAAGGCCAAATCCCATATGAGTGAAAAGCCACGCGATAGCGACGAGCGACCCGACGTAGCTCGTCTTCGTGCAAGCTGACGCTAGCATGGGCATACCCCATACACGTGACGGCGACAAGTGCAAGCAGCGAACGTAACTTTAGTTCGGCGGGCTACATAATGCAAAATCGCCGAACTTCGTTAAAGCCGGAATCGTTGGACTGCTTGCTGTTTTTGCATGGAAATTTGTAATCTGTGTAATAGAGACTGTTTGATCATATTTGATATGCTCAATAAAATGCCAAATTACCGGAAAACGATGTTTTCTTTGCGCAGCGAACCTTCACAAAGCCGGGCCGGGCCGGGCCGGGCCCGGGACTGTGTTTTCGTACGTCGGGCCGGGCCGGGCGGGCTCGCAGCCCTTTGCCGTCGGGCTCGGGCGGACCTTCGACAAAGTCAGCGGGCCCGGGCCGGGCTCGGGCTCGGAAATACGGCCCGTGCACAGCTCTAATCAGATGCACGAATGGCGGAGTAGTCACCAGTCACCTGGCTGGTACATTAATCGCTTCAGGAAAACTGTGAAGATTAAGCAACTCGTAATATTGCTTCCATTTAATCACTCCCATTTTGCTTGTAGTGATTCATCAAGCAATACTGTGCCACCTGGTTATGTGCTGTTGTAATTCAGCCAGAACATAATATCCTTAGTTATTAGGGTGAACGCACTAATAACTGAGTAGAAACGTGAGTAGAAACATAAGCAGAAAAATCGAGCGACCGTCGTGAACACACACACACACACACAAACTCAGTAATAAAACTCGGTAGAAGTCATGTGATACTCAAGTGAATGAATGAAAGGTACAAAATTCACATGACCTCAGTGTCACATGACTTCATCAGTGACGCTGTCCTGTGACGTCATCTTGACACCACAAATCGTCAAAATTTTGTGGAATCATCATGGAGTCATCAGTGACGTCCCGATTGGCGTCGTGCAATGACTTCATCTGATGACACCCTCTCTTGTTCAAATTGGGGCCGATAGCGGGGGTAGTGATACACAAGGTGGGCTGGAGAAAGGTGAAAGGTTCAGGGGAAATCGGACTCCTTAAATTACCTGACACCGAATAAATTCGACACCATTAAATCACGGCGTCGTAATTTAATGAGGGTCTCGTGAGAGCATAAGCTTTCGCCTGCGCTCACCTTAACGTTGCCTAAAGGGGCTGTCAATTTTTATTCAGTAGTTTGATCTGCCTCGTCTTACAAGCAAGGCTACACGATTAAGCGAGAGGCTTTTCTGTATATATGTGTATTTGTGACTGTACGTATTATTTGCGTGTACATGTGATCATTGTATATATCATAATCACTCGACAGCTGGGGTAGCAAGCCAGGCGATAAACCAGGCAAACATCTCCGGGAATTTCATTAAAGATTATCATGTCTCTCTCCAGGGGCTCAGAAAATAAGACCCAGCAGTTTAGGCAGAGGTTAGGAATAATTAGTGATCCAATCATACCAACAGCGCGTGCGCACGTTCGGTTGCGTATAAGCGATTGCGAAACTTTCACCATTGCCTAATTAAAGCGGATAGGCTTCTGCCAGTATATGAGAGAGGCTCGCTGTTACTATTCGTTAAATATATCTTATTCCTGCAGGCAATACCGAACTCAATTTTGTTGATCACTCTGTGTGACTCACGATTCATGTAATCAAAGTTAAGCAGCTCCTAAGGAAAGAACTCTGTCTAGGTGCTGTGCTTTTCCGATAAGACTTATTCGCATGGGTAATTGGAGTTGTGCTCATTACTTTCCGATGGGATTTCTAGGTTTAGCCGCTCTACAGGTCGAGGAGATGAAAGAACCATTCTGGCAAGGCAGCGACACGTGTTGCTGTCTCTCCAAAGCAACCTTATCGCTATCTTTCGTTATTGGTTTTGTGCCTTAAACGCGCTTAACGAAGCAATCAAGTCAATATTCACAAACCAACCACATCTTTTGTCCTTCTTATGTGTTCTCTTTTAACTCGCCACGGTGCTGTAGCGGTTATGGGGCTCGACTCGACTGCTAACCCAAAGGTCGCGTGATCGAATCCCGGCCGCGGCGGCCGCATTTTTCGGTGGAGGTGAAAATGCTTGAGGCTCGTGTACTTAGATTTAGGCGCACGTTAAAGGGGTCATGAAGCACCCCTTGGGCTTGTTGAAAAAACACATCCTGCGGAAAGCTGACACGGCTATGAACTGCTCTGAAAAATATTACAGTCGTGCGCGCCGTGTAAAGGCCACAAGTGGAGCGCGAAGTTGCCGTTTTTCCAGGCACCCTCTTTTCAAACAGAGGCCGGTTCTCACTCTCGTCGGTGGGCGGGGCGTCTGCACGTTGACGTCGCGGATCTGCCAGTTTACGTCGCAAGAGACATAGCATGCTTATTGCCCGATAGCCGACGTAAATCGAGAGCGGCGTTCGGATCAGATGCGCTTCTTGCCACGGGGTGCCGCCACTTGCCGGCGCCGCACTCCTCAGTACATGGTAGCCACACTCGCGCACGCGAATCACAGCGGGAGAGTGATCGCGTTTCATGACGCGCGCTGACGTAACTTCTTTCCCCCGTGCCATCCCTCCCTGTCTAGCTTCCAGTGCGCTCGTCGGGACGAGAAAAGAGAGAAAGCGCTGAGAGCGTGCGCCAAACCCCCGTAACCCCGCTCATTCTTGACGGATTCGAGAAATTTTTGCGGCAATCGATTCAGGAGGCAGTAGACTCCGATACTGGGGTGATTAGATCATTACTTGGAAAAGTGGTTCATGACCCCTTTAAAGAACCCCAGGTGGTTGAAATTTCCGAAGCCCTCCACTACGTTGTCCCTCATAATCACAACGTGGTTTTGGGACGTAAAGGTGGTGTCGTACAAAGTGCGGAACAGGGACCGCAATAGCGGTGTTTGTGGTATTCGAACTTTATGGCGATGTGACATGTTGGCATAAGGCGGCACGTAAGAAAATTAGTTTTCTAGATAGAAAAGCTGAGAGGGTCCCTAATGCAGTCGGCTATGACGATTCGAAGGCCACAGCCATCCGGTGCGGCTACTTTACCGTGCACTTTATATCGACGTCCCGCGTTCACTAATGAACGTTGACTAGCTAGGGTTTGCTAATCAATTTTCACTAATCTGGCTTTACTAATTAGTTTTTCATTGATTAGTGTTTATCAATCAGCGTTCAATTATAAACTTTCACTGATTAACCCAGCACTGACTTAATCTGCTTTGATTATCGTCACAGTTAACTTTCCCAGCTAAGTTCCACTAATGAAACCTTCACTAGCTAAATTTAACTAATTAACTCATTACACACTTAATTTGCTTTTAGTACCAACACATACAGTCATGCTTTCACTCGTATTCGTGTGGCTTTCCCTTCATTAGAGGTCACGTGATCTTGTTTTCTTCCCTTGTGACCGTGAACGCTGATGAGTTCAGTATTGAAGAAATGAGCGTGGTGACGCTCAACTCATTTAGGATAAGGAAATAAAAAAAGCCTTGCAAAATATTTACTGCGTCGTTATTTGAATGGGTAAAAGGGGCTAGACGTATAGCCTTTGTATTTATAGTTGCCGTTCTGTATCCCATTTCCCATAGAGAGAGTGTTGATTCGAAAGGAAATGTTGGCACTTACCACTAATGTAAATCCGTTGTTATTTGTTTACCTCATTTTATTGCGATAGCAATTATATGGAAAGTCTCGTCTGGATTTTGCCGTCACCGTCGCCACCGTCATGCACCGTATATATATATATATATATATATATATATATATATATATATATATATATATATATATATATATATATATATATATATATATATATATATAAAAGCCCCAAAGAAGAATAATTCAGAAAAATGCTTCCGGAGCGCGGAATCGAACCAGGGACCTCTTGCTAACCACTACGCCACGAAACGCAGATCCTCTACGTAGCTAACGGCGAGCGTTATATACACACCCTTCACCGCAGGAAGGACTCAAAGACGGCAGGCGATAATAAGCGCTTCTTCATTACCAGCAAAATGGCGCTAGGAGCGCGACGGGCGCATTTAAAAGTCGTCGGCGAGCTCGCTCGCTTCTTCTTATACTTGCGCAGGGAGAACCTTGCCCTTCCGCTGTCTGCTATGCGGTTTTCTCGTGGTGAGGGGAAGAGGGATGTTTCAAGCTTTCAGCGTGATGTCCGCGCTCATGTTACGGAGCGTACGAAAGTCACTCGAGCTCAAGGGACGCCGCTAAACGAACAAACAGTAGATGAGCGCGAACTATCAAGTGTCACAGCTCGACACTTGAAGCACGCTATTGACAACAGGAGCGCTGCTCCTGCAACAGGAGCGCTGTTCAAACTGAGAGTATCCATTGGCGAGCCTGACTTCGTATAGCATTACGGTTTCTTGCTATCGCATTCATTGCTTCGCCCTTGCGGCGAAACTGTGACTTTTTTATTGATGCAAATAAAATAAATGATTGAATTTACTTTCGATGTTCTCACAACCCCCCCCCCCCCCCCCCCCCCCCCCCCCATTACCAGTGTCCGTAAGCCTGAAACATCAATAATCATCCTCGCGCGGAGTAATGACTTCGGACACGCGAAGGAGTTCGACAAACACGTACAGCAGAAAAGCTCTCTTTGTGTTCTTTGTGTCCATCTTTATTTCCGTTTTTATTTAGGTGCACGTTAAAGAACCCCAGGTGGTCGAAATTTCCGGAGCCCTCCACTACGGCGTCTCTCATGATCATATCCTGGCTTTGGGACGTTAAACCCCGGATATTAATATTATTACGAGTATTTCTGATGAAATATGTGTAGCTCATGTGAATGTGTTGCTTTTTCGTCATTCTTTTCTTTCGTATGTCAAGTGGTGACGGTGTTTTTGACAGTAATATGGCTTTCATAATTTCATTATAGGGCTACGTTGTTCGCACTTTTATGTCGAACATTGCATATTATACACACGTGAAATGTATATGCGTGTTATAGACTAAATAAGACAATTGCCATTCGCCTGTTTTCACGTACCTGCCATGAACCTGTCTCCATCTGGCGGGCTTTCGCAGAACTAATTTTCCATATTCGTTACGTCATACGTTCGTGTACTGCATGTTGTACACGTTTGTAACTCATGAATAATGTGCGGGGAACCGCCACGGCGGTCTAGTGGTATGGCGCTCGACTGCGGAACCGAAAGTCGAGGGATCGAATCCCGGCCGCGACGGCCGCATTTTCGGTGAACGTGAAAAGGCTTAGGGCCTGTGTACTTCGATTTAGATGCACGTTAAATAACTCTATAGGTGGTCGAAATTTCCGGAGCCCTCCACTACAGCGTCCCTCATAATCATATCGTTGTTTTTGGACGTAAAACCCCAACAACTATTATTAATATTATTATGAATAGTGTGCTTTGCGCACATGCAAGTTATATGAGTGTCAGAGTGTAAAGCATCGTATAGGCACTACACTAAAGCACCGTGAAACAACGAGAAGTCGGTACGAAATTCTTACGCCAACAACTCGTTTTCATTATATCAGCTGGGTGTTTTAGCAGTGACGGTAATACCGTAAACCGTTTACGCTATGGTACTACACTATTAATCAGGTCCTGGCTAAATGCTGGCTATATCCAGGCAACTAGACAAAAAATGTCCGGTTTCCTGGCTATATCTAGCACTTTAAGTGGGACCTGATTAAAAGTGTACCATAGCGTAAGCGTCCTCGTCTGTTCTGTGTTCTTTGTTCGCAGATTGCGCTTGAGCTCTCGTCATGACCCACCAACTATACTCTAAGAAAAAAAAAAGAGTATGTGTGACTCCTTTCGGGGAGTCTTGACTTGCCACGTGTATGACTATCTTTAAAGAGACACGCTCTCTTGTGGGTCACACGACTCTCCGAAGAGAGTATAATGATCTCCAAAGAGAGTTGACGTGCCTCTTTAAAGAGAATCATATACGTGGCAAGTGAAGGCTCCCCGAAAGGAGCCAAAATACTCTTTTTTTTCTTAGAGTGTAGCCCAAGCCACCACTATTCTATGGTATTACCGTTCCGTGTTCATTGCAGATTGATCCAAAACCCTTCTAGCGGCGCGAGTTGCTCAACGCGTAGGGTAACATGATAACTTGATTTTAATGGCTAATACACGTCTTGCAGATTGAAATAACGATGTGCCGACCACGACGGTGCTGCATTTCCATACAGTTAAAACCGGCACTACTAAAAAAATCCTAAGAGGAAAGAAAAAAAAGGAAACCGTATGGTTTATCCAATATCCGGGAAAATACCGAAACTTCGAAACAGATACGTACCATATTGAACACGACGACGTCATTATATGCGGAAATGACGCAGAGCACGTGGTAGCGTCCCGAATGCAAATGTCTTTCATGTCGCAGCATGAACCAGTTTGTAGGGAGCTTTGAGAGCGTCGCTGCATTCTCGTATGCACTGACATTACACTACAGAGGGCGTTGCCAGCCTTTCTTCATTTCTACCTTAGCAGTCTCTCCTCATTACGCTATGTGAAGCGCTCCCTTCTTTGAAGACACTCCACCATACGTGACCTGTCTTTGCTTCGGCAACCTCATTAGGCGGGAGAATGCGGTGCTCAGTTTCTCAAACGCTCGAACAACTCAACCAATGGAGGGTACCTCACCCGTGGAGTTTGCTTCGTATACCATCTCTTGTATAGTATTTGACGATATTTTCTTTCAAAACGCGGCACAAAAGAACAAAAGAAAGAAAGAAAGAAAGAAAGAAAGAAAGAAAGAAAGAAAGAAAGAAAGGGTTATAGCTTCCCTCGACGCAAACAACAATCAGTAGGGAAGAGGGGCGGGATTTGTCGGTATAACCTTGCGGCAACTTTCGCGTTTTAAGTGCATTTTCACATTGCTATGTATGTTAAGAATCATCAGATATAGCGCGATTTGCTCACATGCACCTACTTGAATAAAGTACAGTCATGTTCCTTTAGTAGAAATCGTTCGAGGGGTGTTTTGTCCGCAAGTAGGACCACGTATTTCTGAACTGCTTACAATATTAAGAAACCTGATGCTTAATTATTGAATATGGAAGCCTGATTATGTTTACTGAAGGACTATATCCATTCCATGGAAGTGAACGAATGTGTGAATGCACTGCCGCAATACCTGCAGATGGCAGTTTGCATCTTGAAGAAAAAACAAACTGCGATTACTCTGCTTGTTAAACATTCGTAATTAGAGCTCTGCTTTTTTGTTTTTACTCGGCTCATGGTAATGACCGTCGCTGGGGTGTTTGCTTTCAAGTCGAGAGCGTCTGGCGAAGTGCAGACGCAAATGTTTGCGTCTGTCGTCTGTCGTCAGGCGCTAATCAACGGATACAGGGCTGCCAAGATGAAAATAGCCGGCAAGCAATCGTTGAAAATAATTACGCGTTCTGTGTTATTTTTCTAAGTGTTTTATTCTAACGAGCTTTCCGGCAAGTTCTTATTCTGAAGTGACACTCAGCGCACGTCACATATATATATATATATATATATATATATATATATATATATATATATTTATTTATTTATTTACAACATACTGCAAGCCCACATGGGCCCAGGCAGGAGGGGTAGTTTGCAATACAAAACACAGAATTCAAAAAGGCGAAAAATATACAAATAAATGCTTACATTTCAATTCCAGTGTTAGAATATCAGTAATCAATCAGGTCAATTGACTCAACTGAATCAATCAATGATAATGGCAGTGTGTTCCATTCGTTAATAGTGCGAGGAAAAAAAGAAAACTTGAAGGTGTTAGTTCTTGTGTGATATGGAGTTAAAGATTCAGGATGATGATGTCTGGTTGGTCTTGTTGATAACGGGCGTAGATATGGACCAGGGTGAAAAGAGAGCTTGTTATTTTTCAGTAGAAAAAGAAATTTAAGCCGGAGTATTTTACGTCGTAATTTCAAAGTTTGTATTCCATGAGTGTGCATGAGAGCTGTTGGCGAATCGGTAGTACGGAATTTAGAAAAAATAAATCTGACAGCTTTACGCTGAACCATTTCAAGTGCGTTAGTACTGTGGTTGGTGTGGGGATCCCAGACGGTGCAAGCATATTCTAACGTAGGCCTAATTAGTGCTTTATATACATGAAGCTTGGTTTCTGGGGGCGCCTGTTTAAGTTTGTGTCGCAGAATACAAAGTTTGCGAAAAGAAGAAGCACAAATGTTAGCGATATGAGAATTCCAACTGAGGTTGTTAGTTATTGTCACACCCAAATATTTGTATTCGTTTACCTCAACTAGGGGATTACCTGGAAGACTGTAAGAGAACAGCCGTTTATGTATTTTCTTTGTTATATGCATATATACTGTTTTGTTTCATTTAGCTTCATGCCCCATTGTTTACACCATGATTGAACGTTATGGAGGTTAGTATTCAAAAGTTCCTGATCTTCTCGACAAACAACCTCATGATACAGTATGCAGTCATCTGCAAATAAGCGAATTTGAACTGGCTCTGTAATAACGTTAACGATGTCATTAATAAAAATTAAGAATAGGAGCGGTCCCAGTACACTACCTTGTGGTACCCCCGAAGCAACTGGCAAACTACGCGAGTGGTGACCATTAACAGACACTGATTGGGTGCGTTTGTCTAAGTAGGCAGAAATCCAATTAATGATGAAAGAGGGGAGGCCAATGTATCTTAGTTTGCAAAGTAACTTTTCATGCGAAACAAGGTCGAATGCTTTCTGAAAATCTAGAAAAATTACGTCAGTTTGACCAGGTTTGTCAAGAACGCTGGCAAAACTGTGAATTACAGTGGTTAGTTGTGTGACCGTAGAAAAACCCTTCCTGAATCCATGCTGAAATGAAGAAAGAATGTTGTTGTTTGTTAAAAATTTAGTTATGTAATTTGCAACAATATGTTCAAGAATCTTACAGCAGGAAGAAGTGAGCGATATTGGACGATAGTTTGTAATCAGTGCAGTGTTCCCTTTCTTGTGTACGGGCACCACACGTGCCGTTCGCCAGTCATCCGGTAGATGTGAAGATGACAAAGATGCACGAAAAATGCATGCGAGGAATGGGGCGAGTGCTTCAGAATATCGACGAAGGAATGCATTTGGAATTCCATCAGGACCAGATGATGCTTTTGTCTTCAAGTTAAGAAGCATAGCGACAATACCTGGTAGCGATACAATATCTTCGTAGTCTGAGCAACATACAGGGTTAAGAATAACTGTTTCTGAAGAAGCGGAAAACACACTGTGAAAATACACATTAAAATGTTCTGCAATGGCATTCTTGTCATCAATTCGAACGCCACCGATTAGAATCTCGTTAACAGACTTTTTTTTTCTATTTAAGAAATCCCAGAACTTCTGAGGGGATTCCCTTAGAAAATTTGGTAAGCTATGCTGAAAATAATGCCATTTAGAACGTTTTATTGTTTCACTAAGGGCAATTCGAGCAGTATCAACAATGTTTGTAGACGCTCTTCTTTTCTTAAGGCGCTTAAGCTTTCTTTTTAAGTGCAAGACTTCTCTCGTTATCCAGGGATTTGATTTTTTTGTTTTCTTAGCTTTATTAGGTATGAAATTATCGAGACAATGAGTGCAGATCTGTTTAAATTGAACCCACAGAATTTCAACATCCGAACCTTGAAAATTGTTAAACACTAGCTCAAGATAATCCAAAACGCTCTCATCCCTGGCACGAGAAAAGTCTTTAACAATAGAGATTTCGGGGGGCGCATTACAGGGTTTATCAATGCTAAACGATAATAACACCATAGAATGATCGGAAATACCGGGATTCACAGACACTGTGAATTCTTCAATAGACCTAGCAACAAAAACAAGATCCAAAATGGAAGAGGATGCATCACAAACTCGCGTAGGCTCTGTTACCACTTGTTGCACATCCAGGTTTAGCATAATATCAAGCAAAGATCCAACATCCGTACATCGACCAGTATTCGAAAATGGATAGTGCCAGTCAACAGAAGGTAAGTTAAAGTCACCTGCAATGATTACGTCATTACTTGAAAATGACCGTAAGTGGTCGCATAGATCATGCAGAAATTGAGATGGTGCATCGGGAGGTCGATAAACAGCAGACAACAAGAAAGTGCGCCCTGAGCAGAACACTTTCAAAGTAACGCTTTCGTGGTTATCTATCTGACGTACCAGTGACGCTAGAATTCCATATTTTATCAAAACAGCCACACCCCCGCCTCTAGTAGAGCGGTCACGGCGAAATACTTGATATGAGGGCGGAAAAACATCAGTATCGTCAATGTCATCCCGAAGCCAAGTCTCCGTGATAACAACAATATGGGGATCATAACATAACAAGATAGCTTCTAGTTCAGTTGATTTGTTGACGATGCTACGCACATTTATGTTAATAAGTTTGAGTCGATTTGCAGAAGTGCGCACCGGTCAATCATTTTTAGGATTACGATGAAAGGAAGGCACCTTTACTCTAGTCTGATCATTTTCGTCCCAAGTGAAGAGCTCCCCGTTGACACGCAGTTTATCATTAATAAGTGAAACATTCTTTCCTTGTTGTCTTTCATCCTTAGAACTTGCCCATAATAGTATATATATATATATATATATATATATATATATATATATATATATATATATATATATATATATAAAAACTTCGTACTACAATATAGGAAACAAAACAAATATTTATTTTACCCTGACAGTTTCGGCTGGAGGACCGGCCTTCCTCAGAGGATTTAAGTGAAATGAAACGGCTATGGCCGAACCCGCTGCACAAGGGCCGCCCACCCAGTTTGGGAGCCAGACGATACTCAAACGAGGAAAGTATCTTACTTATTTTCAATACTGCAGCCCAGCGCGTATTCCAAGCAGGAGGCAAAATACAAAGGGCGTCGTAGTACGGTAAGACAGCAAGATGAAGCAAGTGCATATCGGCAACGTGTAAAGAACAACGCCGTTCACGAACACAATTATTCCACCAGAGTTGCTCACAGTTCTGATAATCTTAGCTGACACTCTGAGTCGGCTGTCACGTACGCCGTTGCTTGATAAGCAGGACCGCTCACATGCCATCTCATTCTCTGGTTACTACAAGAATTTAGCGAGGAAAATTGTACCCACACAAGAAAGAGATACAACAGGCAACATCTCATGTGTTCTGCAGAATACGTTGCATTGGAAATGGTTCTTGTAGCCGGATGCTTAGCTGAAATAAACGGACGTTCCTGGTGCAGCCGAGATGCCGAATTCGAATCGGAAGGTTCAGCCTTCTAGGTGTTATCTTCATTTCGTTACCGTACGGCCCAGTACTCCTTCTGCCCGTTGATATTACCAGACCTGCAACTCATGAATTTATTCACGGTGCCCCTTCTGCAGGCACCTGTTCACGCATCGCTGTGGACAAATGGCTGTGTTGATGCGCTTTCGTAAGGGCAAGGTCCTAGCAAGGTGTTGTA
Organism: Rhipicephalus sanguineus; assembly: GCF_013339695.2. NCBI lineage: Eukaryota > Metazoa > Arthropoda > Arachnida > Ixodida > Ixodidae > Rhipicephalus > Rhipicephalus sanguineus. The sequence continues at coordinate 9,957,788 of NC_051185.1, read as the reverse complement.
TTGTTGCAGCAACACAGAGTATTGCCTCGTGGATTTAATCAACTGTTTGATGAATGCTGCTGCATTAGGTGCCTTGAAATTCTTTACGTGGACGTTGTCAGATGTAAGTAAAAAATGCGACCAGAATATGGAGTTCTGTTTCAGTGAAGTAACCTGTGTTGTCCGGAAGAAGGTTCCACATACATAGATCGGTTGTTTGAAGTCCTTTCACGCACATCTACCTGAAACCATGCTTAAAGATGCGGGCCACCGTCGTCACAGTGCTTAAACGAAGTTCCAGGTTGATGTGAGTTCTGGAGTGCTTTGCTATGCGAGACTGTTCAGAATAACAGTATCTGTTTCACTTTGACTCCGTTACCTGTATTTATGATGTTTAGTTAAGAAACCAACTTCAGCGTAAGTCGAAATTTTTAGAACCGTGTCCACTGGAAACGCGGAATGCGTTTAGTCATTGTTGTGAGAAACATCGTTCTATTACGGCAATAGAAAAACATTTCCCAAAACCTTTCTTCCACATGGGAAAAACGGCGTGTACTGAGATCAGTATGGTAGATCGCCCCCCAAGATAAGCAAGAGAGAGATATAACGAGAGGGCCAACAAAGTCAGCAACGTTAATAAGAAGATATCTGCAGTTGGCTACCCTTAACGTGGGACAGAAAAAGGTGTATGGAAGAACGAGCAGGAGAATAGTCATTGAAGGCGCCATAAATTCTTGACGAAGCAGGCAATGTCCAGCTAACACGCTAAAGCATTATCCTATGCACAGTTACGGTGTCTTTCAGTCCGGTCTCTCTAAGGAAATGCACCAAAGCTTTTATGGCCACTAGCGCTTAAGTCCGCGTCGACTAGTACCCAAAAGCTTTGCTTTTGTGTGTGTGTGTGTGTGTGTGTGTGTGTGTGTGTGTGTGTGTGTGTGTGTGTGTGTGTGTGTGTGTGTGTGTGTGTGTGTGTGTGTGTGTGTGGGTTTGATGTGTGTGGGCTGTTTTCCAACTTACCAAGTGCGGCTGAGAGCGCCGCTGTTTGATGGCTAAAACGAGGGCACTCGCAGAGAAAGTTTGCTATTGTTTCGCTGTACCCGTATAGTCCACGTACCTGGCCATTATAGTCGGTTACAACCTGCGTTACCGAAAAAAAGTAACTAAAGACGTTACTCGTTACGCTAACAAAAAAAATCAAAGCATTACCGCGCTGCGTTACCCATAAAAAAGTTAACGCGTTACCGTTACCGAAAAAAGTAACGGACGTTACTTCTGCCGTTACTCCATAATCAGAAATTTTAATCATTGCATCTTCGATGCAGGAACCCACAGTAAGAATTTCATAAATCCCAGTGTATTGATTTAACGAGAATAATTTGCACAAATGTGCCGTTTCTTGGCAATACAGTATACAGGATGTTTCAGCTAAAAAACACCAAGTATTAAAAAACTAAGCATAGGCACTACGCGTCTACAGTTAGTGCAGTATTGTTCTGAGCCATATAGAGCACGTCAGAATATGTTTTCAATCCGCCAAGCTCGGCAAACAACAAAGATTACTTAATGAACTTTTTAAATAGTAACTCTAGAGAAAAGTTTTCAATACAAAAGTTGTAGCGCTTGTTCAGGAACATCGAATTTTTCAAGCTTTGATAAGATAACTCCCCTGCTTAATTTTTTTCCGGCCTTTCTTTAAAGCGCGCGAATTTTTTAAAATACCACGTGACTGCCGCCAAACTCGCGGCGCTTTTAGAGCCCTCAAATGTAAGTTAAACGAATTATCAAAGGCTGCTATCAAAGGGTACCGAGACAGTCGTTGATCTACAGTTGGCGATGTTGTTGAGAATGCATCTCCGAAGAAGTCATCGTTGAGCTAAGGCAGGCCGCTTTACCCCGAGTCTTAATATCCGCATGCCAAGAAAATCTCGACAGCTCGCTTTTGTCGGTTACTAGGAGCGCATTTCGCTTCGATTCATCGACGATCGATGACAACTAGAACCGCGATAGCACGGCAGCTGAAACTAACAGATCCATTTAGGAAATTTCGAAAATTTCCTCTCAAATGCAATCTTCCCCGCGCAACAAAGGACCCCACGCATGGTCGCTTTGTCAACGGTTGGCGGGCCGACAGCAGTCCGCCACTGCGACGAAATAACATCGGGGAGAGCTCTGGTAAAATAGCTCCTACGAGACGAAAACAATTTCTGTAAAGTTCTTGTGATCATTGGAAGAAAAAGTAACGAGTAACGTCACACCTCGCGTTACCGAAAAATGGTAACGTAAGTACGTTACCCGTTACAGTTCCGAAATATTACCGAGTACGTCACTAAGTTACTGAAAAAAGTAAAGCGTTACTGGTAACGCCGTTACTTGTAACGCGTTACCGCCAACACTGCTTACAACCTAAGCATACATACAAGCTTCGCGCGCAAAGCCTCGACGAGCTTGTCAATCACTTATGTGAGATAGTCGCACAAGCTGGTTTCCTATCGAACAGTAATTACTTTTTCTTTGTTAATGTAAATAACACGCATATTGAAAACTAAAGGTTCGTTCTTCCTGCTTAAAATAAGATCTTTGACTAAACAGTCAAATCTTTGAAGAAATTGGCCAGGACGTTCAAGTCGTTGACTTGAAACCAGCGACACGAACATGTGTCTGTATGGGTACACCAACTATCGAAATCACGCGTAAGTTTTTGACGTCATGGAAATGAGCGAATGTGATTGGGTGGGAAAGTAATGGCGGGGGGTTGCGCTTGTATTTATCCTTGGGTTGTAAGCGAGTGTAGTTATTCAAAAGAGAATATTTATCCGATAAGTACCTTGCTCAACACAGACATGTGGTGCGCATAGTCCCGCAGCGAAGCCGAAAAAAAAAAAAACGCCAGGCCTGCGCTGAAACCGCAGCACAGTCACAGCGAAAGCTGGAAGAGTGGCGTTTCTAGAGCCCGTTGTAAGTTCTCTTGGGGCTACAATACAAGTACACTAGAAAGGTACCCACTACGCCATAAATCACAATTTTTGTGAAGTTGGGAAGCACCTACTAAGCCATTATTCGTCATTCTGCGGAGAAACGATGCACCAGCTACACGTCTGTAAGGCATATGTGCACTTTGTTGACGCGACGACTGATGACGATGAAGAATTATGGCTCAGCCCTTTGTAATGGGTTGGAAGCTTTAAACGGCCCACCAGTTATGTAATTTGCATTGGGTGACGCCCGGTCGCTATTTCCCTCTCCCGTCATGCTGTATAACATACGTTGACGTGGGAGAGAGACGGGGGGGGGGGGCAAAGAACTTTACTGAGACCCCGAGGAAATGGATCATGCGCTTATGGGCTTCCTTGGCAACCAATACAAGTGCACTTGCGAGGAACCCACTACGCTATAAATCATTGTAATTTTTGAGAAGTAGGACAGCAGGCACTGTGCCATTTGTCATCATTCTACGGAGAGCCGTGGTACCTGCTAAACGCATGTAAGACATTATGCGCACTTTGTTGATGCTGTGCCTGATGACGACGAAGAATTATGGCAGAGCCCTTTGTAATGGGTTGGAAGCATTCAACAACCTACTCGTTGCGCAATTCGCATTGTGTGACGCCTGGTTACAGAATTCGCGTTGTGCGACGCTTGGTGCTTATTTTACTTTTCTACCACGCTATATTGCATATGCTAATGTGGTTCCTTCCCGACATGAAGCCTGTATAGGACCTTTTTGCAAAGCAGTTTCAAGCACCGGCATGGCTCAGAAGTTGAATACTGGGCTCCCACGCCAGAGGGCCCAGGTTCGAACCTCGTTCCATGCTGGAATTTTTTTATTTCGTTTTTTTTCTTATTTCGAGCGATACTGGTTACGGACACCGGCGGCGGCGGCGGCGGCGGACAACTACGGCGCCAAAAACGGCCGGTGAAATGATCTCATAACAGCTTTCGCTGTAAAAACAGAGTCGATTGCGAATACTATGCACCCTGTAACATAACGCGGACGTCTTTTTCCGGGCAGCGGGGCACGTGCCCATCGTGCCGCCTCCCGACCACGCCCTCTGTATGCACCAAATCTAACTCGATTTGCATGCTCTTCGAAGTACATCTTCGCAATCGAAGATAACAGGGTGCGAGATTGCTTTCTCCTCACTGCCCGTCGACACCGTCCACGTTCACGTTTACTAGTAAGCGTGCTCTCGCGTGCCAAAACCGTTCGCTGCACATCCACGCCGCTTCACCTGCTAAACTTTCGTTCTAGAAGTTCCACCGGCCGCAGGGATCAATTGTAGGCATGCGATGGACAGGCACACACATTTCACGCCGGTAGCAGTCTGCTTTCTACAGCGTAGCTGTTCTAAGTCGAGCCTATCCCGCCTGCGTGTCTGTCCGGTGTCACGCTGGTCACGTGACGAGAAAGGGGGGGGGGGTGAATAAAGAAGTAAATGAAACGAAGTAATGATGATGCTCAAAATTATTATTACAATGATTATATAAATGAAGATGATGATCAGATGCTCGAAATTATGATGATGATGCTCGAAATGATGACGATGGTGATGTTTGAAGTGAGTATGATTATGCTCGAAATGATGATGATGATGATGATTCTTATTAAGGCAAATGCTTTGGATGTCTCATCAAACGCGAAAATATGTGACCGTCGCCGTCCCGCGGCGTCGGCGTCGGCGTCAACACGAGTGGGATAAAAATCATCACGTGATGACATCACCATATGACGTGACGACACGGATCGCCAAAATTTGTGACGACACAATGACTTCACTATGATGCCACATAACGTCCCGTTACATGATGACGTCGTAACATGATATCGTCGCTTGGTGAAAGGTGCGCCGATCACGGAGGTAGTGCATGTCCAGGTGAGCTGCAGAAAGATTCCAATGCCTCCGATCCTGGAGGCAGTGAAAAACCACGTTAGATGCAGGGAGCTTTGGGAGTGAGGTGCGGAGAATCACTACCTAGACTGAGAAGAAAAAGAGGCGATGGCTTTCGCCTTCGAATCGTATTGGGCGGAGATACAAGGGATCTTGTGACTTTTCTCATTGTACTTTTGTTCAAATGATTTTGTGCCAAAGTCAGGCAATGAAGAAAAAGTATAACTGCGTTACACACCCATGCCGAAGAAATTGAATATATCTGAACCGTATGAATGCCTTTACTCGCGGTGCAAAATAAATTTAGAAAGAGAATACCTTTTTTTAACGCTTCGTTCATCTTTTATCACAAGCAGCTCATTTTTTAAATTTAAACTATTTGGTTGGCCGTGCATGTAGCTACATCCGCAGTAGATTTCTTATTACAGTGAGAGAAGCGATTGATCCAGAACTTTATTTATTTTTTTACTAAGAAGTCATCACCCTACGTGTGCTGTGCGAGACGAGAATCCTCTGAAAATGATCATTGGCTGTAGACCTTGAAAGGGTAATCCAGATACCGTTTGCAAAAATTTATAATGTTGTTTCTCGACAATATACAACGTTGGTATAATTGGTGCAGATATGTCGATGTTAGTAACGAAAAGGATGAAAGCGTGGAGAGGCTTCATCAAGGAGTCGGAAAGACATCTTTTTTTTAAAGCTGCGCTGGTTGAATATTAAGAAGAAATCTTGTGGAGGAACTCATACTGCCCGTTAATTTGTGCGGCCCAACATAATATTCACATTTAATCCTGGAGAAGCTGCAAACTTCTATAAGGGTTGCACACGCATACACACAAATGCACGCACGCGCACACGCGCGCTACCCTGAACAAAAGAAACGAATACATAAATAATCGTTTTACTTCTAACTCGTTTTGTTTAGCTGGGACTTCACATGACGTCGCTATCAGATTTGATACACCATAACAGTCCGTGATCATATCAACTGCAGCCGTATAACTTGTCTGTTAGCTTTTGCCAGGTGCTTAGGAAACTCTCCTTCGCTTAGGTTTCGCGGATCTTCGCTTTCGAGTTCAATATCATATTCTATTATGTTGGAACAACACGACAAATGCAAATCGAGGGAATTATACGAGGGTACAGACTCAAATTATACATTAAGATGGAAGACGCAAAGTCCTCTCGAATATTATATTGGAGCTAAACACAATCCAGTGGCATGTCAAACATTAGCCGCAGAGAAAAAATCCTCGTTGCCGGCTTCCCTTCACCGTTAGGACCGAAATAAAATCTTCTTTCTTTCTTTATGAATAGTTCGGTGTCTATAATGAAATTTCGAGAGCCAATGTTCTGTTTTCGAAAGGCTGGACATTATTACTTTGACTTTACGTCCGAGAACGCTGAGCGATTCGAAACGACCGGCTTCATATTCATTTCGTAATTTAGCTTCTTAAAGATGTGCAAAATGTTGATATGAGTCCAGAAAGAGAGAAGAGACTATTCGATGAGTAGGGTCGCATTGAGAACATAATGACGTCCATAATGCCTCGTAAAGACTTCAATCGGCCTCACGAAAATGGGCTGAAGGTAACTTCCGTTGCTTTGAACGTTCATGAGAATGCTGCAGTTTTCTCGATCCCGAAACACTAATTAAACCATAATATTTGACTGCCCGTTGCATTACGCAGATCTTAATTACATTTGCACATCATTTTCAACTCGCATTCTTCGATATTCCCACAGCCCTATTTCAGTCTGGATGAAAACGCACTGCGCTCGAACTTGCTAGGGATTTAGTGAATTGCTACAATTTCATCAACTGTGAAACCCTTACCCCCTGCGCCCGCCTATGCCCGCCAAGTAAGAAAGAAAGATGGATTAGGGAGTGTATTATAATTATCACCGCTATTTTCTTTCATATCACTTGTCACGCGCAGAGTTTAGCTCTATTTATTTATTTTTTATAGCACTCAGAAAACTAATTATCAGTATAGGTAGTACACGTGCAGCCTAGCTGAAAACAAATTCTAGGCCCCCTCATTCGATTCTTATATATAGCAGGTTCCCAGCTCTCTTCTGCTGTACGTGTGAGATACCTGTTAATAAAATTTGCACAATCGTGGCATGAAAGCAGATAAAGAAAAATACGAGTCGAAGTTCGAGGAAATAGGCGGGCGACGCTTCGCTCGAGTTATCGATGCACGAGATGCAAATGCGTGCCTGTACTACAGGTGGTGATGAGTTCGGGGCGAAATCGATCGAAATGCATTAAAGCGTCTCGACTGTCGTCTGGAGCGACTTCGCGTGACTTGGAGCGTATTAAATGTTAAATGACATCACGTGAGATCAAATAGAGCGAGGAAGGAAACAGACAGGCAGAAAACAGGGAGGTTAACCATAAACGTGTCCTCTTGGCTACCTTATGCTGGGGGTATGGGAAAGGGGAATAGATATGGGTGAAAGAGAGGAGGGAAGGAAAGAAAGAGATGGGCAATAAATGCGCTGACGCGTACGTGTGGTTTGCACTGCAATAGTCGAAGGTGGTCACACAGGATCCGCAGTCGTCAAAAAACACAAAAGTGCCTTCACTGCCTTGCGTACCGACGAACGATGAAAAAAGGGGGGGGGGGGGTGTTACTCCAGCAGACAGCTGCACGGAGAGCTGGCCGATCGTCCACTCGTCGCAACGCGTCAGAAAGTGTTTGTCTCTGAGAGGCAAATCGATGGCAATAGAGCTGTCCATGTAACGCTAGGAACAGGAGTTGATGACTAACTGGCGAGTCAACCCTGCTTTTGTCACCACCTGCAAGAAGCCAGTAAGGAAGCCAGCGAGCAAACAACTTTATTGAGCTTCTGAGAAGCTAGGCAGGGGGCCTACTAGGTAGGTTCCTACCCAGCCGTTGGCTAATCCCATGTCGGAACAGAGAGGCCATGCCTCTCCGCTCGTTCACGGGCCCTGAGGACAGCCAGGAGCTGGACGTCTTGTCTGTGTTGGCCTTCGTCCAATCTTCTTGGTTAAAATCCTGTAAAGTAGGGCACTGCCAGAGCATGCGATGTAATGAGCAAAATTCAGCGCCACAATTTGGACAGAGTGGATCAATGTCGGGGCATAGCATGCTAAAAAAAAATCACAGCATATCCCCGGAGTGAATGATGATGAGTGGGCGAAGCTGCGGAGGTTCATCGGTAAACCGTGAATCTTCCGTGAATTCTGCCCAGTACATCATCACCGACGTGAGATCGGACGCGTTTATACTAAAGGTTTGATGAGTTATGACGACTTGCAGCTCACTTTAATTTTACATGTACGCTGTGAATTTTCATTGTTTAGAAAACCATTGCTTTAGAAAACATCTGGCATCTTTCGTTAAGCAGCTGGCGTCTTTTCGTTTTGCTTTAGAAGCATCTGGCGTTCTTTCGTTTTGCTTTTACAAAAACATCTGGCGTCTTTCGTTGGTTTATTTCATCAATCAACTGCGTTTTGAACAAAATTTTTATTGTTTAATCAGGCACAGGAGAAATCTCACCAGGCACTACCTTGGAGGTAAACAATAGCTGCTAATGGGAATGAGAGACAGAAGAAGTCGGCTTTTAGCTAACACTTACACTTCTACTAACGTTTCCTACTGGAACATGCCAATGGCTGCTAATGGGGAATGAGAGACAGAAGAATTCGGCTTTTAGTTAACGCGCACGCTGCGAATTTTTTATTGTTCAACAACGCACAGGAAAAATCTCCCACCGGCACCACCTTGGAGGTCAAAGCGTAAGACTGGTTACGCACTACGACTACTACGACTACGACTACGAGGGACGAACAGGTGCCGCCTTAAGGAGCTTCGCCCCTAAAAGCCCCTGGAGGGGTAGGACCCCGTGTGGAGTTTGCAGAGCGTGCTAGCTTGTGATCTTCTGAGCTTAGGATGGGGGAAGAGAAAATTCTGCCTATCCTTTCTGTTACGGGATGCGATTGCGTGGAAAGTACGAACTAGAGGATCACTGTGGACGAGCTCTCCCGAACTCACCCGAGACACCGTCCCCTAGCGGCATATGAAACCTCGCGCGCGGCTATCTCAATAGGGTTCAGGTGACCCGGTGTTTATAGCGTAAAAAATGAATACTTCATTTTTGTTACAGGTTGAAGAAACGTCCACCTGTAAACAGCAATCAAGTATTAATTTATTATGCTAATGACACCGGTCCCAGCTCTTTCAAACGATATTATTGATGTGGTTGTGAGGCACACCGTCGTGGAGGACACCACAATAACTAATTTTGACTATGGGGGTTCCTTAACCTGAATTTGAATCTAAGCATTATGTGGGTGTTCTTTCAGTTCACTCCCATTGAGGCCGCGGTGGCCGGGAATGGAACCCGTGGTCTAGCGCTTAGCAGCGCGACACCTTGCTATAAGGTACCACACACACACACACACCACACACACACACACACACACACACACACCACACACACACACACACACCACACACACACACCCACACACACACACACACACACACACCACACACACACACACACACCACACACACACACACACACACACACACACACACACACACACACACACACACACACACACACACACACCACACACACACACACACACACACACACACACACACACACACACACACACACACACACACACACACACACACACACACACACCACACACACACACACACACACACACACACACACACACACACACACACACACACACACACACACACACACACACACACACACACACACACACACACACACACACACACACACACACACACACACACACACACACACACAGAGTTCTAGCCTTCCTGAAACGTAATTTCCCCTGGGATTTCAGCAAGCAAATACTTCGTCTTGAGATATGAAATAGTTCGTTGCGACGAACCTACTTCGCTGGAAGAAAACAGTAAATCCGGCAACTAGAGATAAATATAAATATTTGGCAACTTGATGGTTCGCAAATTGGAATTGCATTCTCTTTTTCGCAACAATGAGGCTTTTTTCCCCCTCGAACAACGTTTCAAAAAACAGGCGCCTTGCATATGATGGCTCGCTTCGTCGCGGTGTCTCCGTGAGGGGTACCTAGGCGGGATTAATTTTGACAATGAAGGCTGCTTCAAAATATTCTAAAATTTTTTTATATGGTCGTGGCTCAACTACATCTTCAAATAGGAGAAAGAAAAGCAAGTGAATGCATAAGTACAAAATATTTTCAGCGGCAAATCACCTGGCAGAATACGTCTTCCCTACCCCCTAATGCCCCCCCCCCCCCCTCTCCCTCTGTCTTTCCTCGCGATGGGATTTCATTCAGCGTCGAACTGCTTACTGATCCACTCATGGGTTTCACAATAGCGCGACATCATTACACGAGACGAGAAGGAAGAATGAAGGAAATAGAAAAAGAAAAAGAAAAGGGTAAGCGCGACGCGCCCACGCGCGCGACGCCAGACTGCGTGGACTTGAATATCTTGATGACAAACGACGCTAGCCGGCTCGTCCTTTCATCGTCAAGTGCATCTTCGTGTTTGAAACTTGGGGCCTCAGCAACAGTTCTCGAGAAACTTTGACGTTTCATTTGCATATAACGAGTTACGTCCACGCCATTACCCACCTGTTGTCTCGGAGGCTTCGCTCCCGCGAGATCCCACCTGAGATCCGATATGATTTGCATGCGGCTGGCATTAACGCACTATTGTGCAGCCCTGCACTCGCTCGTACTTGTTTCTTCATCCATGAAGAGTGAGTAAGCGCGACTAGACAGGACTAGCCAAGTTGTTTCGTGGTTTCTTGTAACCAATCAGGTTTTTCATTTCACTCCATGTTTGCTGCTTTAACAGAATGTTCTCGGAGTCTCAGACTTCGCGGATTGAAAGGAGAGACGCCCTTGTTTAGCGGAATTACCGTTTTTATTGCAATTACGCCTCATCAGTATTTTAGGTAACGTAGAGAAAAAGTTTTCCCGGTCCATGATGACCAGATTTTTTTTTCGCGTGTGCTTTGTTATAAGGTTTGGTGGCATGGTTAAGTCTGCTTTCTTTCTTTTTTCTTCATCGGTCTTCAGCGAGGGCGTTTATGACAGAACTAAAGGCGAAAAATCGAGAAAATTCGACTCATCAAAGAAAAAAAAAAGAAGAAACGTTTCTTGCAGAAGGTTCACTTCTGTGTCTGTTCGCATTGATGCCTGGGTAATCTGAAGCTTTCGGGAGATAACTTTTTTTTAATCAGTTTCGGTCGGGTGACATGTCCCTGGTTGGCATAGCTGATTAAACTTTATCTTTTGAGGCCATCTAGTCTGATTGGGTGGTAAGTTCGCGCCAAAAAAAAAAAAAGAAAGAAAGGCACCGAGCGAAGAACTAAGGGGAGGAAGGAGCAAGGTTCTTTTTTTTGTTCTTTTGCAAACATAACCAACTATGGAATGCGCAATCATGCAGGATCTAGTACTCAGACTATGCATATTGAGTGCGGACACGAAACATGCGAAACAAGCGCTCTGTGTACTGTCTCTTCCCATGTGTCCTCGTCTACACCAGCGCTAAGCAACTGCCTTTCCATTATGCACCAACGAGCCCACATCGCTACGCTCGTAGACGAAACATGCCATCGTTGATTCTTGTGATCTTAAAAACTTGGAAATTTTCAAAACGAAACTTTGCAGTTTACTATTCTCTAACTTAACGACGAAATACAATAGCACAGTACTGTAAACTGCAGAATTATTGTACCTAAAGCGGACAAGGTCACTGGTCTGCATATTGCTCAAACACGTGCTGGTTATATGGGAGAAGAACATTTTGAAACGCCTGTAAGTACTGTGACATATTTGCATCACCTGAATGTGGACATACGTTCGTGCGCTATAAATTATCTCTCTAATGAGGTTTACAAAGAGTTGGTATCTCTTTGTAGCGTAGATTTAGGGATTTCTAGACTGCGTACTTCTAGTTCTGTGTAGGTACTTAGCGAGTTTGGGCAATTTATGCAATAAATTGCACTTGGTAAATCAAGGCTATGCTTCCAACAACGTATGAGGTTTACTTTCTCTGTCAAATATAGGTCGGTGTAATTCAATAAAATTCGAGGGTTTTCTCATATACATATTTCGAATTTTTACATGTATTTGTGTAAGCGCCATCGGGGTCAGCCTAAATATATACCTGGATGGTAACTGGCATTTCTAGCTCGGGCGGTACACGTCCTAATCTGCCCGCTCTTAGTCTTTAGCTTCAGAGATCTGCAAACTGTTCGTGTCAAAGACAAAGGTAATTCTGAAAGCTTCATCTTAAGACCCTTCTGGAGAAATAATGAAGTTAGATTTCTTGCGTCTGTTAAACTTCATTTGGGATAAGCTAACGTTCGAGCTAGTCGTGTTCCAAGGGGGATTAACTTGGAGATTTGCACGTTTATGCCCTCGAACTATTTTGAGCGTGTGCACGCACTTCACGTGAGGATGTCTGAAACCCCTTATTTCTTACTTCCAATCTAACCTAGTTAGCACAGATCAAGCGAGGTCCAGTTTAATGCTTATACTCAAAAATAGTTTTCTTTGGTTGCTCCGGGAAACAGCAAATTTTCCCGATTTGACCGTTTTCGCGGCTATTAATCGCACATAGCTTCGTATTCGAAGACTATGATTGGAAGGTAATTCTGTTCATATGCTTTCACTGCTTACTTCCAGAAAAATCCTCGTCTCAAATTCAGGTGGCTCATTAAGAAAAAAAAAATATGGCACATGACTTGCGGGGCATTGTGGACTGGGAGCCCAGTTTCCAGCGACGCCATTTTGTTTTGACCATTTGCTTTGAGAATTTCAATTACTGACAACCATGTAACTAAGGCGTATACTCAGCTTCGGTAAGAGACCATTAAAGAGATGTGCCATTTCTGTATAGTTTCCGTTAAATCAGTGCGGATCGATAACTTTTCGAAGTTCTAGGAGCCACAGATACATACATACATACATACATACATACATACATACATACATACATACATACATACATACATACATACATACATACATACATACATACATACATACATACACTCACACACACACACGCTCGCTCACTCACTCACTCACTCACTCACTCACTCACTCACTCACTCACTCACTCACTCACTCACTCACTCACTCACTCACTCACTCACTCACTCACTCACTCACTCACTCACTCACTCACTCACTCACTCACTCACTCACTCACTCACTCACTCACTCACTCACTCACTCACTCACTCACTCACTCACTCACTCACTCACTCACTCACTCACTCACTCACTCACTCACTCACTCACTCACTCACTCACTCACTCACTCACTCACTCACTCACGTCCACGTGGGAAAGGACAAGTGGACGAGGCACGCCATGGTAGTGAACTCTAGATTAATTTCCACCACCTGGGGATATTTAACGTGCACATAAATTTAATCACACGGGTGTTCTCTGCATTTCGCCTTCATCAAAATGCGGCTGCCGTGGCCGGAAATCGAATCCCATCCCAGCTCAATGTTCTTCAACATACGCAACGAAACACTCACAAAGTGAAGAAGCAAAAAACAGAACCTAGTGAGCAATATTTCCTTTTTTCTTTTTGGTTGCAGGTAATGTTTCTGAATGGCGCAAATGGAATCGCACTGGACGGCCTGTTATTAGGTAATTTATATCAACTAGTGCCAACACACCCGCCCTACCAGAGAACCAATTAGGGCTGTGTGAATCGATCCTTCCCAGCAGTAAGGTCTTTCTTTTTACTTTTACGCTCTACTCGGAAGCTTGTTCGTGGTTCCCCGGGGATTGACTTGCGGACACCCGGGTGACTTACTGCCTTATTTCGTAATTAAAACGAATGTGGTTAGTTATTCCTAGCATCTCAAACATGTACAATTAGAGGCTGAATGTATGTTAATTTGATGCTTTTTTAGACGTGTGCTACTCTATCCCCGTGTGTCTGTATGATTGTATCTTACTAGTTGTATACTTGCGTATTATTGCCATTATTGACTATATTTTCCGACGACATTCTGTGAGAGCCATCCTTTTTCAGTGCTGTTTCTATTGATGACGCAATGCATGATATGTACAGTCGCGCTCAATATGACTTGCAACGTGGGATCGCGTGGCCTCATGAGTTCAAAGGTTGCGCATGGCTTGAACGTGTTTTCATTTCAGTAACTAAATGACATTTTCATATTCGGAATCATCCCTGAGTGCGAGAACAGCGTTTAGTTATGTAAATAAGGGCTAATGGAAGCCGTGGGCAGTCTTTGAATTCGTGAGGCCATGCACTCCCGTATTGCAAGTCATATTGAGCGCGACTGTGCATGCTATCAGCATTCTAACACTCTAGCTGGGTCTAAATACTAGTGTTAAAACAGACCCTGTAACACATCAGCTGGCTAACACTTCTATGATTGCATGCACGGAAATACGCAAGCAAGCGTTCGGGAAAACGTCCGCCGTCGTACCTCAATTGGTGGAGCATCGGACGCGTTATCCGAAGGTTGGAGGTTCGGTACCTACCGGCAGCAAAGTATTTTTATCCTCGTTATTTTCTTTTTATTTATGTGTTGATTAATACACTGCGGTTCATGACTACAAATAATGTCCTCCATACCTTCATAGGATTCATTGTCTGTTGGTTTCAGTAGGTTGCGTCTAACAAAGAAACGAGTCTTTGATCCATCCCATTCTTTCGTTCAGCGTTCAATGTGGGCATAATCGGATAGCTGTTTGACTTTCTATTAAATGCGAAACATTTCTTAGCGAACTTCTGCGACTTTGAGCGTATCTATCTTATCAATCTATCTATCTATCTATCTATCTATCGAGCTTAATCTATCTAGCGATCTGGGAGGGATCTATCTATCTATCTATCTATCTATCTATCTATCGATCGATCGTATCTATCATTCTATCTATCTATATCTATCGATATCTATCTATCTATCTATCTATCTATCTATCTATCTATCTATCTATCTATCTATCTATCTATCTATCTATCTATCTATCTATCTATCTATCTATCTATCTATCTATCTATCTATCTATCTATCTATCTATCTATCTATCTATCTATCTATCTATCTATCTATCTATCTATCTATCTATCTATCTATCTATCTAGCCGCCTACGACTTTGTGCTCTCCTGGTAGCTTGGTTCATCGAATGTGCACCAAAATTGGTATGGCGTAACATGACTGTATGAAGAACATAAATGACAAGTCATAACATGAAAATCATGACACGCATGTCATGTACAGCATGATTTACATGCTACGCTCATGGTGCGCTGGCGGCCGTTTCGCTCGTTTGACATACACCAAAATTGGTATCTTGCGACGTGACTGTGTGACGAACATAAATAACACGAGTTAACATGAAAATCATGACACACATGTCATGCACAGCATGACTTACGTGCCACGCTCATGGTGCGCTGGCGGCCGTTTCGCTAGCTTCATATACACCAAAATTGGTATCTTGCGACGTGAACGTGTAACGAACATAAATAACACGAGATAACATGAAAATCATGACACATGTCATGTACAGCATGACTTACGTGGCACGCTCATGGGGCGCTGGCGGCAGTTTCGCTAGCTTGATATACACCAAAATTGGTATCTTGTGACGTGACTGTGTAATGAACATAAATAACACGAGTTAACATGAAAATCATGATACACATGTCATGTACAGCATGACTTCCGTGCCACGCTCATGGAGCGCTGGCGGCCGTTTCGCTAGCTTGATCTACCACGAAATTGGTATTGCGCGACCTGACTGTGTGACGAACATAAAAACACGAGTTAACATTACAATCATGACACGCATGTCATGTACAGCATGACTTACGTGCAACGCTCATGGGGCGCTGGCGGTGGTTTCGCTAGATTTATATACACCAAAATTGGTATCTTGTGACGTGACTGTGTAACGAACATAAATAACACGAGTTAACATGAAAATCATGACACTCATGTCATGTAAAGCATGACTTACGTGCCACGCTCATGGGGCGCTGGCGGCGGTTTCGCTAGCTTGACCTACCCCGAAATTGGTATTGCGTGACGTGACTGTGTAACGAACACAAATAACACGAGTTAACATGAAAATCATGACACGCATGTCATGTACAGCATGACTTACGTGCCACGCTCATGGGGCGCTGGCGGCGGTGTCGCTAGATTTATATACACCAAAATTGATATCTTGTGACGTGACTGCGTGACGAACATAAATAACACGAGTTAACATGAAAATCATGACACGCATGTCATGTACAGCATGACTTACGTGCCACGCTCATGGAGCGCTGGCGGCCATTTCGCTAGCTTGCTCTACCCCGGAATTGGTATTGCGCGACGTGACTGTGTGGCGAACATAAAAACACGAGTTAACATGAAAACCATGACGCGCATGTCACGTACAGCATGACTTACGTACCACGCTCATGGGGCGCTGGCGGCGGCTTCGCTAGCTTGATCTACCCCGAAATTGGTATTGCGCGACGTGACTGTGTAACGAACATAAATAACACGAGTTAACATGAAAATCATGACACGCATGTCATGTACAGCATGACTTACGTGCCACGCTCATGGGGCGCTGGCGGCGGTTTCGCTAGATTTATATACACCAAAATTGGTATCTTGTGACGTGGCTGTGTAACGAACGTAAATAACACGAGTTAACATGAAAATCATGACACGCATGTCATGTACAGCATGACTTACGTGCCACGCTCATGGAGCGCTGGCGGCCATTTCGCTAGCTTGCTCTACCCCGGAATTGGTATTGCGCGGCGTGACTGTGTGGCGAACATAAAAACACGAGTTAACATGAAAACCATGACACGCATGTCACGTACAGCATGACTTACGTACCACGCTCATGGGGCGCTGGCGGCCGTTTCGCTAGCTTGATCTACCCCGAAATTGGTATTGCGCGACGTGACTATGTGACGAACATAACACGAGTTAACATGAAAATAATGACACGCATGTCATGTACAGCATGACTTGCGTGCCACGCTCATGGGGCGCTGGCGGCCGTTTCTCTAGCTTGATCGACCCCGCAGTTGGTATTGCGCGACGTTACTGTGTGACGAACATAAATAATAGGAGTTAACATGAAAACCATGCATGACACGCATTTTCCTCAATGACATACAAGACGATGTATGCAGCTCTTTGCTGGCTGCTTCGCATTACATCGATTCCCACAATGCGTGGGATCTGCCGGCTTTTTGTTTTCGCTTTATGCCACCTCGTCAACCCCCCCCTCCCTCCACTTCTTTTTAAATATAAATTATGAAACCGGATTTTGCGGCTGGGTAAACTTCATGCGTAAGAAAGGCAACGTGTGGAGGCTAACCAGTAAACAAATATGGCAGCTCGAATAAAATGTTTGCATCATAACGTACATTGTTACAGTTTACTAATAATTTGAGATTTTACATGCCAAAACGGCTATATCATTACGAAGCACATCGTGGTGGGGGACTCGGTATTAATTTCGATCACCTGGGGTTCCTTAAAGGGACACTAAAGGCAAATAACAATTTATGTCAGAGTGAAAGCCAACAGTATGACAACTTCTAAAAGTTGTCTAAAAGTATGACAACGTCTAAAACGGCAATATTATCAACAGCAGTGTTCTACTTACCGAGAAATTAAGCTAAATGTATCACATGATGAGCGCCACGGGTGGGACATTTTCGAAGTGATCCCGATGACGTATGGAAGTCGGCCTACAATAAATCACTAGTAATCAAACTAGCAGCAGTAAAAAAAGAAGCTTCCGAGCATCAAAAGACGTAATAAAATGCTGTTTGTTCGTTTCCGCTTGATTCATGGAAAAAAAGAACCTCCGTGGCGTTGCGATATGGGGAACGGCGCGCGTGGTTCAAAGGTTCCGTTTTCGCCGAACTGCGCCTCGCCCGGCGCCCTGCTTCGCTCACGCGGTCGCGTCTCAGTGGTAGTTTCGGGATCGCGTACTGCCGCGTGTGTTTTGCGCGCTCGTGAAAGTCGCTCTGACCGAAAGTTCGACAAAATGCCGCATGCATGTGATATTGCCGGATGCCCGAATGGTGCACAACGCCAGTGCTGCAGCAAGGAAACCGGTGTGTCTTTTCACTGGGTGCCGCGGAATAAACCCTTACGCTCGATGTGGCTTAGTGTCATGCCACTGCGCCAGTGTGCTGAACAGTCAAAACCTCTGCGTGTGTGCTCGCTGCGGGACTGCGGCAAGCTTCGATGGCTTCGATGGCCGTTGTTGCTACTGTGGGTCCCGCTACTTCCGCTCTGCTGCTACTAGTGTCGGCGGCCGCGCAGTAAAAGCGGGCAACGTTGGGCACGGCAGCAGTGACGTATGAAAGTCGTATTTTCAGGCGGGAGATTTGGCAAGGGTGGATCTTTGGCCTTGTTGGTGCGACATATGCAAACGTTAAGCGCAGTACTGAATTGACGAGGACGGGACAGGGAGTGACACACACACAAGCGCGCTAACGCGATGCGGACCACTAAAAACGTGATTTTATTTCAAAATAAGCACTTCCTTGGCATAAAAGTAGCACTACGAGGTTTCTGGACCGCTATTTCAACAATCAACGTCGACTTAATATTTGCCTTTAGTGTCCCTTTAACGTGTACCAATATCTAAGCACACCCGTGTTCTCGCTGTGCTCTCGTGACGGCGCCCTCCTCTCCTCTCCTGACGGCGCCCTCCTCTCGTTTGGCGCTCGCTTGCGCCGATGCGTTCGGACACGTCATCAGTCGCCTGACCCGATCCAGTAGGAGCCGGCCACAGCGATGTTTCGTGCAGGGAATTTGCCCTTTTACGACAAATTTTCAGCAGTAATTTTGGACGAAAAGGAAAAGGGGAATGTTTTGCGATATTGCAGGGAATTTTAGGAATGGTGAAATTCTCTTATGATGACCAAAACACAACAGTCACAGTGGCTTTTACTTTCTGCACCGGCCGCATGCAGCACGCAAAAAGATAGCCCTTGATATTTGTTTCTAATAATTATATGGAGGGATTTCTAGTTCACTCCGGGTGTTCGACTCGAAACCCACGTGTGAACAATATACTTAGAGCACATGAGTTACGCACGAAGGCAATGCCTTTGTGTTTTACAGGAGCGCAGGCACTAAGTTAGAGACATGCATTATATTGTTGCGAATGTATATGTGCATGCGTGTCTGTGCATTAGCATTACGACCATGTTGTAGGGAACTACGCTGGGATTTTTCTTGAAGTATGAAGGAAAAATTTCCCCAAATAGAGAATTTTCATGTCCCGGAATGGGAATAATTCGGCGTAGTACGGAACGTCACTGGTCGGCCAGGTGACTGCTGACGCTCTTGAGCTGACTTGCGCTCGCTCCGTACGCGTACAATAGAGGTGGAAGACGGTCAACAACCAGGACTTAGCGGACTGTGTGTGTTCCCACAGTCCATAAGTATACATAAAGGGTCCTCAAGGTTTACGGAAACTGTGCATTCCACATAGTGTTGCCATCGAAAGAAGTTAACCCAGCATGCGCCATTGCGTCTCTTAAACGCAGCTAAAGGACACCTATAATTTTGTTGTTCATTTTCCCGCTTCATTCTTTCTATCGTGTTTCGGTTACCGCCATTTTGTAGCGAAAAAAAAAAAGAATTGAAGGCAACCCTAATCCTTGATTTAGGTGTATGGTAGCGGCTCACGCAAACCGGCGTTCGTATGCCCTGGTGTATTCCTTGGGTTAACCTTAAAAAGAACATCGTTGTTCATAGGAATCGGTATAACACGAAAGTAACAAGTGTCCTTACAGATAATCAATCAATCAATCAATCAATCAATCAATCAATCAATCAATCAATCAATCAATCAATCAATCAATCAATCAATCAATCAATCAATCAATCAATCAATCATTTATTTAACGTGCCCAGGAACAACCGTGAGGTCTTTGTGCAGGCGCACGCAAAAAAAAAATCAATAAAAATAAACAATACAATACAGACAGTCTTCAGAAATAAAAAGAGCAAAAACACGTAGACAAAGAGAAATGAACACAAAAGGGGAGGAGTAAAATAAGACAATATGAGAAATATTGAAGGGAATAAAAAATTAGATTCCACATATACAACTATGCGGAAAGACGGAGAAGGGAAGACTTTGTACATTGTGCCATACTATGTCAAAACAGTGCAGAGCTCGGATAAAAACAATGATTGTGGACTATGAAAAACGTCAAGATCAAGAAAATTAATATTATAAAGACTTTGTAATCTGTGAACGGTAGAGTGTTGGAAGAAGCAGGCGGGTACATGAAACGGTCTGTTCTCTCTGGTTAACTTACGCGGAATTCGAAAATTAACACAATTGAGAAGTACAGGGCAGGATATGAAACCGTGGACTAGCTTGTAGAGAAATAAGAGATCAGAACGATTTCGTCGGCAGTGAAGTGATGGCAGTGATAATGACTCAGCAGTATTTGAACGAGATCCAGAGTCATTTTTAGCAAAGCGATGGTTATATATGCTGAGGAATTTTTTCTGGACTTGTTCAATGGTGTTACCGCTGGATTGAGCAATGCCATTCCATATCACGGACGCATACTCAAGTTGCGGAAGACATATTGCCGTGTATAATTTGTGTAGGGCCATGGGAGACCTGAATTCTCGAGATATTCTACAAACACATCCGAGAGAACGAAAGCCCCGCATAGCAGCACGCTTAACGTGAGAAGAAAAGTTTAACGCGCTGTCAACAACAACACCAAGATCACTGATTTCATAAACCTTGCATAACGGCACAGAATTGACAAAGTATTGAAATGACACGCTAGATGTTTTGCGAGTGATAGACATGAATTTTGTCTTTGAGGTATTCAGAGAAAGGTTATTGCCGTTGCACCATTCGGAAAAAGAACAAAAATCTGACTGCAACAAGCGACAGTCGTTAACTGAATGAATTTCCTTAAATATCTTGATGTCATCGGCATACAAGAGGAAAGAAGAACTACGAATGGCAAAAGAAACATCATTAACGTAAATTAAAATAGGAGTGGGCCTAATACCGACCCTTGAGGGACCCCACTAGTCACTTTATACAAAGAAGAGGTTTGGCCATTTACGGCAACATAACAAGATCTATTGAGCAGATAGCTGTGCAAGAGATTCACAATCGACAAGTCAACGTCAAAGTTCGCAAGTTTAACCATAATCAGTGTGTGGCTGACTACGTCAAAAGCCTTGCTCAGGTCACAGTAGATTACGTCAACCTGTCCTCTCTGAGAAATAGGTGTGGAGATCTGCGTCATGAAACTAGCAAGATTTGTGGTAGTTGAGCGGCCAGCAAGAAAACCATGTTGATTTGGAATCAATGAGTTTTTCACACTAAAAGACAATATTTTGTGAAGAGCCAGTTCGAAGATCTCTGATGTGGCACATAGTAGAGAATCGGGCGATAATTAGAAACATCTGTCTTAGAGCCCGACTTAAATACTGGGAAAACACGAGCAGTTTTCCACATGCTAGGAAATGTGGAAGTGTCCAGGCAGTTATTAAATATCGTAGTCAGTACTGGGACAAATATAGTACCATATGCTTTTAGTATGGCGGAGGGGATGCCATCTGGGCCACATGATAAGGATGGTTTTAAGCGCTTAATGCATTCGCTGATAAGATTTTCATCCAGCGACAAAGCACTGGATGAGCTAACTGCCTTGGGCTGTTGTCTGATATCAGTGCTGGAGTCTGAGGCCTTATAAACGGATGAGAAATGTGTGGCAAAACAGTCAGCGATGGCATGCACTTCTACCCCATTTGAGTCTAGTAGTCTGAAGGACTCTCCGCTTTTGCTAGACCGTTTACGTACATACTTCCAAAACTCAGCCGGCCTGTCAGAGGCGCTTTTTTCTAAGAATTCAATGTACGAGCTATGATCCCGTTTATATAGGCGTTTAGAGAGAGTTCGAAAAAAGCTGAACTCTTCCTTCCACTCGCTGGATGGAGAACATTTAGATTTCCTGTGTGCGTGATCTTTATGCTTCAGTGCACTGATAAGTTCAGATGAGAACCAGTGGGGATATTTACGTTGTTTAGGTGTATACTGGGGAATAAAATTAAGCATGCTGCTCAGTACAAGCTCCTTAAACCGATCAACCTGGTCATCAACATTAGGTTTGTCAGTAACCTGTGACCACTCAACGGTGGACAAGTGATGATAGAGGCCCGTGTAATCACCTCGCTTGAACACAAATCTTGGAGATTTGTTTAGGTAACTGCTGTAGCTCGCTGTTTCGGCTGATGCAGATAATCTTACGTTAAGTGGTGGGTGGAATTTGTCCGGACGTACAAGAGAGATGTTGGAGCGGGAAACTTCAAGGGGTTGATCGTTTGACACACACAGGTCTAAGACGTTGCCACTGGAATTGACGACTGAATTATGTTGCACTAGGGAATTAAACGCCAGAAAGTCCAAGAGCAGGCTGCACTTTTTCTCTGTGAAATGATTGTAATGAGAAAAGGTAAGCGTGCTCCAGTCAATTCCAGGTGCATTGAAATCTCCAAGAACAATAATTCTGTGCCCACTATGAGAAGATATATAATAATAATAATAATAATAATAATAATAATAATAATAATAATAATAATAATAATAATAATAATAATAATAATAATAATAATAATAATAATAATATCTGCGGTTTAACGTCCCAAAACCACGGTATCCACGATTATCAGGGACGCCGTGGTGGAAGGCTCCGGAAATTTTGACCACCTGGGGCTCTTTAACGTGCACCTAAATCTAAGTACACGGGCCTCAAACATTTTCGCCTCCATGGAAAATGCAGCCGCCGCGGCCAGGATGTGTCGTTACATTAGCAGTCGAATGTTTAGTGTACATTGAAATAAGAGAGCTTGCTCAATGTCTATTGATGTTTGGCAGCTATAGCACCGTTTTACGAGGATGCACCCACGTTGACGCTTGGTGGTCCATCTGGCATCTGGAGAAACATCTGGCGTCTTTCGTTAAGCAGCTGGCTTCTTTTCCCTTTTGCTTTAGAAACATCTGGACTCTTTTCGTTTTGCTTTTAGAAAACATCTGGCGTCTTTCGTTGGTTTATTTCATCAATCAACGGCGTTTTGAACAAAATTTTTATTGTTTAATCACGCACAGGAGAAATCTCACCAGGCACTACCTTGGAGGTAAACAATGGCTGCTAATGGGAATGAGAGACAGAAGAAGTCGGCTTTTAGCTAACACTTACACTTCTACTTCTACTAGCGTTTCCTACTGGAACATGCCAATGGCTGCTAATGGGGAATGATAGACAGAAGAATTCGGCTTTTAGTTAACGCGCACGCTGCGAATTTTTTATTGTTAAACAACGCACAGGAGAAATCTCCCACCGGCACCACCTTGGAGGTCAAGATCTGGTGCTAGCGTTAAGACTGGTTACGCACTACGACGGGGACGAACGGGTGCCGCTTTAAGGAGCATTGCCGCTAAAATTTATTGAACGCCACGGCCGGACTTGGAAACACAACGCGTGTCGTGTCTCCTCGCTAGCCCGGCCGCGATTTTTCACCGGGCGAGCGTCAGCGGGGAACGCGGTGTTGCTGCCAGGCGAGGCAGGGGCGCGTCGCAGAACTATCTTTAATATGGATGACTGCTGTGAGCGAGGCCGATGCTTGGGCTAAGATCGCCACCTCATGGTATGTTAAGGCGTTGACAAAATTCCACTTCTCCTATTGGAAACACGCCCAATGGTACGGATAGTGTGCCTCGATGTGTGCGCCCCCTCAAAACGCGCAACAAAACGCGCATCAAGGCACCCTAGGTACGGACGCATAGCAGCGACGCATAGCAGGAGCTAATCGCGGAGGTCACGGTCTTGATGCATTACTTCACTTTACTGCTTCCATACACCACCTCGCCGAGCAAGCACACTGCGAGGGGAAAGTGTGAGATATAAAAGGCGCGTTTGTAAAGCTTCCAGTGTGTGTGACCGTGGCGCAGTGCAATAAAGAAAAAAAAAACATGGTTGATCCCTCCGTCATAGGAATCGGGATAACACGAAAGTAAAGCGTGCCCTTACAGAAGTAATTGAATGTTTACTGTACATTGATATAAGAGAGTTTGCGCAATGTACATTGATGTCTGGCAGCTATAGCACCGTTTAACGTGGATGTGCCCACTTTGATGATTGGTGGTACATCTCCATCCCGACGACTAACGTCCCTGGTAAATGATTAAACAAACCCTTGTGGTAGCTGTAGTAGTTAGCGGTGAAAGCGTAATCAGAGAACTAGGTGTGATAGCCAAAAGAGCGTCGCATATTGGACGCAGAACTTGGTCGCCATCCAGCGGCATGTTAAAATGTGATTGAACACCACTGCCGGACAAGAAGGAAACGCAAAGCGCGTCGGGCCGCCCCGGTAGCCCGGCCGCGATTTTAGGGGCGAAGCTCCTTAAGGGGGCACCCGTTCGTCCCTCGTAGTCGTCGTCATCGTAGTAGTCCGTAACAAGTCTTACGCTTTGACCTCCAAGGTGATGCCGGTGGGAGATTTCTCCTGTGCGTTGTTGAACAATAAAAAATTCGCAGCGTGCGCGTTAACTAAAAGCCGAATTCTTCTGTCTCTCATTCCCCATTAGCAGCCATTGGCATGTTCCAGTAGGAAACGTTAGTAGAAGTAGAAGTGTAAGTGTTAGCTAAAAGCCGACTTCTTCTGTCTCTCATTCCCATTAGCAGCCATTGTTTACCTCCACGGTAGTGCCTGGTGAGATTTCTCCTGTGCGTGATTAAACAATAAAAATTTTGTTCAAAACGCCGTTGATTGATGAAATAAACCAACGAAAGACGCCAGATGTTTTGTAAAAGCAGAACGAAAGAACACCAGATGTTTTTCTTAAAGTGTAGTAGTAGTAGTTGAATGTAGCCACCTCGCCCGATCGTCAACGGGCGAGGTGGACCGGCAACGGCACGAGGACCCTGCCGTACGAGAGTTAAATCACACTAAAAGACATACTTTGCGGGCGATACACTCTAGTGAGCTTTCAACTTTTCGTCTTAATGTACATGATAAAGAAATTATTTCTACGAAAAACGCAAGGCACACCTTGAGCAATATATTTGGTTTTGGGACGCTAAATGGAACCATGAGGCGATGCGAAGCCGGAGCACTTGCACGATCGCGTTCCGTTGGCTTTCGTTGGGCATGCTACCGACCTCGCGTCGTGGAACGCGCGTCCTGTCTTCCCTCTAGCCTTGCCTTTAATTCGCACAGGGCGAGCGGGGAATGCGGTCGCTCTTGGCGCTCTTTCGCTCGGGAGCGGACTTCTTCCTTGCATTTCACCGATCACAAGTGATAATGAAGGGACCACGTAAACCAACAGTACAAAAAAAGTTTGATGTTTAATATATACACGATGTTTCACACTCTTTATATTATGTACTGGGCGCATTTCACGGAAGAGTTTCACGGTTTACAGATGATTCCCTCCGTAGCTTCGCCCCACTCATCATCATTCACCCCGTGGATATGCTGTGATTTTTTCTCGGGGCGAGCGCGTGAGCGGAACGCG
The DNA here is from genome assembly GCF_013339695.2 of Rhipicephalus sanguineus. Lineage (NCBI taxonomy): Eukaryota > Metazoa > Arthropoda > Arachnida > Ixodida > Ixodidae > Rhipicephalus > Rhipicephalus sanguineus. The sequence goes on along the minus strand of NC_051185.1, from coordinate 9,932,296 downwards.
GTGTAGCAGCCAGGTGAGGCAGGCGCGCGTCGCAGAGCTATGAGCGAGGCCGACGCTTTTACGACGCTTGGCTAAGGTCGCCACCTCGCGGTGTGTTAAGGCATTGACAAAATTGAACTTCAATTGAAAACGCGCCGAATTGGGAGGGACGCGTAACGCGTTGCAGGTGCTAATCGCGGAGGCCACAATAATGACGAACTTATTTTACTGCTCCCAGAGGGCAACACCACCCAGCCGACCGGGAGAGTGGTAGATATAAAAGACGCGTTTGTAAAGCCTCTAGAGTCTACTGTAATATTATTGTATGAGGTGCAAAAGTAAGTAATAAAGAAGGGGGGGGGGGACCGTGGCGCAGTGGATAGCGTGCCCGGCATCTGTTGTTGCTGACCGTGCGGTCGTGGGTTCGATGCCCGTTGACGGAACTTTTTTTCGTTGGCTTCTGATCGTGTACATTTTTTCTACGTCATTTCCGTGACGGAAATACGTCACTGAAGTCTTGGTGGACCCCGGCATAAAACACTTTCGTGTTAAAAAAAGGGACCGTGGCGCGGTGGATAGCGTGCCCGGTATCTGTTGTTGCGGACCGTGAGATCGTGGGTTTGACTTCCGTTGAGTCTGTGACCGTGGCGCAGTGGATAGCGTGCCCGGCATCTGTTGTTGCTGACCGTGCGGTCGTGGGTTCGATGCCCGTTGACGGAACTTTTTTTCGTTGGCTTCTGATCGTGTACATTTTTTCTACGTCATTTCCGTGACGGAAATACGTCACTGAAGTCTTGGTGGACCCCGGCATAAAACACTTTCGTGTTAAAAAAAGGGACCGTGGCGCGGTGGATAGCGTGCCCGGTATCTGTTGTTGCGGACCGTGAGATCGTGGGTTTGACTTCCGTTGACGGAACTTTTTTTCTTCGTGTTTTTCTTTGCCATCTGATCGTGTGTATTTTTTAGACGTCATTTCCGTAACGGAAATACGTCACTGAAGTCTTGGTGGACCCCGGCATAAAACACTTTCGTGTTAGAAAAGCAGGAGTCAGGGGGAGATTAAAGCTTGCGATGAAAAATTCGTAAACAGGCTTTGCTTGCTGGAGCCGACCTTTCGACGAGCGGTCTTGTCTTCTTCAATGCTGCATCTTGAAGTTGCAGCCTTGAAGGAGACAAGTCCGCTTGTCCAACCGTCGGCTCGAGCACACAAGCCCTGTTTACGAATTTTTCATTGGGGTAACCTTGTGTTTCGCGCGCTGCCGAAGTGGATCTCAGAGGCCACGTAGAAAAAAGCGTGTGCTTGTGATCTGCTCCTCGACGTGCTGCAACGGCCCCAGCTGCTCACACACAAAAAAAGAGAAAGCATCTGCTCCTTCAATAAGCTCATTCAATTATTTTTAATTAATTATCCTGGCAGAATTAATTTGCCCTTAAGTCAACTTGATTTCGGATGTATGTATCCCATATAACTCTTAATTTCAAAAAGAACAGAAGAATTCGTACCAGTTTTATTTTGTGAAACACATTACCTGAATATTGGGAATACCGGAAGTAAATGATAGACCGGAAGTACGCAGGAGAGAAACAGGAGTGTCACTCGTTGCTTGTGCCGCTAATAAGTTGTAAACATTTAAACGCTGCACGTATTTCGATGACAGTTTATTCGTCTGGCGTCGTGTTCCTAAAGTAAGGTTCATAGACAAATAAACAAACAAATGCACGAGCAGTCCAATGTGCCACTCAATACACAAACTAACCTACAATCTAGCAAAGACGCTAAGGAGGGGTTGCTGACGGGTGATATTTATAAAAATTTGTGCCGTCTGAAGGGACGGAGTTCCAGAGATACCTATCAGTAACTTATGCCCAGAAACACGTCGACGTTATAAATACCTTGGCCATTTGTCAAGAGAATATATCCGAAATACGGAAGCGTCGAAGAGACGCTCTGTTTCCGAAAAAGGAGACTTACTTCACCTCGGTGTTGTAGAAGTGTGTGTACGTTCCCAAAATAACCCGATTCTTCTTTCAAGGTTGCCTCTCTCTCTCTCTACACACACACACACACACACACACACACACACACACACACACACACACACACACACACACACACACACACACACACACACACACACACACACACACACACACACACACACACACACACACACACACACACACACACACACACACACACACACACACACACACACACACACACACACACACACACACACACACACACACACATATATATATATATATATATATTGTCGCGACGTCAAGAGAGAGGTCGTAACGCCAAGATCGAGAGAACAGCAGGTCGGTCTTTTTAATACCGCGCGCAAGCGAGTTCCTCTTCTTTCTTCATTCTGGCTCCTGTAAAACGCGTATGAGCCTTTTCGCTGTCGTCTTCGTCTTTCTGATAGCACGCACGTGGCATTTGCCTCCCTCCGAAAGACGCATCGTCCCGATGCGCAGCCCAGGCGCTCTACTTAGAAAAGCGCGCACATATGCACTGAAACCCAACCAGAGTTAGCTGGACAGGTACGGTTTCATCCGCACGACATGCACGACTTCGGGTGAATGCTTCCGGCGACTGGAACCGCAATCACTGTCGGGAACGACCTCGTAGTTCACGTCGTTCAAGCGTCGGATGACTCTGTAGGGACCAAAGTATCGTCTCAGCAGTTTTTCAGAAAGTCCGCGTCGACGTATTGGGATCCAGACCCATACCTTGTCGCCGGGTGTGTAAGTAACGAATTTGTGTCGCAGGTCGTACCGTTTCGCATCTTTATGTTGCTGATGACAGATGCGTACGCGGGCAAGCTGTCTGGCTTCCTCGGCGCGCTGAGTAAATTCTTCGGCGTCGGTATCAATGTCGTCACCCTCGTGCGGCAGCATAGCGTCCAACGTTGTCGTGACCTCGCGACCATGGATTAAACTGAACGGTGTCATTCCAGTAGTTTCCTGTCGAGCGGTATTATAGGCGAAGGTCACGTAAGGCAAGATTTCGTCCCAGGTTTTATGTTCCGTGTCGATGTACATGGAAAGCATGTCTGCGAGGGTCTTATTAAGGCGCTCCGTTAGTCCGTTTGTTTGGGGATGGTACGCAGTCGTTCTCCGGTGAGCTGTACCGCTGAGCCTGAGAACCGACTCCAAAAGTTCCGCCGTGAAGGCAGTTCCTATGTCGGTTATGACCACTCTCGGGGCGCCGTGCCGAAGGACGACGTTTTCGATGAAGAAGTGAGCCGCTTCTGCTGCTGTGCCCTTCTGCATAGCTTTAGTCTCCGCGTAGCGAGAAAGGTAATCAGTGGCGACAATGATCCATCGGTTCCCTGTAGTAGAAGTTGGGAATGGGCCCAGGAAATCCATTCCAATTTGGGCGAATGGCCGTGCTGGTACTTCTACAGAATGTAATAGGCCCGCTGGCTTACCGGGGGGCGCTTTGCGTCTTTGGCAGTCAGCACAAGTCTGAACGTGATGTTTTACAGCAGCAGGTAGTTTTGGCCAGTAGTACTTTCGTCGCAGTCGGGACAACGTTCGGGTGTAGCCTAGGTGACCGGAAGTGGCCTCGTCATGGCAAGCTTCTAAAATTTCTTTTCGCAGTGATGAAGGCACGACGAGCAAGTACGCGCTGCCGCTTGGAGAAAAGTTCTTCTTGTAGAGAACGTCGTTCCGTAAACAAAAAGATGGCAGTCCTCTGGCAAAAATTCGCGGCACGTCTTTACGTCGTCCTTCCAAGAAATCGATGAGCGGAAGCAGCTCTGGGTCGCCGCGCTGCTCTTGTGACATAGTGGCCGTGTTGACGACTCCCAAGAATGCGGCGTCCACGGATTCGTCATCAATGACGGCAGGCTCGACGGGCGACCGCGAGAGGCAGTCGGCGTCAGTATGCCTCTTTCCGGATTTATAAGTTATGCTCATATCAAATTCTTGAAGCCGAAGGCTCCAGCGTGCCAAACGGCCAGATGGGTCTTTCAGGTTGTGAGCCAGCAGAGCGAATGGTGATCGCTGACGACCTTGAATGAGCGCCCGTACAAATATGGACGAAATTTGATTACTGCCCACACCACAGCGAGACATTCCTTCTCGGTAGTCGAGTAGTTCTCCTCGGTGCGAAAGAGAGCTCGGCTGGCATAGGCTATCACTTTTTCAGTGCCGTCTTGCCACTGTACCAGTACGGCGCCCAGGCCTACATTGCTGGCGTCGGTGTGAAGTGCTGTTGGCGCATCCTGGTCAAAGTGCGCAAGAACTGGAGGTGTTTGGAGGCGTTGACGTAAGTCGGTAAATGCCATTTGTTCCTTTTCGCCCCAAAGAAAGGGAACATCCTCTCGTGTGAGTCGGGTCAAAGGTGCCGCAATAGACGAAAAGTCCGCGATGAATCGTCGGTAATAGGCACATAGTCCTAAGAAGCGCCTGACTGCTTTTTTGTTGTGTGGTGCAGGAAAGTTTGCAACAGCGTCTATTTTGGCTGGGTCAGGTCGAACACCCTCGTGACTTACGACGTGGCCGAGGAAGGAAAGCTCACTGAAGCCAAAATGACATTTTTCTGGTTTTAACGTCAGGCCAGCCGAACGTATAGCTTGGAGAACTGTGAATAACCGGTTTAGATGTTCTTCAAATGTAGCTGAGAAGACAATAACGTCGTCTAGATATACCAAGCATGTTTGCCATTTCAGGCCTGATAGCACGGTGTCCATCAAACGCTGAAAAGTGGCTGGCGCTACATAACCCGAATGGAAGGACTTTAAATTCATAAAGACCGTCGGGCGTCACGAATGCAGTTTTCTCATGATCGCGCTCGTCGACCTCTATCTGCCAATAGCCGCTTCGTAGGTCCATTGATGAGAAATAGCGTGCATGCCGCAGTCTATCCAGAGAATCGTCTATGCGTGGCAGCGGGTAGACGTCTTTCTTCGTGACTTGGTTTAACTTGCGGTAATCTATACAGAAGCGCAAGCTGCCGTCTTTCTTTTTAACCAATACCACGGGAGATGCCCAAGGACTTTTTGAAGGCTGTATGACGTCATCCTGGAGCATCTTCTGCTCTTGCTTTTGAATCTCCTCGCGTTCTTTCGGAGCCACACGGTAGGGATTTTGTCGGATCGGTCTCGTGTTATCTTCAACAACGATTCGGTGCTTGGTCAATGGTGTTTGCCTGACCTTTGATGTAAACGAAAAACAATCTTCGAACTGGTGTATCAGTTCCAGTAGGCGCTGCCTATCAGAGGGTGACAGAGTAGAACTGACGTCGACAGACAAAGGAGTCGAGGGAGGCGTGGTCGCGTCATGGGGTTGCAAAGCGAAACAATCCCTCGTTTGGTCGATGTCGTCGTAGTAGGCAATCGCGGTACCCTTCTGGATGTGACGGCGCTCGTTGCTGAAGTTAGTGAGGAGTACTTCTGCCTGCCCACCAGCTAGTGCCAGAATGCCTCTCGCGACGGAAACACCTTGCGTAAGCAATAGCGTAGCTATTTGCTCCGCTATCACATCCTTGTGACACGGCCGCTCACATGATACAGACACAAGGCAGCAGGATCTCGGCGGGAGCGTCACATCGTCGGCAACTCGCAAACGCTCGTGTCAACTCGCAAACGCGGCAACTCGCAAACGCACCTCCACCAGTGTCGCGACGTCAAGAGAGAGGTCGTAACGCCAAGATCGAGAGAACAGCAGGTCGGTCTTTTTAATACCGCGCGCAAGCGAGTTCCTCTTCTTTCTTCATTCTGGCTCCTGTAAAACGCGTATGAGCCTTTTCGCTGTCGTCTTCGTCTTTCTCATAGCACGCACGTGGCAATATATATATATATATATATATATATATATATATATATATATATATATATATATATATATTGTCACGTCGCTTCAGAGGTCCAGGCGAGGTTTATTGGTCGCAGAGCAGCAGGGCTCTTGGTAAACGCGTCCGTTAAGCTCGCTCTCCCGAGAGATAGCGCGCGCACTTCTTTCTTTCGTGACCTGTGCCTCCGCCCATGCATTTCACCCACTACTACAGGTGGCATTATTCCCCCCTCCGCGAAAAAAAAAAGGCATTGCCGCGATGCTCCAGGGTAGGCGTAAAGAAAAAAAAATGAATTGAAGTAGCTTAGACAACGCGAAAGTACAATAATGGTGAAATGTCAAGCGCGCACAGTCAATGAACGATGAGGCGATGTCATCAACACAAATAAAAGAAAACAAACAAAGGAGTTGTGGCGTTGCATCGAACGCGACCAGCGCTTCGAGGAACGCGTTCAGAACGCATCGACGTGCTCCGCCATACGACCAAGGGACGCCGGCGTTCCTGGACGGCTGCGGCGTCTGAACTCACCGGTGACTGCTCCGCCCACTGAGGCTATAAAAGCAGGACAGACAATAAACGGGGGGCTTTTCTTGGTTTGGGGCTTGAACGCTCGTCTCTTGTCTTTTTCTTCTGCGCGTCTGCCCCGACACAGTGGAAGTAACGCGTCATGGTGTCAGAAGTTTCCGGCTGACGTCAAGAAAGTAGCATCACGCAGTATTTCTTCGTCTCTGAGGATCGCTCTACACAGAGGACGACGACCCCAACATGCCTGGTGACGAGTCAACAGGGACTTGCTCCGGAATGTTCGCCATCCAGCCGCCATCAAACTTCAACTTCGAAAGAACGTCCGAATGGCCGGCATGGTCGCAAGAATTTGACGACTACCGGTTTGCTTCGGGATTGAACGAGCGCAGTGAGGAAGCTCAAGTCAGGACGCTGCTTTACACAATGGGAAGGCAAGCGAGGACAATATTCCAAACCTTGAACTTGTCGGAAGACGACGCCAAGAAATACGAGGTCGTCAAGAGCAAGTTTGACAAGCACTTCGTTGCTGCTCGCAACATCGTCTACGAAAGTGCTTGCTTTCATCGCAGAAGCCAGAATCCCGGAGAGTCCGTCGACAACTTCGTTACAGTTCTGCACACGCTTGCGGACAGGTGCGACTTCGGCACATTCAAAGAGAGAATGATTCGCGACCGCTTTGTCGTTGGCCTCAGGGACGCGAAGCTCTCCGAAACGCTTCAAATGGACGCCGACCTCACGCTAGCAAGTGCCGTTGCCAAGGCCCGTCTCAAGGAAACAGTACACGAGCAACAGCATCAGCTGCGAAACAACGCCAGTTCGTCCGTTACTACAATGGAAACCGACGTAGACGCGGTCGAAAAGAAGAGCGCGCCTTCGCACCCTCTTCGAAAGGAGCATCAAACGCATCGCGTCGGGGGAGCGGCACCTGAAGATCAGCGGTGTCCTTACTGCGGACAAGCGTCGCATCCCAGGCCGATGTGCCCGGCGAAGGCAGCCAAGTGTTACCACTGCAGCGTGAAGGGACACTTCAGTGCGGTCTGTCGCAAGAAGGGCTTCACAACGAGCAAGGTAGGACTGTCTTCCCTTCAGAGAGACAATGCATTGTACTTTCTCGGTACTGTTGATAATTGCGCCGCGAGTGCCAAGTTTATTGAAGTGCGTATTAACGGAACGCCAGCTTCCGCGAAGGTAGACACGGGCGCTGAGGTATCAGTAGTTCCTTCAACATTCCCTGGCATCCCATCAAAGTTAGAAAGAACGGGTATAGTTCTAACGGGACCAAGCGGTAATCGACTAAAGGTTTTGGGAAAATTCACTGCGGTTATTAGTTGGAAGCAGGCAGCTATCAAGCAGACAGTATTTGTCGTTGCTTCGTTGCGATCCGTTCTCCTCGGTATAGGCACCGTACACTGGCCAGAGGGAGCTGCGTTCCTCGCACTGGCCCGTCCCAAGTTCGCTGACATTGGCCGTTAGGGGCACGCAGAAAGTAGACGCGCTCACGCGTCCCCCGTGTAGCCCGGCCAGAATCCGCGCACTCGCGCAGGGAGGGAGACGCGCGCATCGCGTTCAATTTTGACAGACCCCGTCTCATTATTGCTTTTTTTGTCCGCTATGCTTTGCGTTCTGGCGCTGCAGTCGCACTGGAAAACTCGACTGTACGGTGCCTATAGAGGCCTCAGAAAGGCTAGGGGTTGTTAAATTTGTTGACGGCGTAACGTCTTCAGGATCGTGGGAGCATCGGTACCCTCAGCTGTTTCAGGGATTAGGTACGCTATCGGGAGAGTATACGATCCGCTTGAAGCCGAACTCTGTGCCCTATGCAGTTCACGTGGCGCGCCGCGTTCCTCTTCCCATGAGAGATGCTGTAAAGCACGAGTTGGACGACATGGAAAGACAGGGCGTAATAAGGAAAGTAGAGGGGCCTTCAGAGTGGTGCGCTGGAATGGTTCCGGTGTGGAAACCATCAGGAGCAATACGAATTTGTGTGGACTTAACGCACCTAAACAAGAATATACTTAGAGAACGTTATGTTCTGCCCACCGTGGATGAGACGCTAGGGTTATTGGGTGGAGCAACAGTCTTTTCAAAGTTAGACGCGAATTCTGGTTTTTACCAGATTAAGCTGTCAAGAGAGAGTCAGCTGTTGACCACTTTTATAACGCCGTACGGAAGGTACTGCTTTCAAAGGCTGCCCTTTGGTATCACATCGGTGCCAGAATACTTTCAGAAGAGGATGTCAGAAATCTTGACTGGCATGCCAGGCGTTGTTAATTTGATCGATGACATATTAATTTTTGGCAGCACGAAGGCGGAGCATGATCAGCGTCTCGAGAAAACACTGGAAAAGCTGGAAATAGAAGGCATAACGCTTAACAAAGCGAAGTGTTCCTTCGGCGTCACAGAAGTGGCGTTTCTAGGATGCCTTATCAATAAAGAAGGCATAAAAGCGGACCCGAAGAAAGTGGATGCTCTTAGAAATTTAGATCCACCTCGTGACGTAAGCGGTGTGCGTAGAGTTCTTGGAATGGCTAATCACCTCGCCAGGTTCATTCCAAATTTGTCACAGATAAGCGCACCACTGCGTGAACTTTTGCAAAAGGGTCGCGAGTGGACATGGGGTAAACCTCAGGAAATTGCTCTGAGTAGCATCAAAGAACAGATATGTTCTGATCGTTGTATGGCAAAGTATGACCCAAAGCATCCGTCAATAGTTTCCGCTGATGCCTCTTCATTCGGGCTCGGCGCAGTATTATTGCAAGAGCAAGGTGATGGAGAACGCCGTCCAGTGGCGTTTGCCTCCAGGTCATTGTCGCCAACGGAGTCTCGGTACGCACAGATCGAGAAGGAAGCTTTAGCCTTAACATGGGCTGCGGAGAGGTTTGAAGGGTACATCAGAGGACTCGAAGTAATGTTCGAGACTGACCACAAACCACTCGTAACGCTGCTGGGCAAAGCGCCGCTTGATTTGCTCCCTCCGCGAATTCAGCGCTTCAGAATGAGGCTAATGCGCTTCACGTTCAAGGTGGAGTACGTGCCCGGGAAAAATCTGGTCTTGGCAGATACTTTGTCAAGGGCTCCGCTCCAATCGAGTCAGAAAGATCCTCAAGCTCTGTCCGTGTCTGAGATTGAGCGCTTTGCCCAAGGTTGCATGGATACCGTGGCTGAAGTTAGCGGCTTTGAGAAAGTTAAGCAGGGCCAGGCAGAAGATACCGTGTGCCAAACCTTGGTTCGTTTCTGTCGAAACGGGTGGCCACGATATCGTTCCCTTCAAGTCTGCATGCAACCATACTGGCAATCCAGGGCGGCAATCTCAGTTTGTAATGGAGTTTTGATGAAAGGCATGCGCCTCGTCATACCGCAGCGTCAAAGGGCCGAGGTCTTGAGTCACCTACATGATGGTCACCAGGGCATCACTAAATGTCGGGCGCGTGCGCGCGAGTCGGTGTGGTGGCCAGGACTGAGCTCAGAACTAGCAAAGCTAGTAACCAACTGTCGAGAGTGCTGTATGTTGCGCGAACAGGCTGCGCAACCAATGATTCCGTCCGATACCCCGATGATGCCTTGGCAGAAAGTTGGCATTGATCTTTGCCAAATCAAGGGTGCGGATTATCTGGTCGTTGTCGATTACCTGTCTCGATATCCAGAAGTGGCCCGTCTGGCATCAACTACGAGCGATCACGTCGTGAACCATCTTAAAAGCATCTTTGCACGGCACGGTATTCCTGAAATGGTGTTCTCAGACAATGGAACACAATTTAGCTCATCAGCTTTCCACTCCTTCTCTCAAGAATACGGGTTCCGGCATGTCACATCGAGCCCGAGATATCCACAGGCCAACGGAGAGGTGGAGAGGATGGTTAAAACGATAAAAGGTCTCATTCAGAAATCCCGTGACCCATATCTCGCCTTACTAGGGTACAGGGACACCCCTGGACCTTTGGGGAAGACTCCGGCTGAGCTATTGATGGGCAGGCGACTGCGTACTACGATCCCTCTGCACCCCAAAAAGCTTTCGCCCAAGGCCTGCAACATGAAAAGAGTTCGCGACAAAGATCGTGCGGTGAGGGAGAAGCAGAGGAGGAATTTCAATCGCCGGCATGCTGCCCGCAATATTCCACCCCTGCTGCCGGGAACCAGTGTGTGGGTCAACGACTGTAAAGCTGCAGGCGTAGTCATACGAAACGCCGGGAGACCAAGGTCCTACGTTGTCAGGATGGACTCTGGCGCCCAAATCGAGAGAAATCGGAGGGCTCTCGTTCGGCTCGAGCCGAAGGCTGATGACGAGGCCGGAAGTTATGACTTCCCACAGGGTGTAAGCTCGCCAAGCACAGCCAAAAATTTGCTCAATACGCCAAGTGAGGAGACTGCCGAGTCAAATGTCGCTGATGACAGACAAACTGTTCCGTTGCCAGCGGAAGAACCAAGTGATTACGTGACACGCTCGGGAAGAAGAGTGATTGCGCCGAAACGTTACGGTTACTAGGAGTGAAAATTTTGAGTGTCGTTATTCGTGAGTGGTTCTAGCGTATCCAGTGCCTGAAATGCTGTATTGTGTTTTCAGTGAGACTCTTTTTGCACTTGTGCAGTGATATAGTGCAGTGAAAAAAAAAAAGGAAGATGTGGCGTTGCATCGAACGCGACCAGCGCTTCGAGGAACGCGTTCAGAACGCATCGACGTGCTCCGCCATACGACCAAGGGACGCCGGCGTTCCTGGACGGCTGCGGCGTCTGAACTCACCGGTGACTGCTCCGCCCACTGAGGCTATAAAAGCAGGACAGACAATAAACGGGGGGCTTTTCTTGGTTTGGGGCTTGAACGCTCGTCTCTTGTCTTTTTCTTCTGCGCGTCTGCCCCGACACAGTGGCAGTAACGCGTCAGGAGTGGTAGGAGAAATTACGAACGCGCAAAATATGGCTTCATGCGTACGACATGAACTATGTCGGAGCTCGGTTGTCCTCGTTGTGTTCGTGTTGACGACGCAGTGTCCGGAACCACTTCATAGTTTACGTCACTCACGCGGCGTAGCACTTTATAGGGACCGAAGTAGCGGCTTAGCAACTTTTCGGAGAGGCCGCGTCGACGAACAGGGGTACCACACCCATACTTGGTCTCCTGGACTGTAGGACACGTCTCTGTGGCGGATGTTATAGCGCCGTGCATCTGCCTGTTGCTGCAGACCGATGTGCAGCCGTGCGAGCTGGCGAGCTTCCTCGGCACGCTCTGCAAGTTCTTCGGCGTCAGTCGTTAACTGATCGGCGTCTTCACAAGGAAGCATAGCGTCTAACATCGTCTGAACTTCGCGGCCGTAGAGAAGGCGAAATGGTGTGGAATCGCGTTGTCTCTTGAACGGCGGTGTTATACGCGAACGTCACGTAAGGCAGGATCCGATCCCATGTTTTATGTTGGACGTCGATGTACATAGAGATCATGTCTGTGACGGTCTTATTTAATCGCTCGGTAAGTCCGTTGGTCTGAGGATGGTAAGCAGTTGTCTTTCGATGCCTGGTGTTGCTTAGTCGAAAGACTTCATCCATAAGCTGCGCAGTGAACGCTGTCCCTCTGTCTGTTATTACTGTAGAGGGAGCACCGTGACGCAGTACGATGTGGCACATGAAGAACTGCGCTACCTCGGAAGCTGTGGCTCGTGGTATCGCCTCCGTCTCGGCGTAGCGTGTCAAATAGTCTGTTGCGACAATCACCCACTTGTTGCCGTCTGTAGACAGAGGAAAAGGGCCGAGAATGTCCATGCCGACTTGGTCAAATGGCTTGAGAGGTGGGTCAATTGGTTGAAGCAACCCAGCCGGCTTACGGGATGGTGTCTTCCTGCGCTGGCATTCACGACAGCTTTTGACGTACTGCTTGACGCTTGCCTTAATTCCGGGCCAATAGTAGGTCTGGCCTACTCTGGCGAGTGTTCGGGAGAAGCCGAGGTGGCCAGATGTGGGCTCGTCATGGCAAGCGAAGAGGACGTCGTCCCGCATGTCCCTCGGAACCACGAGGAGGTAAGCGCGGCTCGTACAATGGGTGTTTTTCTATAGAGAACGTTGTCTCGAAGGCAGAAGGATGCCAACACACGGGACAGATGGCGCGGTAAAACCGCGCTGCGACCTTCTAAGCGCTCGATGATCGGGCGAATTTCTGCGTCTTCACGCTGTCGTTTCATCAAGTCAGATGCACTAATGGCGCCCAAAAAGCTGTCATCATCCTCTCCTTCCTGACTTGCAGATTCAGTGGGCGCGCGAGACAGTGTATCGGCGTCTTCGTGCTTCCGGCCAGACTTATAGACAATGGTGACAGTCATATTCCTGTAGGCGCAAGCTCCAGCGTGCCAGTCGTCCTGAGGGGTCGCGTATGTTTGCCAACCAACAAAGGGCATGGTGGTCCGTCACCACTTTGAAGGGGCGACCATAAAGGTAAGGGCGAAACTTTGTGAGCGCCCATATGACTGCGAGACACTCCTTCTCTGTGGTCGAGTAATTCGCCTCGGCACGGGACAGTGAGCGGCTGGCATAGGCTATTACTCGTTCCTCTCCACGTTGTTGCTGGACGAGGACGGCGCCGAGTCCAATATTACTGGCGTCAGTATGCACCTCTGTGTCGGCATCATCATCAAAATGTGCTAGAACGGGTGCTGACTGCATGCGCTGTCGTAGTTCGGCAAAGGCAGCCTGTTGCTCATTAGCCCAGAAAAATGGCGTGTCGTCTCTTGTAAGGCGAGTCAAGGGTTCCGCTATCTTCGAAAAGCCTTCAATAAATCGTCGATAATAGGCGCACAAACCCAGGAAGCGCCGGACGGCCTTCTTGTCGGTGGGAGCTGGAAATGTGGCTACTGCGATAAGCTTGTCAGGATCGGGTCGGACCCCTCTGGCGCTTACTACATGGCCGAGGAACTTGAGCTCTTCATAGCCAAAGTGGCACTTTTCTGGTTTGAGTGTGAGATCTGCTGATCGTATAGCCTCGAGTACACTCCGCAGGCGGTGAAGATGTTGCTCGAATGTTTCAGAAAAGACGACTACATCATCGAGGTACACGAGACAAGTCTGCCACTTCAGTCCTGTGAGTACAGTATCCATCATTCTCTGGAAAGTTGCCGGTGCTGAACACAGGCCAAAAGGAAGTACTCGAAATTCATAGAGACCGTCGGGGGTCACAAAGGCCGTTTTCTCGCGGTCTCGCTCGTCTACCTCAATCTGCCAGTACCCGCTTTTTAAATCCAGAGAGGAGAAATACTGGGCTCGGCGTAATCTGTCTAGCGAGTCGTCGATGCGTGGCAGCGGGTACACGTCCTTTTTAGTCACGTTGTTCAGCTTCCGGTAGTCGACGCAGAAGCGTAGCGTTCCATCTTTCTTTTTGACTAGAACGACCGGAGACGACCACGCGCTGTTGGAAGGGTCGATGATGCCGTCGTCAAGCATCTCTCTGACTTGCGTACGAATCGCTTCGCGTTCTTTTGTTGACACGCGGTAAGGCTGCTGGTGTATCGGGCGTGCGTCGTCGTACGTCAGGATTCTGTGTTTAGTGATCGAAGTCTGGCGGACCTTAGAAGAACTGGCGAAGCACGAGTTGAATTCAAGCAAGAGCTGTCGAAGTGCTTTCTCGTTAGCGGACGAAAGATCGGGATTTATGTCGATATTGCCCAGGGACGTATCCACGGTCTCCACTGTTTCAGATGTGAAGCAGTTCCGAACGTTGGCTATTTCGTCTGCAAAGGCTAACGAAGTGCCGCGGAGAAGGTGTCGATGTTCGTTACTGAAATTGGTAACGAGCAGTTGAGATCGGCCACCACGAAGCTCTATGACGCTCCTAGCGGCACACACACCTTGGGTCAGCAGGTGTTCCAAGTTACCTTCTGCGACCGCTTCACCATTTCGGAGTCCACAACAAGTGACGTCTACTATAACACTGGCTCGCGGAGGGAGTGTTACACTCTCAGCGGAAACGCGAAGAACGTCAGAGCTCCGTTGGTCGTCCTGCCCGTCGATTGCTCGGTCTGCAGCGAAGGTGATGCGACGCTCTTGGAGATCAATAACAGCTCCATACTCCTGCAGGAAGTCGACACCAAGAATAACGTGGCGGGAACATTCACGTAGCACAAGGCAACTTGCTACAAACGTCGATCCGCAGATGCGAACTCTACCCGTACACGTTCCAAGCGGAGTGACAATGTGGCCGCCAGCCGTTCGAATCTGCGAGGCGTGCCAGGGCGTGATGACCTTCTTCAGAAGTGTGGCCATTTTCCCGCTTAATATTGAATAATCAGCCCCGGTATCCACTAAAGCACTAACAGCGTAACCGTCAAACAGCACCGGTATATCGAGAGAAAGCTGGTCATTCCGTTCAGTTGGATCTGCACCTGTTCTTGTTTGCGTCGATCGGAGGTCTTCAGCACGTCGACTGCCAGCGACCTCGCCTCCAGAGGTCGCTTTAGCTAGTTTTCCCGGCGGCGACTGGGGAACCGTGCGCCAGCGTATCGCTGGGGCGGAGGTGAAAATCGCCTCGGCGACGGTGAACGCGACTGCCGCCTGGCAGGAGGTGGCATGCGCTGCTGTGCCAGGTAGTCCTCGATGTCCCGGGGTCGCTGGCCATACCGGGGAGGCGGCGAATATGCAGAAAATCCCCGCAGCCCCATGCGCCGGTACGGGCACTGGCGGTACAAATGATCTGCTTCACCGCAGTGGAAGCACAGAGGCCGGTGATCTGGAGTGCGCCATACATCGGACTTCCGAGGAGACGTGCGTCTGTCGTCGAGGTAGTGTGCTGGCTGCTCCGAACGACGTGCAAAAGGACCGGCAGAAACGAAAGGTGGCGACGGGCGTGTATCTTCGTAGTACTGTAGCGGTTGCGCCGACTGAAGTGAAACCGCAGGTGGTGCATGAACGAACGACGGGGAAGGGGAAGCAGGGCGCTTCAAGGGTTCCGCGTAGGTCGCACGGCGGTAGTCAGTTGGTAATGCGACGGCGTTAGCAAGAGTCACAGGGTCACGGAGCGCTTGGTGTAACTCGTCCTTTATAATACTGGCAATGGAGCTTACTGTAGGGAGCGGTGATGTGGCGGCTTTGTGCAACTCCTCGCGCACTATACAGCGGATCAGTTCTCGCGGACTCTCGGTGTTGCCGCCGAGAGCCGCGGAAACCTCAGTAGCGGACGTACTGTTGAGTTGCCGCTCATAGAGGGTGGATCGATGCTGAAGCATCTTTTCCATTGTGACGGCCTCAGACAAGAACTCGGCGACCGTCTTCGGAGGGCTCCGTACAAGACCAGCAAAACGCTGCTCCTTGACTCCTCGCATCAGATGCCGCAACTTCTCCTCTGCCATTCTTGGATCAGCTCGTCTGAACAGGCGCGTCATATCTTCGACATAGGTCGTCACAGTTTCATTGGGCATCTGGATGCGGGACTGGATCGCTCGTTCCGCTCGTTCGTGGCGATCAGCACTGGCGTAAGTGTCCAGCAGCCGACGGCAAAATTCGCGCCACGACGTCAGTTGGTCCTCGCGGTTCTGGTACCACGTGCGTGCTCCGTCCTCCAAATAGAAGTACACACGTCGTAGTTTGGCAGCGTCGTCCCATTCGTTCAAGGCAGCCACACGTTCGAAGTCGACTAACCAGTCTTCGACGTCTTCAAGCACAGTGCCATGAAACGGCGTCGGAACCCGCGGGCTCTCAAGTGTGTACCGGTTCATCATCGTGCTTTCCGTGCCGGTTGGAGTGGTCTGAACGGAAGTGCTGGTCATGCCGGGTGAAGTGGTGCAAAGCGTAACGTCGGCGTCGGGAGGTAATCCCCTGAACCTGCGGCTGGCCCGATGCACGGGAGTGTTGACTGGCACTGGGCTTGTGGGGCGGCTTCCAGGAGGGGTCTGCAACATCCGTGAGACTACCCAGCGCCTCCACCACTTGTCACGTCGCTTCAGAGGTCCAGGCGAGGTTTATTGGCCGCAGAGCAGCAGGGCTCTTGGTAAACGCGTCCGTTAAGCTCGCTCTCCCGAGAGATAGCGCGCGCACTTCTTTCTTTCGTGACCTGTGCCTCCGCCCATGCATTTCACCCACTACTACAGGTGGCAATATGTTAGTCAAATACTCATGTCATGTCGTGCCAAATTTTGTATGTATCAAGTTCACGAATACTTCTGTTTGGTTTTTTTCGCCCTAATATGAAGCCTTCGTGCCTGAAGCGGGAAGCCACTAGTGTTCTCGCTCGCTTTTCTTGTGCAAAATACTCCTCTAGCGGGTAGGCGAGAGCTGGAAGTTCAGCCAGTGGCAATGCTCTTTTACGTATGTTAGCGCCAATATATTCAAATCTATCCATTTCCGTAGCCACGGAAAAAGCAAGGTTTTTGTGGCATGCCTTTTTATCTCTGCGTACCTACTTAGAGTATTGCACAATCGTCGGTGATGCCAGTATAGGACGTGACCCAGATATGGTATATTATCAAGCATGATGGTTTCCTTTTGATATGATTTAGTCATGCAAAAACACCATGAATGATTGCAGAAGAGTAAACAAGGCACTGAAGGAATATTGCTGAAGCAGCAAACGAAGAAAAGTAGGCCAATTTGTCTTGCCTTACAGGCTGAGATAAAGTAGCACAAAAATATGAAACTGTAAGCAATACACAAAAAAGGAGATGAAGGCAAGTGCGACAGCAGCCATGGGTTCAACATGCATGTCATCTTGCCGTGCATGTGCAGAAACATAAATAAAAACACAGGCGTTCATCAGAGGTGGTAGCGCACAAATTCAAGCGGGGCCAAATATTGTGATAGAAGGCTCAATTATGCAGCGATCTCCACATTTCTTTTTCATGAAAAAGGCTTCTAGGCGAGCCAGAAGAAGCGTTACTGCTCCTCCCCATAAATGGCTGTCCCTGAAAATCGAGCGTCACATCCTCCCCCCGTAAAACCCATACGCTGAAACAAAAGTGCACATGTGCTGGCCCATGTTACCTCATGTGAACGTGATGCTCGATCTTCAGTGGTCACCATTCTGGTAAGAATCGGCAACGCTTCTTCTGGCTTGCCCTGGAAGTCATTGTGGTAGAATACTCGACTGAAGCGTAGTGCCTGTACTCAAGTCCTGCTCGAACCTTGGCTTTCTTTCTTTTGTCCTCATTGTGCCCCATAGCAGTTGTAGACACTAGCGACAGGGGCGGACAACTATGCCAGCAGAATCGGCTGTTGTTGCGATCTCATAACACCTTTCACTGTAGAAAGAGATAAAATATAGTAGGACACTGGTTTCGACTCAATTAAAAATTTGTCGAAACATAATCAAACCGTGGTGTCGCTGAATCTCGAAATATGTGCTTCAAACGACAAAAAAGAGGGGGGCTTGTGTAATATCAACCGCAAGTTTTCAAAGAACCAGCGCGACTCACAAAAGTTTATTCGCTTTCCTTTTTACTGTCCTCCTCCTTTCGCGCTGTTTTCACATCACGGAGCCATGTCAATCAGCCAGGCTCTCAAAAGAATGTGCCAGCCTATTGCCCTAACGGATGAGGAGAATAGCTTCCACTAGCTGGTACGCAACATCGATGAAATAGCGCAAAATGTGGGACAGGGATACAAGGCAGGAAATGTGTTGCCTTGCCTTTAGGATCTCTGGCTTGAAATCTACACTAATGCGCTTGCGCAAAGTGTGTAAGCGAGGCATCTGCGAGCTTATCCCAAGAGGTCGTGAAATTCATCCGAGTGTTCATAAGGTTCCGGTTCCAACACGCCAACTGTGCATAGCTTTGAGTGACAGCGCTTTCAGTTCTCTTCCCTAAACGTACTGTAGGCAGCAGAATTTTGCGGGATCTGCATCTCGTGGCGGAGCGACGAAAAACTACGGCTGGATGGATGAATGCTGTGAGCGTCCCCTTTATAGCGGGGCGGTGACATGTGCGCCACCAGGCTCGACAAAAAATAATAAGAAAAAAAAAAGCATTTTTATGTTAGGTTGGCTTATTGCCTTGTCTACTTCGATTAGATTGATCTTAGCATAAAACAATATCTCGCAGCCCACCTCTCTGCCCCTTACCGCAGATTGACCTTATTTTTCCTAATTTATGTTTGCCCTTTCTACTTTTCTGCCACCAATACTCCAACCGTTTCCTACTTTTAGATTCGAAGCAGCTTTTGCGCTGGGCTGTGTCCGTAGTTCCATTGGCGACCGTCCGCTTTCTACCACCTAGCATACCCATTTGAGCGCGTGCTCGCGCGAAGGAGAAGTCTTCTTCCTCTGTTTCTTCGACCGCCTTGATGATGATACGTGCAGAGCACTTTAGGGACCCGGGCTGCCGTATGCTGTCCTAGCTTGGCGTAACGCAGACAAAACTATGTGTGCTGGCGCACGCTAGCGCTTTCGGGCCTGTGTAAGGGGCTGGGTATGACGCTGTGGCTTCTCTCCCTTACACACTCTCAGCAATCACGTGATGGCGTCGGGGAACGAGATTCTGCAGAGGCGCGATGAACCCGCGTGGCGTGCTCCAACAAGAGTTCGGGACGAGTAACAGCAACAGCAACTGCAGTGAATTCACGGTGTGCTCTACTTGCAAGGACGCGTTAACATCGAGCAAAGTGCCCGTGATGAACGCAACTTTAAGTCGACCCATGCGCTGCTTCGCATCCTCACATGGTTCCCTTTAGTGGGATACGCTGCAATTTTTTTCTCTCGCAGACGTGTTGAGCCTTGCATTGTTGTCCCTGAAATCCAAGGCGTCATGTTGGCTCGCGCCCAGACATACACCTGGGTGGATAACTGCACATCCAGTCACAACACGGTTCGTCGTTTCGTTATATTTCCCACATCATGTGCATTTACGGAAAACTGTAGTGCTGCGCCATCTGGCGTCACAGCGTGCTGACGAGGTTTCCGCGCCTGGTGCACTTTGCGCATGCATGTCCCATCTTCGCTGCCAGACATGTCTCGCTTCTCCGTTCCCCCTAATGAGTTGTTCTCACTTGCGACTGCCGCAGAAACGCCGCTCACCTGCTTCGCCTGCTCGATAGATGACGGAGCATCGCCTCCTCAATTGCGCGCCAGCGGGAGAGGAACCTGCCGGCGCTCAACCTCAGAGGCCAAGGACGGAGCTTCCCAGTACGTTTCGCGTGCCATATAACATTGCCTGAATCGATGTTACCTTCCAAGGATGTTCTCGTCGAGCATGAATTGTATTTATAGATGATAACACAAGCCCTTTGACGCTGCCAATGTGACTTTTCGTGCTCTCCGCGCTTTGCTGTTTAGACGACAACTGATATTTGTGCGTGTTATCCGACCAAGCCAGCTAGCGTTACGGAGGACCAAAGAATACAGCTCGTCTCTGTGTGGAAGGCGTACGCCAGAAAGAGAGACGCCTCCGGGGAGGAGATCTAAATCGGCAGTGGCGCGATTTGTAAGTAAAAGTTTTCCCAAGTCAAGGAAGAATAGTTGACCCTCGGAGCGGTGAGGCATGCCCGATAGGGAAGATAGGAAACGCAGACGCAAAGCGTGCCAGGCGCAGAAGTACCGATAGCCTCAACACCACGCTGGGTGGCGGCAGGGGAACGCAGTAAAGCAGACTTCCGTGGCTCGGCCATGCGTTGCAGGTCCCCAAAAGTTTCGCGCCGATAGTACCCTTTCAGACAAATGAAGCGCGAGCAAAAAAGTTACAGCTGAGCCGCTTTCGCACAGCACTAACTAAAGTATACTCAGGTTTACAGCGCACACATAAATAGGGATGACGAAAAAGACAGCGACAACCGTCCGTCCTGTTTTTGCCGGCTCTGTAACCCTAAGGTCATGAACCATCAACTGCCTTGCTTAGTGCAGAGTACTACCTCGCACCGCGAGAAATGTGATGAACAGGGGTTCTATCAGGCCTCCCAAATGCGCATGCAAGCAGAAATCGTGCTGACAATACATCTGTTGTTCAAAACAAAAACATAAGCGCGCGTTTTGGTTAGCGGTAATTTGTTTTACTTTAGTTGTCCGTGACTCGGCATGTCTCTTGGCCTTTACTGACGACCTCATAATTTTTCTCCTATTATTATACACGGTGTTTCTCAATTGAACTGTGATATGCTTGCGTACCATTAGTTTCCTTATTTTTTCGTGCGGGTACTCCGCGTTACTTTTATATGACCCATCAATGCTTGAAGTGTTCGAAAGTATCGATGATATTTTGGAACATTTCGAGACAATAAAATCAGAGCTTTCGCTCACTAAAACACTGTTCCCATATTTACCGTGGTTATTGCAATTGATTTTCTGCGTCTCCTGTGCGGTGTAAATTTTATACGTTGAGATTTTGTGTTCTAGTACTTCGTTTAATTATTGCGTATCGGAAGACTTTACGAAGACCGCACTGAGCGAAGTCAGTTTATGTGTTTTAGATTGACGCCGATATAGGTTAATTGTTTCTTGATGCCTGAGACGCGTAAGTACTTGCTGTCTTCCGACACAAGTGTAATGCTGCTGTCCTGGACCTGGTTTTTGTCACTTCATCTCTAGCTAACTCCGGTTTTGAATGTGATATTATTAATGGCATATCCGATCATAACGCTGTATTGTTCTCAGTTCCGGGTATCGTCCCAAAATGCCGTTACACTTACTGCACGTTTCGTGATTTTAACCATGCTGATGATCTAGCAATTACAGACGCCCTTGCGACTCTTTTCAAGAATTTGAGCTAAAAAGCGCCACCAGTGATGTCAATACGTTATCAGCTTTTTTCGAAAGTCTTGTCAGTAAATGTATAAATTCTTTCATTCCTTTGAAAACAAAGAAAACAAACACTGAAATACCTTGGATGACTAGGGACCTCTTGCGTTTGTCGCGTCGTTTGACCAGACTACGTCGAGCAAGACGCTCTGGTGACTTAACAAAACTCCAACAGTTTGTTAGCGCCAAAACCGAACTTTGTGCTAAAATTAAGGCAGCGAAAGAGTTTTATTACAGGGTTACCTTGCCGAAGCTAATGAAAGCAAATCCTCGTAAATTCTGGAAGCCTATCCAACCATCTGGGTCTTCATCACACACGATGACAGTTGACAACGTTGCAGTTTCTGATCCACAGACAATCGCTTCGGCCTTCAACGCCTACTTCCACTCAGTCTTTACAACTGACAACTCGGACATCCCTGTTTTTCATTCAGAATCTCACCCCGGAATTGACGATGTGTCAGTGCCAATTGAGGGCGTACTCAATCTCATTTTAAATTTAGACACCAAGAAATCATGCGGTCCCGACGGCATCCCAACAGCTTTTCTAGCTGGATACTCTCTTTGGTGTAGCACATACCTCACAATTATTTTTAGAAAATCTCTCTCGTCAGCCACACTGCCTTTCTCGTGGAAATGTGCTTCAATTCTGCCCTTATTTAAATCGGGTAATGCTCAATTATTAAGCAATTATAGACCAATCTCTTTAACAGCGCATTCATGTAAAATGCTAGAGCATATTATATTTAAACATATCATGGAATACCTTGAAACGAACAAAATCTTAAGCACTTACCAGAACGGCTTCAGACGCGGTCTTAGCACTATTACTCAACTTACAAAATTCGTTCATGACATCAGCAGCTCGATGGACATAGCTGACCAGGTTGACACCATTTTCATAGACTTCGCCAAGGCATTCGACACTGTCTCACATCCTAAATTATTGCACAAGTTGTTTGCCATATTAAAGAACGTGTCCTTGGTTGGCTGGATATCCGACTTTCGCAGCGTTCACAGTATGTGTGCTTCAGCTCTACTAACTCGCCTTCGATGCCTGTTTCATCAGGTGTTCCCCAGGGTTCTGTTCTGGGCCCCCTCTTATTCCTGCTTTATATTAATGACCTCACCTTGCACACCCCTGTGAAAATACGCCTTTTCGCAGATGACTGCGTCCTATGTCATACTGTTAAATCTCCACTGGATCATGCCACTCTCAACAATTCCTTCTCTCACTTTTGCAGCTGGCCCAAATCTTGGCAAATGAATATTAACATCTCCAAGACCGTCGTTATGTCTTTTACCCGACGTTCATGCCCCTTGACTTTTGACTATGGTTTTAACAAAGTTTGTGCAGGGTGAACGAATTCAAGTACCTCGGTATCCTTATGACACACAATCCCTCATGGTCTAAACACATTGATCACACATGCAACAAGGCTCTTAAGAAATTAGGCTATTTACATCGTACGCTCCGTCTTGCTCCTCAAGAAACCAAACTGCTTACCTACAAAGCTCTCATTCGTCCCATCCTCGAATATGGTTGCGTGGTGTGGAACCCACATAAGAAATGTGACATTAAAAAACAAGAACGCGTTCAAAAAAGAGCTGTGCGTTTTGTATGCAACAGATATGACAGGGATTTTTCTCCGTCGAATTGTCTTCCTCACCTAGGTCTCACTACACTTGCGAAGCGTCGCCACGTTGAATGCCTCAAATTCCTTTACAATCTAATCAATTCTCCCCGCCTCGACACTCTAGACAGCTATCTTCAGTTCTCCAGACCTTTATCTACGCGGAGCGACCACGCCCTTAAAATTACAACTTTTTTCACCCGCACTGACATGTTCAAATATAGCTTTTTTCCTGCAACTATAGAAGCCTGGAATTTGTTGCGCGGAAGTGTGCGTTGCTTACCTCTGAAAGAATTTCTGGAAGCATGTTCATGAATGTTGATTTGCTGTTGTTGTTTTGTTTTCTTTTCCCACTAATAGCCTCATTGAGGCTGCCGTATGCAAAAATAAATAAATAAATAAAATAAACAAATAAAATAGCTCCTAACCCGCCGCTACTAGCAAATAAATTACTTTTACCAGACGACTTTTTTTTTTCGGTAAATTATTCTCGTAACTCGTATATTGCTGTCACTTATTTACGAAACTTGAGCACGTTGCTTCTCAGCTGAAAACTTAAAGGTCGCAAAATTCTTAATATACTTCACACGGAACACGGCCCGTGTCCTTAGATTTTATTTCACGTGAAGCATTCGGAGGAGGTGAAAGTGGAAATAATTCTGCAGCCGACCACATCTATGTTCGTGTTTACTCTCAGAGCGGCAAGCCGCGCAATTTTATTCCATGCTTTCATGTTACTGAAATAAGCGCAAGAGCCTAAAAAGAGCCCTCGAAGGACTGGCGAATACGTATACTTAATGTCTACAGAAGGAATCTCTTTTACACCAGTAGTAATAACGTGTGAATTCTTTTAGCCGTATTAATTTATAACTTAATAGTGATAACAGCAGTGGCAGCGAATGAAAGTAATATGGGACAGAATCTTACTTTTTTAATGAAGTTAATGGAATAATTTTCATAGCTAGAAACAAGACGTTTAACATTAAACAAAATATGTGCAGATAACATATAATGCATACTGTTGATGAACATAACACGTTTGGTGCAACATTTTCATCTGAGTCTACAGAGTTAATATGTAAATAAGATGCTATGAATTATTAGGATGCTAATATAAAAAATGCACATCTCATCCAAGTTATGATATTCACAGAAATAATTTATTTCCGCAATTTTCTTTAATTACCGGAGTTTTATCGAGTGAAAGTTACGAAAAAATCTTACATTATACCGCACGCTATTCCAATTACGCATAAAATACATCAGTTTCGTCTGTCTTATCACACTTCAGCGTAAGATAAATAGACTGCCGCATTTGCAGAAGAAAGCTGTCCAGAACGTTGCCGAAATTAGTTATTTGACTCAAACTTGACACATACTTTCGCAAGCACAAGGTAATTAAAGTAGAAATATGCGTGAGTTCCGTATCCGCCATTCATTTTACCTCTGTTCTTCATTGGAACACTTCATTCAGACTGCTACCCGCCGTGGTGGTCTAGACGGATCTTGGCTGCTGACCCGAAGGTCGTGGCGTTGAATCCCGGCCGCGGCGGCCACATTTTCATGAAGGCGAAATGCTAGAGGCCCATGACCTAAATTTAGGTTCACGTTAAAGCACACCAGATGGTCAACGTTTCAGGAGCTCTCCACTGCGGTGTCTCTTATATTCATATCGTGATTATGGGATGTAAAACCTCGGCAATTATTATCAAGACAACTGCGTTTTGCAGCACTACAGTCGCGATATCGGAACTCGTAATGTGAGAGAGTGGCTTGTACCCAATTTATTTGCGGACACGCAAACTCAGGCCTGTGAAAGATAAGGTTTCATTTATTCTAAATAAATATATACACTTAGCAAACGCGCGGTAAAGAATCGCATTAAATGATTTTGACGTATTGGTTTATTTATTGATTCAATATTATAATAAAATACGGTCTTCATTAGCAGTGGACAGTGTTATACATATTAGGTCGCTGTGGTTTTTCGGCGTCTACTCGCGTTGTGTTCGCATTGTCATTAGAACTTTCGAAAACCCTCGAGAAGCTCCCAGCTCATAAGGCCCAGTCTGCGCCGAGAAATAATGCCTCTTACAGTTGAGAAACTGAAGCGAGGACTGAGTGAAAACAAAAGCAAATAGTACGTGCGTCAATAAACTCGTTGAAACATCCGCATGAACAAGTGCAGCAACCTCTATGCCTGACACGTGATGCGCGCGTGCGAGAAGTACATACAGAAAGCGCCTAGCAGTAAGCAGACGTTCGGTGCTCAAGATCAATCACGTCAGCTATCCCACAGGCTTCCACGCTGTACGTCAAAAGCAAAAAGCTTCTGCGCCCGCTATTTTGCTTGTGAGCGGCTTTTATTCCACTTTAGAATGAGGAATAAAGAGTGACGCATCAAGGGTCAACGGTCCTTAGGTGCTTGTGTTATAACGCACGCCAGATGCCCAGTGGGATATTTTAGAAATAACTCATGCGCATGTGTTTTAAACAATCGTATTTTAGTCTGTCACCCATCGGAGTAAAACATATGTACCCCCAGGATAACAGGTAAACAAATAAATGTGTTCTTGCTTACCTTTCGCGCTGGCGTCACGAGTTCCTCCTGCGCATTATTTCTGAATTCAACACTGGCCAACACCTGCGGTATACCAATCCGACCATAAGAGTTGGGAGGAGACCGCAGTGGGAGAACGCAAGTGCTCTAAACAGAGAAAGCGCCCCTCAACCAATATAAGTGGAATCGTTCTGGAAAGAGAGAGAATCAATTTAATAAAATATTACTGTTTGCTTACTCTTGGTGAAGCACCTCTTTTAGGGCCTCAGTGGCTATTGCGTCTTGGCGAACTTGTCTTGCCAAGTACAATTCAGAGAGTCGAGCCTCCCACGATCAATCGATGAGTCTTACGTTGATAAGCGGCGAGACAGCGTCTACTGGAGACTGTGTGCCGCGAATTCATGCTTCGTACTCTGCTATGTGTTGCGCGTGCGGGGATGGAGTCCTAGCACAGGCATTTGTCGCTGCGTTTTTCGGGAAATATTTTTTTTAATCTACGTAAATGTGGGTGCGTGTTTGTATTGGACGCCAGTGCCTCGCCTATCGCCTGTTCATAATTGGATGAGATGGAACTTTGGTTTGTCATTCCAATCATTCTGGAAATTCATATCCGCGTGTATGGTAGCTGCTAGCAGTGAGCAGATGTACGGTGCTTAAGAATAACCATGTCAGTTATCCAAAGGATGCATGTGAAAAGTAAAAAGCAAGTGCGCTGGTATCGCTTCAGAGTGACACCAGAGCCGTTATATGGCACTACAGCAAGTCGTGAAGGTACACGAACCTGGAAAAGCGCATTTCGATGGGTTTATCTACGTGTACGGCAGCAAGTTTACTCTTGAGCACCAATTTCTGAACAGCTCGCACTCGCCGACAAAATGCACTGAGCGGGAAAGTCATAGCATACCATATATTTTAGGACTAAAGACATACATGGCTGTGCTCTATTGTTTTGACAACAGCATTGAAATAAATTATGGTTTCGTACAACTGCCATTTTTGATTTGTGCTTGACCTTGTCAATCATGCCATTACGCATCAGATTCTGCCGATTCAAAATAGCGCAGAGAGCAGTAGTTTATCTGAGTCTTATTTCTACTGAAGGCAACCTGTCTCGACGGAGAAAAAAAAACACCCACAAAATGTACTCCTTCAAGACAGCAACATAATAACAGCGTAACGAAAGGCCGCATACCTGAAACACTGCGCCCCGGACTGTGTGTACTCATGCTGAAAATATGTTTACTCAATTCAATA
Organism: Rhipicephalus sanguineus; assembly: GCF_013339695.2. NCBI lineage: Eukaryota > Metazoa > Arthropoda > Arachnida > Ixodida > Ixodidae > Rhipicephalus > Rhipicephalus sanguineus. The sequence goes on along the minus strand of NC_051185.1, from coordinate 9,905,852 downwards.
CCAAATATTTTAACCGCATGTTTCGTTGACAAACACAAACGGTTCCTACGCTGTGACTCAGCGTACAAATCTGACGCAATTGTTTTGAAGCTTCAATGTATGCTTAGTTTCCACAGCGCGACTGGACGCGGACGGAGAAGGAACACTCAAACACACACACAGCGCTGACTTTCAACTGGAATGTTTATTTTTCATATGCACGTGACGCTTATATAGACACACGCGAGCAGGTGCACACAAAACAAGAAACAAAAGCAGGACCCAAACGCGCATGTTCTGCCGCAATCACAACCAGTTGCCACCAACCTAGAGTGACGCATCCAGATATCTCTTTTCTTTATCTGTTAGAGACAAGGATGGCATGCTGACACATGTATCATTCATTTTATCAATTTCATACGCTTCAATAATTTCTCTAGTCAATCGATCTCTTGCCCTGTTGAGAATACTGGTTTTATCAAAAATTGGAAAGTGAATGGCAAGGTGTCCGGAAATAACTTTCGTGACATTGTACTTATGTTCGCGCAACCTTTGATTCACACACCGGCCGGTCTGGCCAATGTACACACGGGAACATGACAGCGGGACGGAATAAATAACGTCTTTAGCGCAGGCAACATACTTCTCGCTATGTTTAGTGGAACACGAAGCATTTTCTTTTTCTCTTTCGGCGTTCACTCGCCTGCAAAGTCCCTGCAGTCGCACGGGCGCGGAAAAAACAACGTCCACACCGGACCTTCTCGCAATCCTTTTCAGGTTGTGAGATACGGTGTGGATGTAGGGCACTACTGCGAGCTTTTTCCTTCGAGTGTCACTCTGATGCTCACTCGGATTAGACCTGTACTTTTTGTTCAGGCGCTCCGCCACCGCTGACAACAGTCTCATGGGGTAACCGGAGTCGTACAGACGCTTGGCCTGGCCCCACAAACTTTCCTCAATCTTATGCTCACAAGACTTGGACAAAGAATTGTGGAAACACGACTGGATCACGGCACGTTTGACTAACTTGGAGTGCGCCGATGCAAATGGCAACACCGGCTTGTTACCTCTAGGCTCGTAGCTCTAGCAAACACCTCTTGGATGGCAATACAACCCTATGTCCAAAAATCTTATGAAATTGTCCTTTGGGACTTCATGCGTCAGTAAAAGAGGGGACAACACGTCAGTAAAAATGCTCAGGGTTCTAGCGACCCCTGCGTCAAAGTTGTTAGAGTCAAGGCGTGAAACAATTAGGTAGTCGTCTACGAATCTGAAGACGCCAACGACGTCCGAACTGGTCAAACGATCGCGAAGGAGCTTGTTGCGGTGAGCCAGAAATGGCATATGTATTGGGTCTTCTATCGCTCCCTGTTTGAGCGACCTATTTCTGGCTCACCGCAACAAGCTCCTTCGCGATCGTTTGACCAGTTCGGACGTCGTTGGCGTCTTCAGATTCGTAGACGACTACCTAATTGTTTCACGCCTTGACTCTAACAACTTTGACGCAGGGGTCGCTAGAACCCTGAGCATTTTTACTGACGTGTTGTCCCCTCTTTTACTGACGCATGAAGTCCCAAAGGACAATTTCATAAGATTTTTGGACATAGGGTTGTATTGCCATCCAAGAGGTGTTTGCTGGAGCTACGAGCCTAGAGGTAACAAGCCGGTGTTGCCATTTGCATCGGCGCACTCCAAGTTAGTCAAACGTGCCGTGATTCAGTCGTGTTTCCACAATTCTTTGTCCAAGTCTTGTGAGCATAAGATTGAGGAAAGTTTGTGGGGCCAGGCCAAGCGTCTGTACGACTCCGGTTACCCCATGAGACTGTTGTCAGCGGTGGCGGAGCGCCTGAACAAAAAGTACAGGTCTAATCCGAGTGAGCATCAGAGTGACACTCGAAGGAAAAAGCTCGCAGTAGTGCCCTACATCCACACCGTATCTCACAACCTGAAAAGGATTGCGAGAAGGTCCGGTGTGGACGTTGTTTTTTCCGCGCCCGTGCGACTGCAGGGACTTTGCAGGCGAGTGAACGCCGAAAGAGAAAAAGAAAATGCTTCGTGTTCCACTAAACATAGCGAGAAGTATGTTGCCTGCGCTAAAGACGTTATTTATTCCGTCCCGCTGTCATGTTCCCGTGTGTACATTGGCCAGACCGGCCGGTGTGTGAATCAAAGGTTGCGCGAACATAAGTACAATGTCACGAAAGTTATTTCCGGACACCTTGCCATTCACTTTCCAATTTTGATAAAACCAGTATTCTCAACAGGGCAAGAGATCGATTGACTAGAGAAATTATTGAAGCGTATGAAATTGATAAAATGAATGATACATGTGTCAGCATGCCATCCTTGTCTCTAACAGATAAAGAAAAGAGATATCTGGATGCGTCACTCTAGGTTGGTGGCAACTGGTTGTGATTGCGGCAGAACATGCGCGTTTGGGTCCTGCTTTTGTTTCTTGTTTTGTGTGCACCTGCTCGCGTGTGTCTATATAAGCGTCACGTGCATATGAAAAATAAACATTCCAGTTGAAAGTCAGCGCTGTGTGTGTGTTTGAGTGTTCCTTCTCCGTCCGCGTCCAGTCGCGCTGTGGAAACTAAGCATGAACAACCAACTAGCCCGCCAACGCACTTTAGTCAGCTTCAATGTAGTCTATGCCAATGCTGAAAATTTTGATTGTGAATGAAGTAAGAAAAATGCAAAAAACTATCCTCCCAATATCGAATCCAATATCGAATATGCGTGTCGTGTTAAAGAAGTACCTAACAATCTTTTAAAACACGTTAACGAAATTGCATTTCGCTAGATTGGGGAACGTCAAAAAATTTTTGACAGGACCGTCATTACAACTTATGCAGAAAAATGTACTTTCGCCCAACTGTGTTCTAAATTTGACGATTGAATTACTGCTTTGCTGCAACTGCTCACCCGAGCCCCTCAAGACTGAACAAGGATACCAAGAATACATGACATAATGAGATGGGGTAAAAAATTTCACAATTTCGTGAAATTTTACAGCTCATGATTACTGCTCATGATTACTGAACTGGATACGGAAAGTGGAAGAGTAGGTCTGAAAATTAGTATGCATAAAACTAAAGTAATGTGGAAGAATTTGGCAGAGAGAGAGAACAACTTTATTGGTTCGATCCGGCAAAACAGGGGAGGGCAGAGAACAGCGCTTTGCGATAGGTGGCGAGACACTGGAAGTTGTAAAGGAGTACGTCTACTTAGGACAGGTAGTAACCACGGAGCCGAACCATGAGAGTGAAATAACTAGAAGAATAAGAATGGGATGGGGCTCATTCGGCAAGCATTATCAAATCATGAATGGTAGTGTACCACTATCCCTCAAGAGGAAGGTATATAACAGCTGCATCTTACCGGTACATACCTACGTAGCAGAAACCTGGAGACTTACAAAGAGGGTTCAACTTAATTTGAGGATGACGCAGCGAGCGATGGAAAGGAAAATGATAGGTGTAACCTTAAGATACAGGAAGAGAGCAGAGTGGGTCAGGGAACAAGCGTGGGTTAGGATATCATAGTTGAAATCGAGAAGAAATGCATATGGGCCGGGCACGTAGCACGTCGACAGGATAACCGGTGGTCATTAAGGGTAACTGACTGGATTCCAAGAGATGGCAAACGCGTGAGGGGGGGACAGAAAATTAGGTGGGTAGATGAGATTAAGAAGTTTGTAGGTATAACATGGCAGCAGAAAGCACAGGACCGGATTGATTGGCGGAACATGGGAGAGGCCTTTGCTTTGCAGTGGGCATAGACAGGCTGATGATGATAGAATGTACATGCAGCTAATCAATAGCTCGTGCTTGGCGTACGGCGCAGGAATCAACCGCATTGAACGGGAATTTAATTTTGACCGTAATTAACAGGGAACGTGGCTATATATGAGAGAGGCACTGGGATCGATACCCGGCACCTCCACCAATACGTTATGGCGTTGAGTTGACGCGCTGGATAGCGCAACCCATTACTCATTTCCAAGACTTTGCTACAAGATATATATATATATATATATATATATATATATATATATATATATATATATATATATATATATATATATATATATATATATATATATATACGAGCTGCCATCTGACCAGTAATCCCTCGCATACTACATGAAGGCATCAAGTGTGCAGAACGAGGCCCTCGTTAGGGTCTCGTTCTGGCAGACTTGATGCCTTCGGGTAGCATGCAAAGGATTATTAGACAGCTGCCGGCTCATAAAAAGATCACGTGCTACGAAACGCCAACAGGCACAAAAATAGTGTTCCACACTTGCCGCCATGGCTGCGATTGGCGCTAACACTCTGTTGGTGGTGTAGGTAGGCGGCGCGGAGTGGGGTGGTGCCGCCATCTGTGAGAGGTGAAAAGAAGTAATGCTTCACGATCGACACTTACTAGCGCTTACTCCGAGATTTCGTGCGATATCGGAGGTCATGATTACAGCGTCTCGATACCCGCGAGGTACACTGGCCGCGCTGGCGTCGCCGAGGTACCCTGGACGCAGCTACGTTGGTTACGTTCTTTCTTTGCATTTCGCTTCGCGTTAGCGTGCGTTGGCTCATCGGAGTAGTGCAGCTTCCGCATGCACCAACAGGATTGCTCCGCCACCGACTGCTTCGATTGTGAGAGCACCGACTAACAAAACTGCAGTACGCGTTGCAGAAAGGGCGCGATTTCGACGGGCGAATGTCGTGCCTTGGTGGAGCGAGACAGCGCCTGCGAGACAGAGCACAGCGGGCGGGACGCACGCGTTTGCGGCTCAGGCTACGAATTCTACCTCTCGTGTTGATGAAGCGTAGTGTGTGGTAGTGTATGCATGAGCGCAGGCGTCGGTCACCCATTTCTAGAAAGCGCACACCGTGCCGTTTCTCTCATTATTGACGACGCTTTGAAGAAGTGCATACCGGGTACCAATGCTGATTATGAGCTTGTTGATATCATCCTTACGCGGGATTCACGATTTGCTGTGTCCAAATATATGTTCACACCGTCCGCTACCACAACGGTTTAATCATGATCATGGGCGTTAGTCGTCGCGATAGACATGCCATCAACATGGGTGCATCTACGTCAAAACGGTGCTGTAGCTGCCAAACACGAATAGACATTCTACAAGCTCTCATATATCACTACACAATAAGCACTGCTTCTGTGAAGACACATTTCTCTTTCGTGTTATACCGATTCCTATGAAGAAGGATCAGCCATGTTTTTAGACGATGACACTGTGGTATTTTATTTATTTTTTACTTGCAATCAGATTGAATGATCATCAACAGTTCCTCGACCGACTGATTGAATGCGAAGACAGTGGGTTTAGTCACCCGACAGCAATGTGCTTCGCGAACTTCTGTCAATATTATCATGGGAGTTTTTTTTACACTCTAAAATATGTTACTGTAGTTGCTTTTACTTTTATACATTTCAGCATTTCATCAAGGCCGCATCAACCGACGTAGGTATATATACGCTTGAAATTCGTTTGGATTCCAGTTTCTTCCCCCTTGCAACAATTGTCACGTAAGTTCCAGCTCTTCTGAGCCACGAGTTGAACAAAATAGCCCTTGACTTATCAGAACTAAGCCGTTTTTTGCGGTGAATGTATCGACAAGCCAATATTGCCCTGGTTAACACAGTATTGTTTGTTATTTGCGATACCCTTAAAGAATGTGTTTAAACTTAACATCTTTTAAATACTCTCACGTTTTTTTTTTCTTTTTATCACTAATACTACAGCGTCAAATGGAAAGTAGGCTAAAGCGTGTTCTTGGTAGGTAGGCGTATGTAATTCTTTCGGAACCGCTGACAACGTACAGTTCAAAGAAAGGTGCCCTGGTTAAAGCAGAAGAAAGATTTTCCTAACTGTGGGGGATATCTTTCGTAACGAATATCCTCTGGCAGGAATGGCGCTGAAGTAGCAAAACATGGAATTGCTTTAGTTAACGAGGGGACATCGAGAAGAAATTTGCCTTTTTGTATATTGTACCGGTACATAATTCATAAATGTTCTCCTTGTGCGTTGCCCACGAGGAATCTCGAGCTAGAAACTCTCTTCTGAGGACCTGTGACCGTGAGCACTTGCACGTGGATTTACTTGTGAGGCCTGTATTTGGCTAGTGAAACCGGACAGCCAACTATATATAGTAGTTGTTTCTTGTTTTTTTTTTTCACTTTTCTGTATGATAATATATGTTCCTTGATAATCTGTTACGTTGTACTTCTCATTTTTTGTTTATAATTTTTGCGGTAAAATTGCAGATATACACATTTTCTGCACCGACTGTGTGTTTATGATTAGAAAACAAGAAAGCGGCGCCAAAATATTAGACAAATGTAATCGCACTGATTAGGGCGATGACTAAAAAGCTAGTGCGTATTATTTCAGGAAGCGTATATAAATCCTACCATTTCTGGAAGAAAACCAAAAAAATGTAGAAAAGAGCATGCGGTTAAGCACCAATATAGTTAATGGGATAGAAATGGTACATCATTCGGAAAAAGTGAAAATGAATGCAGGCTTACATATCCCTCGCCTCTGATTGTGGATGTGGGAAGGTTTCGTATATGAGATGTGCGCGCTCGTAGTTGTATTTCGACAGCATAATGGCATCTAATAAATGCTGGCTGGCAGTTGCATTCACTGCAATGTAGTTACAGGCTATCTGTCGCTTCAATACTAACCAAATTGAACGCTCGCTAATATGGTCATTAACACACCGCCCCAGTTTGACTGCCATGAAAAACACCGGCATGTACAGGCGAACCTTATAAACTACATTACAAAGACACTGAGAAAACTGCATTTTATGCTTTTTTGATAAGCGTTTTTCGTCCTAGGCCTGCCGTTCGTCTTTTCGGCACGAGGCTGCCTAGCTTATTTGAAGCAGCGAAGGAGAGCCTAACGCCCCCTTTGCCGACGACGTCTTTCACATTCGAAGATTAATGCATGTTCTTCATATTTTAAGGACTTCATTACTCTCTAAATTGCCATGATGGGCGCGCACGTCTCATATATGAAGCCTGCCACACCTACTATCATGGCGCAACACGCGTATGCTTCCCTAATTTTCACTTATTCCGAAGCTGATCTCACGCCTCTCTGATACACTTCAATATTGCTACTACGCAACACTCAACAAACAAACAAGGATGCTGGTTTTCTGTTGCTTTGTTTTTTTTTTTGCAAAAGTCGTTGGTGTACGCTCTGAGCACGGTAACGTTTTCTACAAATTTGTGTACGTCTAAAATAAAAGTTATCTAGTAACCTTTCTGAAATTAACCTTTATTAAAAATGCATAAATTTACTTTTAAAATAGAAGTTACAGGATAACATTTAGCACCTGTTCACAATATTGAGCGTTCTCTCTCGAAAAATAGAGGTTACGTAGCACAGTACACGGCATACTGTTTACACAAAACGGCTTGCAGGAGATCTTATACGGTCACTGCTTTGCGCCTCCTTCTTTCCTTCGCTCTTCTTTATTCGACGCATTTCAGGAAGGCTACGCTCATCGCATGCTTTGATCAGCAGGATGTGCCGCAGGCAACGGAAGCACGCCTTTCCGCTCTTTCGCACTTATTGCTGCGCGTGCCTCGTGTTTTTTCGAGCTTCCTTGTGCAGTTTTAATACAGCTTCTATATATGTACGCTAGGAAATGCGAGCCTTTCCGGAAGAGATCATATGGAAGGTGCTTCTCGGAACACATGCGCTGGCGCATTGTAATAATTCAAGTACATGGCTGCTTATAGAAGGTGGACAACTGCGGCGACCGAGACCAAACGCCTCGCTTGCGCTCATTAGAAGAGGGAGCCGAAAAAAACAATCGCATATTCGAGGCGACTTGAAGGTAGCATGCAGCTAGAGTAATGATGCCTCAACAGCGATTACTGTTTAAATGTGGTCGACCCTTTAGTATCCATGAAGACCACAGATTTTATAACAGTGTCGTGATATACGTGTCAGGCTTTCTCCCTTGGCCCAACTTCTAAGCAGTTTAAGCATTAGGTTGGCGTGATTATAACACTTGAATTATTTTCCTCCTGCTCGTGCACTCTCATTGACTGTGAGATTCATGCTTATCAAACTGCGTGTTGTGTGACCACAAATATCAGTCGTCGATGTGTTACAAGGCCATTTGCCATTTTGCTCACCTACAAATATCGTATCAGCAATGCAAACATGGATACTGACAAAACGTGCAGTTGACAAAGGAGGGAAGCTGCTGAAGGCGGAAAAGTTGTCTGCGGAGACATAGGAAGAAGCAGGCAGGAAAAAGAGATAGAAAAGAGAGAATGAAGCAGAGAGAGAGAAAGAGATAGAACGATAGAAAGATAGAAAAACAGATGAAGACCTAGAAAGAGAGAGAAAGAAAGTAAAGAACGAGAAATGACGATAGAAAAAGAGAGAAAGAACGAAAAATAATGAAAGAAATAGATATAAACAGATGCAAAAAAGTAATAAAAAGAAACACAGAGAAAGATAAATAAATAGGAGAAAGAAAGAGAAGAAAGAAAGAAAAAACAAAGAGAAACAGGGAAGGCCACTCAGCTGCGCTCAGTCCTTCAGGCTTGGCACCATTAGGGCGAAGCTGCCAAATTTTCTTCTACGTGACTTCTGCGACATTGACTCCTGCAATGCGACGTAATACGAAGTTGAGCCACTTAGTACACCACGGTACATTAACGCTGGAGTGCGAGTGCCACTGCCATACACCTATTTTAAGGATTAGGATCACCTCTAATTTTGCGTATCTCCCACACTATGGCTCATTATGCCTTACAGGAAGTGTGGTCCTCGATTGTGTAACTGAATGCATGACCGAGCTCGCAGTAGGCATTCACTTTGAAATGTTGCAGAGAGTGCCATTTTTTTCCGAGCGAGAGTATTGGTGATGTGAAGTAGGACACAGCGGTTTTCATAAAAATTACAATAAAGCGATTGTATCGGCCAGGGGGTTAATTACTTTTGAAGTTAGTTTGCTTGAAGCTTACCGTATTTATTCTTTTATTACAAACATGACCTCACTTATACTCCTGACTACTTTCTTGGTTGATGCTGACTACTCAAGCCACTGCCGTGTAATGTGATCTAATGTCAGCTACAGCTTATTGCGACAATGTAGTGAGATAACACATGTTTGTTACTTTGCGTGTGCCAGCCTCAAATAAGGTCTTCTCTGTTCTTTCGAAAATTCGCCGCCAGCTTTTAATGCGCAGAGCGTATCCCAGCGTGGCACTCCGCAATTTCCGAATCAGTGACCAGTTATTGCTGGATGCTCAGCCACGCTATTCTTGCCTGCAGTATGTACTCGCACACTACCATTATTGGTTATTACTGGGTAATGTTGGCTAGTATTGGCTAAATGACGTCTAATGTCGACTATAATGGACGTCTAAATGACGTCTAATGTCGGCCATCATGGACGTCTAAAGGAGGTCTAATGTCGAATAGTGCTGGCTATGTTGTGCAAATTATGTCTTATGTTGGCTTCTGGTTGCAAAATAGCTCCCGATATCGGCTCGTGTTGACTAGTCTTAGATGAAAGATTGTAAGTGCTGGCTAACAGCGGCTAACGGCGGTTTATGTAGTTGCTGTCCGCTGTTGCAACAACGTTGACTTCAGTGAATCAGAATTAGGTTATGCTCTTTCATATACTTAGAAAACAACCGTTGCTGGCTGTGCCTGAAGTATTTCTTCGCTTTCTGTGTCGATAGCGTCGAGGTGCGTCATATTAATGAAAAGTATTGAATAACTCTTTCTTGCGAGGCCGGTGAAAAGTGAAGAACACGCGTGAATAAGAGCTGATACCTGAGTTTTATAAAATCTTATGTATACGTACGGGTGACGCTCACCAGTGCTGCTCGCGGTTGCGTCACAGGAATGCCGGAGCATAGGTATAGGTCGGCAAAAAACTGGAGCTCACTCAGATTCACTGAAAGAATGTATCTCTCGGTCAAGGGTCACTCGGACCTAAACTAACCCAAAATTTCCTCAACCAGACTCACTCGGACACATACTCACTGAAATCTTCATCAATTGGACAGACTCAGACTCAAGCTCACAAAATAATAATCACCTAGACTCACCGAGACTCAGACTGACAGTCCGATCTGTGTCTAAATGAACCTGACTGAATCGACTCATCACTGCGTTAGCGTATAGCTAGCTTTTTCGATCATGGTGTCAGTACTCGTTTACGCCAATATCCAACATAATCGGTGCTCTACGTGACCTTTTGATCTCGTACCTTCAAATACGAGTGGTCAGTTGTTCCAATTGATTAGGGACAGTTTTATTGAAAAACGCTACTCAACGATATATTTTATCAAGAACTTCTCGTGAAACGATAACGCTTATATCGCACAAAAAACATGGGCAAAGAAAGGCGTGACACACACAAACGAAACTCCTGCTCGTGCCACGCATTTCGTTCATCGTGTTTTTTTATGCAGTATAAGCCTCATTATGTCAAACTAACACGCCGAAAACGCTGCGTTTCCCGTGAAGATGTTTGCGGGGGCGGCAGTAAAGTCACTTCGCACCCACAGTAACTCAAGGCGCTGAACACTAAATACTGAGCCGGCGTGTGAACGCTATAGTACAAACGTTGGGCTACTTGGTACGGTATATACTGAGCCGGCGTGTGAACGCTATAGTACAAACGTTGGGCTACCTGGTACGGTAGCATGTTTAGGTAGAGCGCGAAAACGATAAAGACGGAGCAAAACAGAAGGGACACGGACGAACGCTGGAACTTCAACGCACTAGCGTTAAAGTATGTGTGAGTAGCCGTGGGTGTAAACGCGAGCCGACATAAGGCTGATAGTAATGCTGAAGTGAAGTAGATAGGAACAATGATCGACAAAATAGAACTCACTTAGACTAACTAAAAAAATATATTTTGAACTTACCGCTTACGCGGACTCGGATACACCAAAAGTTTCCTTAACGTCCTTGTGGACAGCCTGTACTTGATCTAAAGGATCTCCACTGTGAACGACTCGTTGCCAAAAGGCTCTTTCCTTGCCACAGTCCGTAAAAGCCTGCGCCAACCTAAGGGTTGATCTTCAGGACGTTTTTTTTTTATTGACATGATGTAAGGAGATGTTGGCGCAGAAATAAGGCGCCGGCTACTCCTTAGCTCTTGGAGTATATAGGGTCCAGAAACATAAAGTACATAGTGTCCAAATTTCTAATCACAATAGGGGATATTCAAAATATACAGCGCCATCTGTCCACAATCCAGTAAGCTCGATCCGCCATGTTTTGTTGGGCGCGAAAACGAAACCAGTCGCATATCGCTGCCTTTTAGGTGCTTGTTGCTGATTATTTATCTTCGTTGTGCTATGACTTCCCAATGCTTCGTGCGCTGTTCAGGCAACGAGGGAGCCCTGACAATGCCAGGAACAAGGTAGCATTAATTTTAATGGAATTTATCATTTGAATGAACGAAAGAAGG